>NW_017728906.1:48823861-48893048 GCF_001723895.1 Crocodylus porosus | reverse complement strand
GACAGGGATTTACATGGGTTTCTTTTATTTACTCTAAATGTATTTGGTTAGCTAGTATTCTGCCTTAAAATGGAAATCTGATTTAGATGATTAGGCATCTAGGTGTTTTAAATTATGTAGAAGTGAGTTACTTCTATAATCAATAGGATGTGTAAAGGCTGGTATGCCTTAATGCATGTTTTACTTAAGCTTGTTCAAACTGTGAATCACTCTTTCAGCTTGCCATCTTTCTCAGCCTCCCACCTGGCCTGCAGCTAATTACCGTCCTGAGTTACTGGGTAGAGACAAGTACTAAAGAGACAAAATGAGAATAAGCTTGGTAGGGATGCTTGGAGATGCACCACACTGACAGATCTATATGTATTTGCATAGCGTGATTTAAGAGCTTGAAGCAAAGGAGCCATGAATGAGAGAGCCAAGGCAGGCTCTGCACTGGAGTTGTGAAAGCTGCCGCTAAAATGACTCAGCAGTTTCTCAGCGCAAGTCTTCATTATTGTTATCGATTCAGTAAGCCTCACTTTCTGGCAAATAACAGACTGGTTAAAATAAGGTTTGCAAATGATGAACATCATTCATGGAGGGAACCATCCTTTTGAAAAGAGCTTTTGTAATAAAATGTCATCTCATGAGCAAGAAAATACTGCAGCCTTGTGCCAAATGGTGGATGGCTAGGAGCCTGTTAAGAGATGATAGATTTCCTTCTAATACCAGTCTTTGTTCACAGCTGCCTTCCTATACCTCTAAGCACGTGCCTTCCTATACCTAGAAGTTGCAAAATGGTGCCATCCCTCCTTGCCCCAATGGAGCTGACTGCAGATAGGATTGCTTCATGCCTAGGGACAGACATTACACACAAACTGGTTTAAGTGATCATAAACTAGTTTAAACCTGTAACAGAACAGACATTCAGTGCACATAAACCAGTTTGAAAATGGCTGAAACCAGTTTGAGATAAAACTGGTTGAATGTAGTACCAGACTTAACTGATCTGAGTTAAACCAGTTTATGCAGTGTCTGTCTCAGACCCATAGGATTGCTTCATATACAAAGATCAGTAACACATAAGGACATCTACCAATGTTTTTCTTGTTAGACTTGCAAGGAGAGGAACAGGTGTTTGTAGTCAAACTGACAGCCATTTTGTGCAGAAGAACCGAAAGTATGAAATACACAACTGTAGGGGTCTGTCCTCTCACTGCTGTGTTTTAAAAACATCTGTGGGGCCTTAACATATGGACAGCAATACTACTAAAAATGTTTTCATTTCTGTTTACAGCCCTTCTTAACTTTTCCCTTCCCTGTTTTTCCCTAGCTCTCCAAAACCTACTTGATGTTTATGTGAGGGAACCTGAGGTTCTTGGTATTCTCTATTTTAGAAGTGCATGCATCACATCTAGGCATGTTCAGTTGAAGATTTTAAAAGAATATTTTTTTAAAAATCATAAATTAAAAATAATCTCTGTTCCAAAAGCAACAGGACTTTTGGTTGATATCTGTTACAACTTAAAATAGCAGCATGCAATAAATGCTTGGCCCACCTCCTGGAGGAGCCTGGTGGCAGAGATAATAAAACAGGAATCTGAGTTTGGGTGGTTTCTTCTAACCCTCCTTTATTTCCTGCAGATGACCTCCTGACTGGGATTCAGTTTTGGGGTATAAGTGGACCTGGGCATTAAAAAGCTTTGTCTCTAGCTCTGTCTTTGACCTTGGCAATCTTACTGAGAGGTTCATGGGGGGAAAAAGTAATATGGGGTGTTATGTAGGCAAAACTACATCAATAGAACCATTTGTAGGATAGCTATGGTTTCTCTGGAAGAAGTAATTGTGGCCTCTTCAGTATTTTTATTTGTGACTGTACTTTTTTTCCTAAAATATTCTCTGTGCTTGGAAATTGTAGAAGGGTTTGGGGGTGTGGCAGTAGGGAGGAAATAGTATTTTGGTGTGGTGGACTCTGTACAGCTAGCATATTCGATTTCTTATGATAAAATCACTTAGCTATATAAAGTAGTAGCACAGGGTGGCAATCTTTTAGTAGCAGCCAGCCAAATTTACAACTTCTGATCCAAGGTCAGGCTGCTGCTAGTGACCCAGACACTACCACTATCCACCATTATTCTGGGTGCGCAAGATGGATACAATTGCTTGGTGGGCTAGATCTAACCCATGAACCATAGGTTGCCAACCCTAGAAATAGTGTGTTGACCTTTTCATTTGTATACAAATAGCCAGAGTAGATTTATTCTGACAAGTTGTTCACTACAGCGCTGCATACGGGAATAAAATATTATGTGGATGGACAAAAAAGACTACCATGTTAGATATGAAAGAAATGGGATGTTTCCAAAAGAAAAGCAGAAAGCAAGGCAAGACAAGCAGTTGTATTCAACCAAGTCTTAGTGAATCTGGAAGAATGGAACGTAGCCCATCAGTGATTCAAAGGCACTTAATTTAAAAAGGATGAATTGAGGGGGTAAGGCAGGGGCGGGCAATTATTTTGGGTGGAGGGCTGCTAAACAAGTTTTGGTGAGCTGTTGGAGGCTGCATAGGTAGCCCTGCCCCTTGACAGTAGCCCTGCCCCCTGGCCACCACGTTGGGAGCAGAAGTCCTGCCTCCTAATCCCTGGCCTTTGCCATTGGAAGTGCCTCCCTTTGCTGCCCTCCCCTCCAAATACTCCTCTGGCGGTGGGGAGGGGTGCCATCTTAGAACCAAAAAACCCCAAATCATACACTAGAAGTCAAACACTTACTAGAATATATTTTAATTTTGTTACAAAATGTATTTGTCATTACTTGTGATTGTGTATTGTATAGAGAAGGAATTACATAATAAATAAAAAATAAAGGGTCACTTTTATATTGTGTGTGTGTGGGAGTGTGTGGGGGGTTGAGAGAGGGTGTGGCTGTATAGGGGGGCATGGGGTATGTTGGGGTACATGTATATGTCAATGGGGGTTGTGGGGGCAGGAGGTGTAGGGTAGGGCCCCTCCCCCCCACGCACACTCCCCTCCGTGTCACACACGTGCAACTCCAAGACTCGCAGTGGGGGAAGCCCTGCACTGGAGCCTGCTGATTTCCCCACTCTGTGTTGTGCAGGTCTCCATACTCTTCTGGGAGTGGAGGAACCCCTACCTCCTGCTTCCCCGTGGAGTCCAGCATGGGGCTTCCCCTCTGTGAGTGTGGGAGCTGCAGCTCTTGTGACAGAGGCTGCATGGGGAAGTGCTTCTCACACCCAGAGCAGCACTGGCTGCCTCTGTCGCAGGGGCTCCATGCCTGCAGCTCCACGCTTGCAGAGGGGAAGCCCTGTCCTGAACTTTGCAGAGAATCAGGGGTCAGGGCTCCCTCCACTCCCAGTGAAGTGTGGGGACCTGCGCAGCAGGGGGTGGGGAAGGCAGCAGGCTCCAGCACGGGGCTTCCCTCACTGCAGGTGCTAGAGCTACAGGTACGCAGCTTGGAGCCCTGGTGATAGAGACGGCCGGGCAGGGTGCACTCCCCTCCATACAGCACTGGCCAGAGCTGTGTCCCACTGGGTACCTGCGCTGGGCACAAGTGACTAACCTGCCCGCCTGCTCCTGCTGCTGGTAGGTGGTGCTGTATGCCATGGGGGGAATACATTTCCTCACACTCCATGCTCTCACTGCCCCACCTACAGCAACTCCAGCTGCAACTCCATCCACCACACCAGCCCTGCTGCTTCCCCACCTGCTGCCCTTAGTGAACCCTGCCACTTCCCTATCTGCTGCCCCAAGTAAACCTGCAGCAGGAGCCCCTCCTGGAAACTGCTGGGCTGGGCAGAGCCCAGAGCAGGGCTGCAGCAGGAGCCCCTCCCAGAAGCCACTGGCTGGGCAGAGCATTTCCGCCTAAGAGGGTAGGAGTGAGGCACAATGGGTATGTTGGGGGTATGTTGGGGGAGGTTGTACACGTGGGCTCCTCTCTTCCACTCTTGTGGGCAGAAGGGCTGGGTGGCATGCAATTTGTTGTGGGGTGCCACAGGCTGGATGAAATTGCTTGGCAGGCCCAATCTGCCCCTGGGTTGAGCTGTAATAAGACACATGTTTTAAATGAAGCCCTTATCAAATTGTTCCCAGTCCAGATCCCATGGGTCATTAAAGGTGGTGCAAGTGTGTTGGCTAGCTGAGAAAAAGATCAAATATGGAATGGAGGGAGTCTCTGAACTGCTCCTTGCTTCCAAAAATTCCAACCCATGGGAACTGCAGCATATTGATAGAAGCTTGTCACCTGCCTGTGGTGATCAGTGAATATGCACACCAAGCCCCGCCCCCCCTGTCACCCCCCCACAAAAAATACATCCCATTGCCAGGCTGGTACCTGTGGAACCTATGTAAAATCCATTTGGAAAGTGATGTATATCACTGAAGTAATGCTGTCAATGCTTTATTAGTAGCCATAAAACAGTAACAACTTTTAATTTTTTTTGTCCTTACCAGTTAATGACCATAGTCACTTGAGCACAATTCAAACTCTTAAAGGAATTAAATGCACTAATTCAACGAATGACTGTTTTTCAAAAATTGAAACCTAAATTAAAGTACTTCTGAAAACCACCAAGTAAACTTGCTTTGTTGGGCTGATGGACCTGTGCCATAAACACAATTTGAAAAAGAGTTCCTTCTGTAGTAATTCTCCCATGGCCAAACAAGACCTTTAAGTAGGCAAATGGGTTGCGTATAAAAACCATGTTAGCTGATGTGCTAATAAAGGTATTTTTAAGCAGTTTCTTAGTGAAATCAGCCTGGTGGTTTTTAAAAATGCTAGTTGGGCATTGTCAGTCTGTGGGTGGGGGGAGCTATTCCTTTTTTAAAACATTACTGCCTTTGTCTCACCAGAGTGCTAAGTGGTGTTTAAAAGCATCTTAAACTTGTTAGCTAATGTATTTAGGAACAGAACCTATTTCCTGGGCAAGGGAAGGCAAGAAGGGGCCAGGTCTATAGTACAGCACAAACTGCTGTTGGCATGGCAGGGTGTAAAAGAGATTGATCCCTGTCTGACTATAGCTGTGCTGAAAGAAGCTGCAAGCATAAATGTAACTGTAGCAGCAAATCCGTGTCTTACATATATGGTGGTAGTGGGACAGTGATAATATGAAGCACAGTTTTGCTGGCATAGCTGATCTATGCTCAGGATGTTTTATTGTCATTACTAGCCTAACATGGCTTAACAGTAAGAACAGGAAGAATGAAATATTTCCAGCCCTTTTTCAGTTCCTGCTTTTGGAAGAAAGAAAAGAGAAAATATTTGATAATTTCATTATAGGCTTTTTCATGTGCAATTTATACTGTGCCCATTGCTGTGGGAATTTTCTTTTAACAAATTTTTCCAATTATTTCTGGTAACTGAGAGATGCTTAAATATGCAGAGGTTCCAGAAAAATGGGTTCACTGTGACTTTTGTAATGATGATACTATTGTGTAGTGTGACTAAGGGACTTATTTTTTCCATAGTCTTGTTGTTGAAAGTTACTTTTGTAAAATCAGTGAAATCCACAAAAAACCAGTGCATATATCTTTGCTGCTAGATACATTGATGTTTCCTATTTTTATATTCAAGGAGGAACTGCAGAAGTCCCGTGAAGTCATAAATGCAGAAATTTGGCAGTCGTGTATAACTGACAGACTTGTGTAAGGCTAAGGATAGAGTCAGATTGACATTGCCATACATCCATTTAGGCATGTCTGGATACCTAACAGAAATACCATCCCTAGGGGCACAATTGCTGGTGAGAGAATAATGAGATTTTTTTTATATTTGGAATTTGTGTGTCTTTCTTTTTTTTAAATTGTCTGTGAATTTGGTCCAAAGTGTTAGGAGGAGGTGATTGTTTCCCTGGAGGATCTCCCTTTCCTAAACCTGATTAAATTGGATCTTTCCTGTCAGCTTTATGGAATCTGCTGTAGTCAAATCTTGAATTGGTGCTTATTACCTTTCTGCATATCTGACTCAGAATAAAAACATTTATATTTCTCTCTGCTTGAGGATCCACTTGGACTAGTTATTTCCTGTTGGTTGTTTATTATGAATAGGTGGTTCATGAAGTTGTTACAGTTCTCCTGGGTATTTGAAATCATGTCATATGGTTCTATTGCTTATTCCTCTGGCTGAAAAATCCTTCTTTGTAGGTTATTTAAATTCTCTCAGACAATCCAAATAATGTGATTCCTTTTCAGAAGGCATATTACCTTCCTGTGATTCTGCTTTTCTGTAGGTACTTGACTAAGGCCATACTAAACTCCTGTTTCTTCAGTGTTGAGAGAGGGTGAGCACAGGGGCCCAGTATTTTCAGTGACTGATGTTTTTCTGATGCCCAAAGAACACTTGCATACTAGAGCAGGAGCATCTGTAACTGGTGAATTGGAATAGCCCTTTGCTTCCTTGGTCATTAAAGGAAATGGCCTGGAATGAGGCTGTGGGAGAAATTGCTCTGAGTCACTAAGTAATTGCTTGCCAGACAGACTTGCCTGCTTGTGACCTTAATGGGGTGATGAAGTTTGAAGGTCAGTTACATTCCCTCTTGTCTTGCACTGAGATACAGGCATAAGAACCTGGGAAAATGTAATTGCCTGTAATTGCTTCTCTGAAGATAAGTTACCCCTTCTCACCCTACTACTACAGGGCATCCTTCTGAGTAATTTGTTGAGTCTGTCAAGGGCTTCCGTAGCCTTGTTCAGTCTTCCTTTACCCTACCTCCAAATTCAGCCTTGGTACAAGTGAATATAGTTTTATTAAAGTTCATCAAGTTGTATCCCCTGGTACATGGCTTGAATCTAGGACATATACTTCCTTGGATATTGATGAGGAAGGATGGAGAGAGATAAATGTTGTTAACATGAATTAGCTTTGTGCAAAAGTATTTAGCAGCCATACCAAAGCCAACAGACAACAAAAGTAGTTTTAGTTTTAGTTTTCATTGTTGTAAGTGGCATTCTTGGTTTCAGAAACTATCTTGATTATCTTGCACCTTTCCCATTAGATTCTCCCATGAGTTGGAAATGGATAATATCTCTCTGTGAGTAGACATATGTTATTAAACTATTTCAAAGTCAAAATTCTAGTAGAGCCTAGTTTTACATATGAACTATTAGTGCTACTGTACTCTTGTGGAAATTCACAGTGTGTTCAAGGGACATACTGTAACAGTGCAAGAATGCTACATTAAGACATTAATAATGACACAAGTTGTAACTAATGGGTTATTAGGGCTAGAGAGAAGTGTTTTATCCTTATGCAACATCAGATTATGGAAGGTATACAGAATCAGTTTGTCTTCCTCTTATTTCACGACAAAAATTTTGGACTTCCAAGGTGCACATTGCTTTGGTCTAAGCCAGGGGTGTCAAACTGATCTGGTCCTGTGGGCCAGATGAGTGGTGTGGGCCTTGTTCACATACCAGTTCAGGCTCACACAGACCCTCTTTCTTCCCTTCCCTTCACATGCTGGATCTAGCACACATGGCACCGACTCTGGGATCCACACCACACACAGCACCCTGCTCTCCCCATGTGCAGCATGGGTCCTGGACCAGCTGGAGCAGGTGCTGCATACGGCATGCATCCTGGACCGGTTACGGGAATAGTGGCATGCAGTGTCAATTCCAGTGGCTGGAGTGGGTGCTTTATGCAGTGTGAATCCCAGACTGGCTAGAACGGGTGCTGCATGTGTTGTATACCTCAGGCCCTGCACATGGGGTTAATTCAGCGTGTAGCATGTAGGCCAACTCGGACCCAGGGGCAGCACCAGGGGCCAGATGATGGGGCTGTATATTTGATATCCATGGTCTAAGCAATTGTGCAAATCCTGCAAGCCCAGAAACTGGCACAAGAAGCAAGGGTGAGTTCCCACTTTTAGAAAATCATAGGGGTTAGGGTCACAAGCCAATGGACCAAAGGGAGGGAACAGGTAAAAGATAAAGAAATATCAACACTGTGGTAACTCAGCACCTTAATTTTTTCTCCATCCCCCACTCCTCCCTGCTTCTGGAGATGTTCCCAAATAAGCTTTTAGTCCCACAATGTTCAGTTAGCAGTCTGTAGCTGCCCCCAGATCTAAGCCTACCTTCATTAGTCCACAGTCCCAACTGACCAAGCCAGTGGAATCTCCACTTCCACTCTGCACTCCTCTAGGGTAGGGCTGCCACATGCACGATGCTCTCTGTCCTCCTTATTTTAGCCTCAAGCTGTTGCTTCCTTTTTCCCTTGCCCCGCAAGGGGGCTTCTGGTAGGTGTAGTACAAATTAACAGTTATCACAGCTCTACAGTAGACTGCCCCCTAGTTCCACCTGCTGTTGTGCACATTACATTCGCATTACACAATGTTGCTTTTGTAGCAGTCTTGAACTGAAACTGATACATTTAAATTCAAAGTTACACTGTCTTAAAATCTAATACAACTTTTATTAATTTATCATTAGTCAATTCCAAAATTCATTTTTAATTTTAATTAAAAAATAAAGGAAGAGGAAGAGGGAAGGATAGCTCTAAATAAGGTTTATAGCTGGGCATAAAAACCTTTACATTTTGTAGTGAATCTTTCTCCTTAAGGAAAACCTTAGTCTTATCAAATCCAGAGTGTAGACTTGTCAGAACAGCCCAAGTTTGCATTTGAGTTCCAGCTGTTAACAGTTTGATGCACTACAGGTGTCTATGACAACCTTGGGGAAGTGATCTTGAGCCCATGATAGCTTGGGTGCATGCACATGTGGTCTCTCACTCACTCATTTTGGTTACTCTTTAAGGTACAAATCTTCCCTGCCTTCTTTTTGACTTCAGACTAACATAACTAACTACATTTTGCTAACCTTGGGAAATATAGTTAAGGCAATGCCATTCATTCAGAACAATCAGCTCACAGGTGACTTAAATTAAATGCTAAATGCTTCACCTGATACAGCCTACGGAAGAGTTACAGATGTGACACTATGTTTTAAAAACTTTTTTT
Organism: Crocodylus porosus; assembly: GCF_001723895.1. Lineage (NCBI taxonomy): Eukaryota > Metazoa > Chordata > Crocodylia > Crocodylidae > Crocodylus > Crocodylus porosus. The sequence goes on along the minus strand of NW_017728906.1, from coordinate 48,884,099 downwards.
GGGAGCAGTATTCCAGTGGAGGGCATGCTGCACTGGGTCAACCTAATGCATTTTGTAGGCAAAGTTTAACTTCTTCCTGCTTTTATTAAAGAGCAGGTTCTATTCTGCTGCTTTTCCTGAATATGAAAATTCCTAGCAAGTGAAGACACCAAATATTAGCAAAGTAATGTACAGAGAGAAATGGCCAGGAAAGGATTCTGGAGCTGATCAGTCATGCTGAGTCTTGCTGGAAATTAGGTGTTGAGTCAGATGGGCATAGCTGGAACTGCTCTCTCTCACAGCTGACAATCTGCATTGAACAGGGCTGAGTCTAGACGTTCAGAAAGCCTGAGCTTTAATTGATTCAGTCTCTTTAGGTTAGTCTAATGTGCATAGATTGAACCGACAGGCAAGTGAATAGATACTCACTTTTGATTCCAGAAATACAGACATATGCCTGCAGTGGTTAAGGCTAGAAGCCAGGGGGTGCTAGAGCAGCCCTCCCTTCTCTTTAGGCTCAAGGGAAGTTGAGCTGAAGGGGTGTGGCCAGGCTCTGGCAGGTGCAGTATGACTGAGGAGGGGTTTAAACTCCTCACCCCAGCCTGCAGGGACCCCTTCTGGGGTCTGCCTGGCTTTTCCCTCTTCTTCATGGCTCAGCACAGCCTAGGACTCCCAGAGCCTCCCTCCCAGCCAGGGGACAATCTTGCTATGCCATCCCAGCCACCAGGGCCAGGGTTTCATTTGGGGCCTCCCTGGAGCAAAGGCCAGATCAGGGGGAAGGAGTGGAGCAAAATGGCCCCAAGCCCATGCCGGGACATATACAGAGGGATCATGGCGGCGGCTCCATCCTGGCTGTGAGACCCACCGAGCAGGGGGAACCAGGCTGCAGGAGGGGGTTGGGGTGGCAGGGAAGGGGTTTGAATATGTCCGCACTAGCCCAGGACAGAGCCAAGCCGAGCCGAGCATGCAGGTGGGGAGCAGCTCCTGTCTGGTGGCCCCTTCTGTCTGCTGGAGAGCAGTGCCCAGACTGGCTTCAGCCCCTGTTGCAGTGTGCACAGCGCAGACTTACCCCCACCAGCCCGGAGTGCTATTACCTGCTTCCCCTGAGCAGCTGGGCACTAAACTGCTCACTCTTCCTCTACCCAATGGTGGCAGTGGCAGCACAGCACAGCCCAGTGTACCTGGAGCCTGGCTCAAGGTGCTAACCCTATGGCTTCCCTGCTGCCGCCTTGTATTATTTTAAAAAAGATACTTTACAAGCTGCTTTATGGGAAAGATGTTAGATGGAATCTTATTCTGTGCAATAGACAATGAAGCCACCAATGCTGGTAAATTGCGAGGTTAGACTTTCTGTGTTTATTTAATGTGTGAGATATATCTTTATCTAAAATATAGCAGGTAGAGTTTTTTTACCATTTTATAGTCTATATTATATATTCTACATTTAAATAGTATATCATTTCTTATTAATAATATAATATATATATATTAGCTATATATAGTCTTCACTTTGATTCCTGTTTCAGATTATCTGTCAAATAGGTCACATCAGGTATTGTCTGGTTATCTCCTCTTCTCTGTTCCTTCATCTCAAGTGGTGCATGAACTACTGGTGCATAATTTGTTTCATATAAGCACCAGAGTGTTCTTCCCTCCTTTTGTTGCTTATTGGAAAACCAGATTCTTTTTCTCATGTTCCTCAGTCTGTTGCTATGTTGAATGGATAAGGCTTAGTGTGTTGTGATGAATTTGATTAGCGTTTGAAGGATATTCACAGTTTGGATGCTGTTAATGGGTGAGATTCTTGTAGTAATATTAACTTCTTAGCATAATTCAGTACAGAATGTCTCTGCTCTCTCATAATTTGAAATTTAGGCAAGTACTTGTAAAGTTCTTGTTAAGTATGAAAGTGAAACAAGTAGATATGTCTCTGGAGAAGAAAAGACTGATTTAGAGGGAGAAAAACTCCTAGTACTGGGGAGGGCAGCTTAAGATATACTGGGCAATGCACACCTAAATATTTTGGTCACAGAAAACAGTGAATCTTTCACCATTTTCAGGACAGATCTTGAGCTGTACAACTTTGGCTCTTGGCTGTGGCACAGAAGCTGTTCCAAAGCAGGAAATTTCCTGTTCCTTAAAATCCTTTGTACTTTCCAAACTCAGGGGTTCATGGACCCCTGGGCAAGCACTCCTGAAGACTATATTTGGACCAGCTAGTAGCAGCACCACATGTGAAAAGCTATAGTTTGAGCCTGTTGAGTAAACAGTAACTCTACTTGTAGAAGTGGTGGAGTGTTCATAGTCACATCAGTGACCTCTAGTGAATATATAGATTTGTTTCCTTCTCTTATGCCTGAACTTGAGAGTCCACCACTACTAGGCAAAGCACATAAGCATATGTGCTTCAAGCTAAGTATATACTTAAGTGCTTTGCAGAATATAGACCTTAATCTGTAAAGACTGGATTAGATTTGTATTTGCTGTGTTTCAAAAGCAGGTTTTTTTAAATTATGTTCACAGTTTGTCTGCCTTGCAACCTTAGGAATGGTGGTATTATTAGATGAAGTTGAGTGTCCAGCCTGTTTAAAAACACAGTGGTGCAAAGCTGGAAAATCCAACAACACAGACTGCAAAAAAGAAAAAGGGGAGCAGTCATTTCTATTTCTTAATCTTCTTTGAGGGGCCTTAGTGATGGCAGTAAAAAGAGGGCAGTTCCAAGCCTTAGAAGGGGTTTTAGTGGTAGCTGTGTTGGACTAAGGACATAGGCAGACAAGGTTATTTGGGTAAATATGATATCTTTTATTGGACCAACTGAATAATTGGAAACATTGTTCTTTGCAAGCTTTTGGGCACAGGTGCCTGTGCTTACAAGCTTGCAAGGAACTATTTTTCCAACTATTCAGTTGGTCTAATGAAAGATATCACATTTAAGCCTTAGAAGATTAATTTGTTTTATTAATACACGTGTTCCATAAATTGGGAGGTTGTTGCATTGCTTTGATTTGTATGTTACAAAATGAGGGTTATTACCTTGAGATAGAAGAAAGCTGAACTGTTTTTTAAATAGCTGGAAATATGAAAAACATATAAACAGTCACTGGTAACAATGTTAGTTTTGTATCTTAAATAATTGCAGCAGCAGAGTATTATTTGAATGTAGCAGTTGCATTAGTATGATACCTGCTGTTGGTTAGGGAAAAATATGCTTGTTACAGATGGCTTCTAACTACAGTTGGGCAAATAAGTTGAAGGCCAGGGGAAGGTGGCAGGGAACATGTGGCTAACAGATGGTTTGAAATATATGTTTTTGGCTGACATAGATTTAAGCATTGTAGAGTCACTGCCTGCTGACCACATTTTAATCTTAAATGGTTTAATGTCCCAGAGGAAGCAGGTACAGAGTCACAATTTGAAGCTGATGAGCAGCTGACTGCTCTGGTATCAGTTCTGTTGGCTACAGATAACTGTATAAATTCCTTACATAGTCTATGGAGCATAATTTGCATCCATTTTGCTCATGGATCAGTGTTCAGAAAGCACAGATCACTTCAGGGTACTATACTGTGCTCCACAAACTAAGGATGCTCAAGGCACTTTAGCTTTCTACTTACCCATTTTTATTTGGAAATCTGGCATATTCCTTTTGATATTTCCAAACTGCAGGGTCTTATTCCTTAGATGTATGTTTATGCATATTAAATATAAAAAGTTTAATCAAGTTAGTAGTGAGAATCCCAAGAAATATATTTTTGCTTTTCATTTCTAACTAAAACAGGTCTTTTTCATCCTCCTTCTTAGCTGACGTTAGTAGTGTCACTGACGTTTTGTAATTACAACTTACAGTGGTAAATTTTCCCTAAAATGAATGGAGTGCCTTATATAGGTAAATCTCGATATGAAAAGCTTTAATTAGACCAAGATTTCTGGTTATTTCTCTTTAAAGTGCTACTTGAAATAAGCTTATTTTTCTACATCGAAAATTGCTATTTATTATTACAATTTACTATTTTGTATTCTTATAGTACCAAGTAGCTACAACTCGGATCAAAATCCAAAGCTCTTCTTCTATACAAATCTTTCTAACAGGATAATGTATTTAATGTGTCCCTATAGAAGAGTAATTTTACTGGATGTACAATTAGGTTACATTTTCACTGCTGCATTGGCCAACATGCAACATTCCGAGTTGCACTGGAAAGCCAAACATAAGTTACTGTGTGTGGGGGCATGCTTTCATATGTGTGTTGCTACGGGACACCATCCAGTGTGTATTTTATGCTGTCACTTTGTGCTACAGTAAGCTAAATTGCTCTTTGATTCTTCCTCACGGAATCATGGGAGCATTTGTCAACCCTCCACTACAGAAAGGGTGTGGACAAATTGGAGGGGGGGCCGGGGCACATGACTTATGAGGAAAGACTGAGGGAACTGGACTTTTTTAGCCTAACAAGAGGAGACTGAGAGGAGATTTAATAGCAGCCTTCAACTACCGAAAGCGGGGTTCAAAAGAGGATGGAACTAGACTGTTCTCAGTGGTGGCAGATGACAGAACAAGGAGCAATGGTCTCAAGTTGCAGCAAGGGAACTTTAAGTTAGAAATTAGGAAGAATTTTCTCACTAGGAAGGTGATAAAACACTGGAACAGGTTACCCAGAGAGGTGGTGGAATCTCCATCCTGGGCGGCTTTTAAGATCCTGCTAGACAAAGGTTTTGCTGGGATGATTTAGTTGGGGATGGTCCTGCTTTGAGCAGGGGGTTGGACTAGACCTCCTGAGGTCCCTTCCAACCCTAATTTTCTATAATTCTATGATTCTTCCTGGTTATCCAGGTTTAATTGTGAGAAGGACCTTGGTGGATTATCAACCCTTGAAGAATTTAGCCTGTGTCCTCCCTGCAAAGAGTTACTTGCTTGAATAAAACTGGCATTAAAGTTATAGCTTAAATCTCTGGCCATGCCAGCTAGTCTGGCTTGAAAGCAGCAGTAAATTCAGACAATTAAATTTTATGTGAATTGAAAAGATTTAAGAGGAAACTTGAGTAACAACTCAAGTTAAATGTTCAGTGAAGGTACTGTGATAATAAGTGTTAGTCCTGGTTTTAGAGGGAGATATGCAAAGGGTAATTATGTCTTTTTTTCTGGGTGTTGATGAATTCAAAGCTCAGTCCTGCAGCTTCAGCAATTAAGCTAACCATGACTTTTCTAACATTCAGTCCCATCAGTTGGCTAAAAGCCAGTATTAATCTTATTTTATTTTGTACTTCTAACTAGTACTATATTTTCACCTTAGATAGTATTTGTATTGTGATAATAGACATTATAGATACTTTTAATTACTTAATAGAAGAGTAGTAAAAAAGAACAACATATTTCAGATTCTATTTTTTTTTAGAGAATTAAAATGGGGTAGGCTGTCCAAGAGTGGCTGTAGTAGAAGAATGGGTAATTTTATTTTTGACTCATAGTTTCTCATCCAGACTTGGCCAGCAACATTCATAGTTTTCTACTGACCTAGGTGAAATGACTTGGTGGTCCCAATCTGCTTGTGGACCTGTGACCGCATTACTGAATTCCCTTCAATGGTTTGTACTGACTGGCACCCTTAATAACAACTTCAACAGAGAAGCCAAGAATCAATGTTCAGGCTGCACAAGAATTGCAGTACTGTGGAAGATCTACTTCATTGTCCAGCCTTTGACAGGGACCACTACTAAATAATGTAGAATAACACAGGGGAAAAAAATCCAAGTTGACTCTTATCGCAGCAATAGTGCATGGGGCACATTGAGTCCTGTTGTATTAGGTTCCTTTCCCAAATACCATGGGTCCCATCCAAAAAAGCATACAGCCTCCTATATACCTTGATTCATCAACAATTTCGGTGGAAGTTTGATATCACAATTTGTTTTATTTACATCTTTTGAATAAATCTTAGTTTAGCTGGCAGAGAAACCCCCATGGGAGACTGTGGCCTTGTAGAAAGGGGTACAGGAGGAAGGAAAAAAGGGAAGGTATGGCACGGGGCAGCAATTTATAGTCTTCCAGCTAGACCCATCCTGCGGAGCTGGGGGGCCCTTAACAGTGTTTGGAGGCAGGGGGCCTCAGCAATGGAGAGAATGTGCATCAGTGGCCAGGTCCTAGTGCCAGCCTTCCTTAGACCCAAAGTGTGCCGTTCTGGCCTGTTACCCAAAAACATTGCTGACCAGATGGATGGGTGGGAGGAATGAAGCTGGGATGGAGAGACTGGATATATCTGAACTGTCATCCTGCTGGGCTTGGGACTGTCTCTGAGAAATAAATCCCACCCACTAGTTCTTACCCCACCTATGGGCAAGTCCAGCAATTAAGTCAAAAGTAGTCAGGTTTGAGGGTTTCTGAGTGAATGTCATAGTAAGAGAGCCTGAAAGTGGAACTGTGGTGCACGCTTATGACCCTTCTAAGACAGGGGTGTCAAACTCGTCTGACCCTAAGGGTATGAGGCCTGATCAGGCACACAGTAGAAATTTTTTTGGGGAAAAAGTTTCCATTTTCATTGCAATTTTTTTAGCATGAGTATGGTGAGAATTAAAGAGGTGGCTCATGGAAGGCTAACTGCTTTTATTTTTGTATTGATGTTGTTAAGCTCTTTTCATGTTTGTGTGCATGCATTGTTCATCTTTGCTCTCAAAACAATCATTCTATGAACTCTTTAAAAGAATAAAGGGTGTCATCAGAATTCTGACACAAGGTTGCAGTGGTTAGTACTGCTGCATTCAAAATGTTTTGCTAGGTTGTACAGTATTTTAACTTCCCATCCTGTAGTACTTACTGCAGTAATGGCCTCACTGTTCCTTTATGACAAAAAAGAATGTTTTCCAAATGTGGAACACTTTCCCCTGTGAAAAATGTGATGCATGAAAAAGTTGCCCTCTTCCAAATGATCAAGTCATGACACGGTTTTCATACTTGCCCTCTAATTAATTCCAGCAGATGTTAGCACTTAAGAAAGTTTGACCAGGGTTATTCATTTAGGTCCTGACAAGTCTGCCAGAGTTAAAATTAGAAACAGCAGCTGTGTTTTGCTTTGCAGGTTTCCTGTGTTGTACCATTTCATTTTTGCTTATCAGCTTCATTCATACATGTGAACATGTATCATTCATCAGAGGAAAATTTTTATTAATTTCTGACTTCACTCCTAAGGAGAGAGCAAAGGTGAGTCAAGGAAGAACTCAAAGCCAGTGCCCTTCGGTTATTTGGCTGGTTGCATGAGAGGTACATTTAGAATTTGCTCGCTGTTATTTTGGAAGTTAGTAAATTTTGTGGAGAGAAGGACAGTTATTTTTAATTGTGTCTTTATATATTTTTAAGGCAGGTTCCATTTCTGGGACTGCCAAGGTTGACAGGATTTTTTTATGAAAAGTTTCCCTCCATTGGGAAATGCACAGTAGATCTAATTAGCTATGTATCTTGGTGGTTTCTTGATTCCTTCCAGCCTGCTAAACCCACCTGACATCACCAGACATTTGAAATTTAGGAAAGATGAATTGCATCAGTTCAGGTCCCTGTTCTCCTGGGTGATTCCATTTATATACTGACGTTCTCTATTCTGCTTTGATGAGAAGAATATAAGAGAACTTTACTGAGGCAACAAACCTAAAAACCTATAAAACACCGGAAGGTGTTCAGAGAGGAGCAAGATTAAGCTAAACAGACCAGAGTCCATGACTTTACTTTTTTCCTTTCCTTATGCTGCCCTACACTGTTGACCTCTTTGAAACAGATTTTTTTGTGTTTGTTTCACAAAATGAAGGAGGCACAGAAAAATGATTCCCACAATGAGATACTGAACAATGAATGTGACTCCTCATTCTTCGGGTTTTGCAGATCCTGATCCTAAAAAATGCGGAGCACTCACAGCTGTTGTTAAAGTGAGTGTCATACATGCTCATCGCTTATCAGGATGAGTTTCAGAATCTACTTTTGCTGGCATTTGGGAGCTCTAGCACAGTCACTTGCATCTATAATGAACAGAAGGACATGAAATATGTAGGCCAATAAACTAGCAATAACTCTTCCGTACTTTTATTTTCACCTCAGTAGATGATAAACTTTAAATGTTCCATATGTAAAACATGCTTGTATATCAGTTCCTCTGCGTTTGGGCCTAATGAAATCTCAGTGGACATAAAATGCATCAAGCTTTTATTTCTTTTGCCCTAGTTTAAGGCAGTAATTCCCTTTGTAATAAGCAACAAATGCCCTGCCCATAAAGTTTCAGATGCAAATGAGTGATCTCATTTAGGGTTCTTTTAGTGATTATTATTTTTAAGCGGTGCGCAACATTAGCTTTGCAATGCTAATACCATTAAAGCTAGCAAGAGTCTTATAATAACCGTACACACTTCAAAAATTTACCTCTTTGATCCTCTTCTTTTACATTTATTTTCACCAAAGGACTTGTCTCTTCCAACCCAGAAATGATAGCTCTGATCACTTCTGTAATAGTTATGGTGATGCTTTTAAAATAAATATTTCTCAGGCACTTTTGTATTTTCATCTGTTTTGAAAGTACTATACATATTTTTGTGCACAGTGGTTATGACTAATTAAGGTTCAAAGCCCAGCTGAATGTACAAGTCTGCCTGAATTTTATAAAACTAGAGCACATAGTTTTTTTTACTAGAGTTATTGCCCAAGCTTTTGTTTGCGAGTCTTAAGAAACATTTAAATCATTTTATTGGTCTAGTGAAGTGAAACCAAGCCCTCAACTTAATGGTATTTTCTCTGTGTATCTGTCTTTGTGCAAGTTTATATGCCTTACTTACCCAGGCAGCAGCACGTTCAAACGTGGAGCACTGCTTCATGCATACAACGTAAGTGTAGGACAAGCAGTATCTGAACAGCCCTAAAGGAAGTTAATTAGCATTGCTTTCCAGTGGTCATAAAATCTGTACATACACAACATGTCTCCACTGCAAACTTATGCCTGGCACCAGTGTGCTGAAATATGCACACCACTACCTATAGCAGGGTAGAATAGCCTTTCAACAATATTACTAGCTCGCCCATGGTACTACACAAATTAGGTTGCACCTGTGCAGCACAGTACATTTGAGTGTGACACTGCCTAGTAGAGTAAGTTGGCAGTGTGGACAAGCTTAGGCAGTGATTTACTTCTTGATGGCATCTAATTAAAACATTTAGGGAATGCTCTGGGCATTATTTAGAAGAAAGCTATTGGTTTTGATTACCATCATAAAAACTGGAAAAGCCTGACTTCTATTAAAATCAGGAGATTGGCTTATTTGCCTCTGATGTCATAGTAAGACCAGAGGCAAGGCAACAGAATGGGAGATGACTCACCAATTTGTCTAATGTCCCAATTCTACTGGGAACAACATCATGACTTAATTTCTTCTACTTCTCACAATTCATAATGAAAATTTGATATAGATCTTAAAAGACAATATTCAGTTATTCAGTGACACCATTGGACACTCTATTTTAAGGAGTTATGAGAATATAAGAATTATGAGAAGTATAAGAAATAACAGTATACTGAAGGGTTTCTGAATTCCTTGGGTGACTCAGCTCAGGAGTTGTGATCCCAGAAGGGAACAGCTTGTATCTGCTTTTCACACGGTATGCCTATACTGCTTCTCTAGTACTCTTGAGGCTGCAGGGTGAAAAAGTATACCACACCCATCCATTCTTGCTTTGTGTGCACCAAACCTAGGAATGAAGCAGTGAAGCTACCCTGGAAGAAAGATCTCTTTCTGCCATGATTGGCAAAGGAGGGTGTGCTCAGGGCAGTTTCATTGACTTGTGTGCAGCCTTGGCACCCATAGAGTAGGAGCAGGTGGGCAAGAGTGCATTCAGAAGTCCACTCAGGAGTGCAAAGGAAGTGATATAGACATAGCTATATCTACCTAAATGGGAGAAGAGTCCCATAGAGGATGCATAGGAATATAAAAGTTTCCAGATAGTCCTTTATACAGAAGGTAAGTGTCACGGATTTTCTTATACCATCTCTCACTCTCTCTTGTTTTGTACATATAACAGTTTATTCTAAGTGCCCTGTCCAGTAATTCCTGCTGTGTGCTTTAAAAAATTAGCATCCACTGTCCATTTTGGTGATGTGCTGGTGTTTGGTTTGCGTGGTTTTTGAAGCCCTGGGAGAATTTGGGTGGTAAGAGGATAAAGTTTAATTTGAAATTCAGTTAACAGATTTCTCTGGAAACCCAAGAGAGTTTCAGGACAGCATTATGTATGGCAGAGTTTCATAATAAGACTCTTTACTTTGAGGTGGTTTTTATATGGTTTGGTGTTGATTGAAGTTTTTCCTTTGAACAGTTGCTAAAAGAACATGGAGCCTTGAGTCCTGCTCATGAAGCCTTGCATAGTACTTGCAGTTTGATTTCACACCTGCAGCCCTATGCAGAAAGGCAGGCCCAGGGCAGAACAGACAGTGGCAGGTATAATGGCATGTTTTAGCTCAGAAGGCAATGAGGAGTCTCTACCCATGAAGAACTACAATGAACAGCTCAGAAAACAGTCAATGGCCTAAAGAACCCAGATTTGTTGGCAAGAGAAAGGAGCAGTCTTAGAATAACTACAGCTCAGGGTCTTGATCTGTAAGTACTGTATAACCCACATCTCAAGAAGGGTTTATGATTTAACTGCCCTGTGTTAAGCAGGATTGAAAGAATGACTGTTGCTGGACAGCTGCCATAAAACTGCTTAAAAAGCAAACCGCCTTCTTGCTCTAGTGCTTTTTGTGGGAATTAACGAACTCTACAAGTTTTTTTAATAGTTCTTTAATGCATTATCCCGCTAGTTAGCATCAGTGGTTACCTTTCTATGGAGGAAGAAATATTTGGGCCTCTCAGGTCATCTTTACATGTGCTCCAGGGTGAGGGAGGGGGTGTTTTAATTAGAGCAGCTCTCAGGAGCCGTTCTAATTAAAGTACCTGCAGTGTCTCATGTATTCAGCATCCTGTGCTTCAAAATGGTGGTGGGGGAGCTATATTTGTAGCTCATTCAATGAGCTATGCAGGGATACTGAATACACGTGACGCCAAGGCTGCTGCAGCTTTCTAATTAAAGCACTCCAGCAGACTCAATTAATCCAGGCATAAAAGTTCTGCCTGGAACATTTTCTCTGCAGTTGTACTTAAATGCCCTCCTAGTGCTTTCTTTACAAGAACCCTGGGCAGCAACACATGTAAGGATGGAAGAAGTGTCATACATCATGAGACCAAATAAAGCATTTCTCCCTGGAAACATGTGCAGGAAACACATACATCAAAATAGATTAAATGGACCTCTGTGGGCTGGAGGCCTTCCAATTTTCGGGTATTAAAAAGAGTTGGCACCAATCAATCATTGCATGGCCATTCCTGGACAAAGAAAATCCCTTAGTTTTTCAGAGATTTCTTATGTAAACTTGATATAAATACAGATGAATCAGGCTTTCCCTTACATTGTAAATGTTGTTATAACTGTAATGACACCATTTACTGGGTCTGAACATGGTTTATGACTAGTTTGTCTTCCTTTAATCTAAGAACATGATGCTAGTTTATTATTATTGAGTAGCTGTGTTGAGTAGCTCAACACATCAAAGAGCTAATCAACATAGCTCACAAAGACTCTTTCATGGACCCAGAGGGACAGACTTCCATCTTCAGCTCCCTCTATGCAACAGTGAAGTTTATTTTCTATCTATGGGGACTTTTTACCATCTTGTACCATCTACACTTTTTCCAGAGCCTGACAATGGGACTTTGATCCCGAAAGCTTGCAGAAAGGGACAATTTTCTTGCCATTTTCCAGTTGGTCTAATAAAATGTATCATTTTGAAACCAAGAGTTCTAGTTTTTTGTATATGTTTGGTTTTAGGAGTTCACTGATAAAGTGAGGCCATAGCTCTATTGCTTCTTATATATTGACTTGTTTTTAAAGACATTTAAATAAAACTGTTCTGGGAACTAGATCTTGGTTCAGCTAGAAAGGTGGTAAGAAGTGGATTCTAAAGCCTGAAAAACTATTTGTAATTGTCCTGTATCTGTCAGGAAGTCTAAAACATTTCTGTGTCTCCAATAGAAAGCATATAGATCATATCCATATAACTGCCATTGTTTATCATCATAATTCATTAATCACGACATGAGCCAGGGAAAAGAATATACAGAAGGATTTATATCTCAAAGCATCAAGATTTATTTACCTCTCCGATGAATTGTAAGCTTTATTTAAAAAAATGAAGTATTGCTACTGATGGTGTTGGTATGTTGTAGCTGTGGTGGTCCAGGAAATTTCGTATTGACAGTGTTGTCTTTCATAATGATCATAATCCTCCAAAATTCAAAGGTAGCTGTGAACACACTTTTGAATCCTTGTCAGTAAGCAAAGAGTAGAAGAACAAATGAGTATACAGTATTTATGATTTGTTAGGAGTTTTTAAATCTTTTTACTGCATAAAGCAGCAGACAGGTTTTGCGGGGGGGAAGGCTTCTACTATAGAAACAGTCTTTTGTGTTTGCTAAGAGTTAAAAAAAAAAAGCTTGCAGTTCTTTTGAATGATGAGAAAAATACTTCTCTAGCACCTTTCATCTGAGGATTTGAAAGGACTTCACAAATGTTTAAATCACAAGGGCCCTGTGGAGTAACATCTCTTCATTATAGGTGCAAAAGGAGCTGCTTGTACATGATACGGGGGTTTACTTTGGTTTAATTCTCCCTAAATTGAAGCGGTGAGTTTTTAAAAACACTGCTTGAGTTTAGGGTGAAGTAAACCTCTGTGGCGTGTACACAAGGGTTGGGCTCAATCCTTACCTGCCTCTCTGGTGGGAGAGGGAGAGGCGAGCTGCCAGCGGGCTGAGCAGCCCCTGAACTGCTTTAAAGGCCACTTTACAGGCGAATTTTGTGGTGTGTACAAAGGCCCACAGAGATGAAGCAACTTGCCTATGCATCAGACATACCTAAAGGAACTTGTTGTTTCTGTGGTACAGTATCAGTGATATACAGTCATACCATTTCTTAAGTTAATGTCCACATCTTTCTGCAAAGCCTTTCCATACACTCTCTCTCTCTCTCTCTTTGGTTGGCTGGTGAAAACCAGGTTCCTGCCTGTGGGCTAAAGATCAAGGAGAAAACCACTTTCAAACACAGTTTCTTTTAAACACTTGATTTATAGCCCCAGAGAGTGGAGGTTTGGTTGGATCTCCCATAATATCACCTACTGTTCAGTGTAGAAACTCAGGAAAAAGAGAACATTAAACCACCACATATACACCTATTTAAGGTCATTTTGATTGTTTCCTAGCATTCACATTTCCAGTGTTTCCTCTTTAAGGTAACTGTTTCCTTAAGGTCTGAAAGGCTCATGCATATTGTATGGGATGATTGCAGAATTGTGTAATGTGTATTGTGAAAACCATACCTGTGTCCTTTGTCTTTGCAAACACCTTGATGATGCCTTTAAATTATTTATACTATGCCATATGGTAGGTGTGCATGGCATTTCACAGCTAGATAAAAGCTAGAACTTTGCTCTGGGGAGTCTATTGCCTAGTCTTTTATGTTATTTAACATCTGTATTGCAGTAACACCCAAAGGCCCCCCCATCAGGATTGAGCATCACTGTAAGACACTGCAGACATAGCCCCTTCCCTAAGGAACTTAGTGTCTAAGAAAGGACTTTAATTTCATCACAAAAATATCAGGTTGGCAGAATCTGGATGGCAAAAATGAGATTTTTTCTTTTCACAAAATGGAATAAACAAGATTAAATAGACTGCATTAAACTGCACTATTTTCCTTTTTAAAACTGAAAGGAAAGTGAGTTTGGGGCTCTCAAAAGTTGCCACAAAGCGGTATTGGCTTTAGATCAGCTAATCTCCTTATAAGTAGCTTTGCTAACCTAGTTTCCCCTGGGATTCACCGGCATTGCACCTCTGTGTCTAAAAGTAAATCCCACAGCAGAATCTGAGGTGTCAGCTATATTCTGCCAGACTTAACCTCCTCCTTGGTCAGCCTTCTGCTCCTGAATCTCCAAAGGACTGGGGCAGTTAGAGGAGAGCAAGCTTACATGATTCATATAACATTGCTCTTAATTAGGGTATGTTCAACTTCTGATTTTACCTTGAAGGTTGAGAGCTCAGGCAAATCTGAATGACAACAGTAAGACAGGGGGTCACAAAATTGGGAAAAATCTGGGGGCCAAACTCAATGCAATGGATGAAGTACTTTCATTATAGTGTCTCTTATTCAGCCTTCAGAGTAGGGATGGGCACGCATCGTGGTTCTCTAGTCTATTGATCCTGACATGCAGGTCACCCTGGGTATAGAATTAGGCTGATGTTGCTGTTTCAGATCAGATAAAGGAACTGGTTCATTAATCAGGCTGTCTGCTGTGCCTGGCCTCTTTCCTGCCTTGTTTAGTGGGAGGAGGTATGGAGAAAGAGGTATCAAAAATAGTATACAGCTTTTCCTGGCTGAGCTAAGTGTGATGGGATGCGGCAAACAGAGTGAAGATTGAGCATCCAGATGAGGAACGCACACCACCGTGCATGTGCAATTACAATTACAATAAGCAGTGCTTGTCAGCTGTCTTGCTGACCTTCTGGCCTGAATGACAATGCTTTGTTCCTTCTTAATCCTAAAAAGAAGCTGTTTGGACCTAATTTACTTGTTCCTGAGCCTAAATGTAATGCAGTGAAGAGAGCTTTAATGTAGTAAGGCCTCCTTGGAGGTATTGGCAGGCTAAACAAGCTGTCACAAAGGGCTAGTCAGTCAGTCATGGTCTGCCTGAGCCTAGATGCCCTGCCAGGCAGGGGTGGTTAAGGCTTCTATAGCCAAGAGTGTACGAGGGGACAGTGTGCCTACCATCCTATATGGCCACCTTCAACTCCTCACCCCAAATGATTTGGCACCCAGCTAAGTTGTTTGAGGACATTGTCCCATACATATGAATCTCAGATTCATGCCTTTGGAGTCATAGTAAGATTCCAGTCTTTAAAGGAGCAGGAATGGTCTTTAAATAGCTGAATAAAAATGTGAGTAAAAATGCTGTATATAAGGAGCTTCATGTTCTCTTTCCAACATGAAACATGCTGTTCCTTTCAGTAATGCAAGTCACTCCTCTTCAGGACTCTGGGTAAACTCCCTACTGACTTTA
Organism: Crocodylus porosus; assembly: GCF_001723895.1. NCBI lineage: Eukaryota > Metazoa > Chordata > Crocodylia > Crocodylidae > Crocodylus > Crocodylus porosus. Next base: position 48,868,959 of record NW_017728906.1, on the reverse strand, counting down.
GTATGAGCAAGAACCAGCCCACTCCTGAGTTGGATATCAGAGATGAGGGACTATTCTTTTGGTTTCCGTGTTCTCCCATCTCTTTTGTTCTTTTAGCTACTTAAAATATGGGCCTACAGAAGAAAAATCTTTGCCGGGGAAAGGACAGAAGTAGACGGAGAGTTTTCTTTAAGGACGTGGATAAGGGAGGGGGAGAAAGTCAGAAATATTAGATGTCTGCAGTCATTTACTCTACCACATGTTAGTTGTTTTACCTTATGTTGTGGATTCATCTGTTACAAGATTATAGAATCAATACTTTTTTTTAGAGAGGTGTGTTGAAAGATGAGTGGAAGTTTGGTCTGACTCTTCTCCAAAATGAGAGAGAGAGAGGAAACCTTTAGTGGTACGTGTTTCTGAAGGGCCAAGAAAAGCCATAAAACTCCTAGTGGCAGCTCAGAAAAGAGTTGAGTTTAAGGAAAATAAAGATGGGTGCATCTTCTTGATGCCAGTGGATTCTGGAGTGTTCTTTTGAGGAGAATTTTTGTGAAGGAAATTTTATAGTCCTGCTAGGTAAGGTGCTTCTATGTCCAAAGTAACTGGTGTAGAGGAAGAGGCATTCGCAGAAAAACTCCTGAATGGCCTTTGGGTTACTTGCAGCAGTTTGACAGTCACTAGTAAATATTTATGCTGTAGTAATAACAGCAGGGCCGATTATGCTAGGGGCTGTGCAAATACGTAGAACAATGGCCTTTTATAATAAGATGTACCTCTTCCAAATGAATTGCCATTTAGTCAATACCTATAATGTCTGTGCACTGTGCATACGTAGGAACTGATTCTGCCATCCCCAAACTACCACTAAATGATTAAATTGGTGGTGTATGTAAGGAAGAGGTTGGTTTATTTGTTGTGGTAGTTTGAGGATAGGGTTGCCAACCCTCCAGGATTGCCTGAAGTCTCCAGGAATTAGATATAAATTCCCAGGAGACTGCTGAGAATTACCCAGGAGATAAATGACAGGGAATTTGTTAAAATAAATATTAAATGTTGAAGCCGATTTATGCAGTAGTCCAGTGGGTTTTTTAAATGTAATAGTAATGTGTATTTGCCTTCCTGATGCAAAGTCTACACACTATAATCCATAACTGATATATACAAGCATGCGGGCACATTGGCACTCTGGAAACCTCCCAGAATAGATTCAAACAGAATTGGCAACCCTATCTGAGGAGTAGAGAGGGTAGTTGTAACAAAAGGCAGCCTTTAGGCATGGAGGTGCATGGGGTGTGTAAGCCTCCAGTCAGATCCATCAGAAAAACACTGACAGAGATGTTACCATATGGAATTACCGTGTGGCCACAGGCAGTGTTTCCTAAAGCACTATGGGACATGACTACTGGTGCAAGAGAGGGCTAACCAGGTGGGCACACATGGGACCCTCCCTTGTTATTCAGAACATTAGTCCTCATTTAAAAGGGGTTTCTGGCCATCCTAACTGTGAAGAATGCCCTCAAAATATGAAGTGGATGTTACAAGTGCAATGATGCCTTGTCTACTTGAGATTGTAGACAGCTTGAAGGAAATGCCGGGAGGTAGACCTGCCCTGTTAACTTTGGTGGGTGATATTTCATAGACATTTGGGCTGGAAGGGACCCTGGAGGATCATCAAGTCCAGTCCCCTGCCACAGGGGCAGGAAGTCAGCAGGGATCATAGGATCCCAGCAAGATAAGCATCCAAAAGTGTCTTGAAGGCGTTCAGAGTGGGTGTTTGAACTGCCTCTGGCAGCAGTCTATTCCAAACCTTGGGGGCTCGAACAGTGAAGAAGTTCTTTCTTATGTCCAGCCTGAATCGGTCACAGCGGAGTTTGTGACCGTTTGATCTTGTTATCCCTTGGGGGGCTGTGGTGAACAGACGTTCCCCCAGATCCTGGTGGTCACCGTTGATAAATTTATAGGTGGCCACCAGATCGCCCTGAGCCCATATCTTGGATGCCAGTGAGGATAAAGTGTAGGAAAGGAAAGGAAGTGCTACACTAGTGTTGGCCTAACTGCAGGGTGTGCAACAGAGTTGCTAAAGGAATGGCATGATAGGTACATATACTAATGTGGGTAGACCTTTAATAATATAGGGTGAGATGGGATGGAGAGGTCTGGCTGAGAAAGTGTCACCAGGTTTCATTTTCCTAAAAGCACTCATCTTTCAAACTTTTGTGGAACTTCAGAGAAAGGGAAGAAGGGGGAAATGGGCTATGCCAGTGGGGTTTGAATTGTAGGATAGAGGAGTGTCCTTCTTGACATAAAAAAAGCTTTTCTCTAATAGGATGCATTTTTTAAAGTTAATCTGTCCCTGACTAATTCTTCTCCTCTCTTCTTTTTTTCTGTTCTGTTTATTCTTCCTCTAGTGATCTTTTCTTCTTTTCCTTTGGCTGTGCTTCTCTTTTGCACCTCTGCTTAGCCTTTCAAAACCTGCAGCTCATATCCTGCTTCCCCCTGATATTCCCCTTATGTGAATATGATTACTGGACAGCTCTACTGAGCATAGTACCACTTTAAGGCGGAAAGAAATGCTGCCTCTGAACTGCACACTTCCTGAGATGCAGGGAGCACCAAAGAACACTTCTGTCTCCTCCCGATACACAGAACTAGGACTGTCAACATGACTGGAACAGGAAGAGCAAAAGGTTTCCTGTGCAGTCTGCTTTGCTTCAGCCCAAAAAAACCCACCAAGAAGCTGCCTTCCATTTTCCATTAGTGATGGTTTCCTTGGATTCATTCACATTGGCTCTTTCAAAAGCTGGTGGAGAAATATAGCTCCCAGAGTGGCTCATTTGTTTTTTAATGCAGCAAACAATGTGAATAGGACACTGCCTGGCTCTGCCAGTTTAAAAACTTTTATGCAGATGGAGACATTTTTCAAAACATAGAAAAGTGACAAAACATACAAGGGACAGTGCTGGCGGGGGCGGGGTGCTGGAACTTTTGGTATCTACTCCAGGCTGTTTAGATAACGTTCTTATTCCCCACTCCAGTTTAAGAACTGAAAGTGCTGGATCCTCACAGACTTGAGTCGATATGCTTAATCTGTTTGTTAAGAAAGGGTGTGGGTTAATGCATGGGGGAGGGGTGTGGAAAAGCATAGATTTCCCTTATTATCCGCTAGATGTCAGCACAGAACATGCTATACCTGCCTCCTGCTTCTAGCATCCATTTCAGTTTCATATGCTGAACCTGGGGGTCAGAGTGATGCTGTGGGACAGGGGTTCTCCAGATGCAAGTTGCAGATGAAGAGTTGTGTGTGCAGCTCAGTGGCAAAACTTCCTAACTGGGGGAGAGTACATTGCTATCCTCTCCTTAATCCCTCAGTACTTTCTCCAGAGGAGCATGCTGTGAGCAGCTATCGTGCATCCCAGAGGCAGGAAGTCTAATGCTAAAAGGAGTAGATTGTCATGATGAGATGAAAATACAGAGATTCAGTTGTTCAAAGAACTGTATATAAAAGCACATGAGACATTCAGTGGAAGTGGTTCTGGTTGATTTCTGGTAGCAGTGGTGAGCTTCACCTTCTCTTTTAGACATGCTTTAGGAGAGATGAAGCATTTAGAACTAGAGTGTGCTTATGATCTCTGATTCTGTAGATGTTCTGTGTGCTCTCCTCTTGTGATGGGAGCCAGCAAGAGGGCCATTAAACCTGGAAGTCTGGCATGTATTGGCAACCTAATGTGACATACTTGGATATTGGAAATGAGTTTTCACTTTTAATCCCTCTGGAGCTACTAAAAGCCTTCAGAGTTGGCCACAACCATGGCAGCAATTCTGTTCTGACAGCAATTAATGTCAGTGCTCACCCTCACCACACTGATTCTGGATGCCCATCCTGAGCAGGCCTTAACTGTTTTCTTTCCTCATTTTTCTAGATCACAGGAGTTATTCTTCTTGCTGTTGGAGTCTGGGGGAAGCTCACTTTAGGCACCTATATCTCGCTCATTGCTGAAAACTCTACCAATGCCCCCTATGTGCTTATTGGGACTGGTACCACAATTATCGTCTTTGGGCTGTTCGGATGTTTTGCCACTTGCCGTGGAAGCCCATGGATGCTGAAATTGGTACGTATGTCAAAGTAGCTACCACACTGCAATTTGGTGTTGTCTATATCAGTGCACTTTTCTTAAGCCTAAGTAGATGTTAATTGTGTTTGTGGCAAACAGGAAAGCTTTAATGACCTTAATAATATTCCTCAAGTCTCTTGAGAACAAAGAAAAAAAATCCCCAAGATATTTTCACTAAATCCAGTCACTAGTTGAGTGTTAATGACTCGGTCTTTTCTGCAGTATGCAGAACTCCAATGACCAAAGCACTGCTGGTGAATCAAGCACGTTATTACTGCATTTTAAAAGTTAAAAATGGTATAATGGAATGTCTAGGGCAGGGGTGCTCAACCCATGGGTTGCAGGTCAGATCCAGCCCCCAGCACCATGTCATCCTGTCTGTAAGGCTCCCTATGAGTTATGGCCCTATAGACTAGGTTGGGTGCACTGTAAGCTAGGTTGGTGCATGTGGCCACAACAAGGCCCTTGGAGCCTGAGTTCTGCAGATGGGACTGGGTGGGGGCAGCATGGGGCCCCCAAAATCCAATTCCAGTATGCAGGACTGGGGAGGGGCAGTGCAGGGACTGGGACCCCATCCTGGTGCTCAGGATCAAATCCAACCCACAGACAGTCCCCATGCCTCTCATCTGGCCTGTGGCCCAAACTGGTTGAGCACCGCTAGTCTAAGAGATTCCACTTGAACTAGCACATACTAGTGTTTCACTTTTGGCATTCTGTATGTATGCCTGTAAAAGCAGGTAAGCACTACTAAGACAGTCTTTCTCCTGTATGTTTGGAGAGGTGCATTGAACCAGTTGTAGGAAGATAGTTCAGGTTAGGTTTTGAGATTTCCAATGAATTTCAGAATGTAAGGCAGGGTGACAAACTGACCCCTGGCCCCAGGCTAGATCCACATCACATCCCAGGTGAAATCCATGGAGCTGCATTTGGGAGGCAGTGTGTGTCCAGGCTAGTTGGCAGTATGAGTCTAGGGGTATGCAGCTGCACAGAGCTCCATTTATGCAGCATGGAGATGGGGGAATGTGTCTGCAAGGAGCCAGAGGTATGCACCACTGCATGCCCCAGTGCTGCATGAATGGAGCTCTGTGAAGTGGCACTAAGCCATATTCTGACAGAGCTCTAAGCCATTGCATGTTCCTGGCTCCTCAGAGATGCATGCCCCCTTCTTTGCACTGCATAAACTTGGCTACATGCAGCCGCACACCCCCTAGCCTATGCTGCCACATGCCCCTGGCACTGCCAGCTGGCCAGAGCTCTGCACTACCAAAGGGCCATGCACTTCTGGTAGCCCACCATGCTACTGGTGGGACAGATGCTATCTGTGGTTGTGTGGAATAAATCTGGCCTGTGGGCCATATGTTTGACATCTCTCATATAAGGAAAGTTTTGGCAATGGAAAAAAAATACACAGATGAGTTAAAGAACCATGTGGTATATATAGGGACATTGTGGGCAATAAAGTACATGTCATGAGGAAAAATATTTAGAGCCAAATGATGTATGCAATGGAAGAGGGGCAAAATGACTTCTATTGTAATATTTCTTTAAAGGAGTGATCCTCAACCTTTTTAGACTCTAGGCATCCTTCTGTAGCTGTCTAGAATTTAGTGCCACCCCTTTCAGAAGTAGGATCTATGCACAGCGCATGGGGGCTGCTGTGGGAATCAGAGGGGCATGTTGGTATGTGACCGGATGCACAAGCTCCAGGAGGGAGAGGCCAAGGGTTATCTGTGACGCTCAGTCCTGACTGACCCAGGAGCCAATCCAGAGTGTGTGCAAGGAACTCTGGGATGAGCTGGGTGAAAAGTATGGCCCCAGTTCCTTTGTCCACCCATGGCAGAACACTGCTCAGAGAGGTGTCAAGGCCAGCACAGAAGTTGCGGAGGGCCATGGCGGGAGCCACAGGAGTCCTCAGAGGAGCAGCTGCAGGCACTGCTTGTCTGCAGGATTTTAAAGCAGGTGCCTGGCACTCTCTTTTCACAGGGGCCAGATGATTGTGGCACTCACTTCATGTCAGAAAAGTCCATTTGGCATTGTTTTCTTCTCTTTTTTTGTTTTTCCTGTCTAAAACAGTTGATTCTGGGGCTAAACTGAAGCCTCTCTTCTATTCCTAAGCATTGGTAGAGATTCCAAATACAGACATAGGGCCTGATTCAGTGAAATCTTACAGCAGGGGTCGGCAACCCCCAGCACACATGCCAGTGTTTGCCACGTGAGGCCATTTTGCTCAGCATGCCACAGCCGGCCGGGAGTACTGCTGCTCCCATGAAATCTGGGCTGCTCACAGCAGGCAGCCAGGAGGCTGCAAACAGCTGCACCAGCATCTGGAGCCTTGACTGTTCTACAGAAGCGGCAGCTACATGTACGCCTTGGGGTGTACAGCTGGAAAGGGGCCTGCAGCACTGCCACCCTGGCCCTTCCCTTGTCATCTGCCCAGAGACGCACATGCGCCTACTACCAGCAATGAGGATCAGGCCACTCATGGATTCCTCACCATCTGCCTTTGGCATATGAAGTCAAGGTGTGGGTAGAAGTTGGGGTGTTTTTAGCACTCCGGCCAAAAACATTTCCAATCCCTGTCTTATGCTGATGTATTCCCAGCAGGTAGTTGAATGATTTGCATGTACATAGTCAGGTGCTATCTCCTATCCTACAAGGAGATGATTGCAAGTGACCCATCTATCTACACAGTGTCCCATTGTTCTTAGTAGGATTCTGCATGAATGCAAGGTTCTGCTTTCACACAATACACTGCAAGATCAAGACTAGTGATTTGAGAGTTGTCTCCTTGCATAGTGTGTGTGCACACAGATGTGCATGTAACACACATGTGAATATCAAGAATTATGTACTTACCGAACTTACTCAATTCTTTAACGTGGGGACAACCCTTGTCTTAGAATCGAGTACAAGGGTAGTGGTGAGGGGCAGGCAGCTGCTGTGGCTTGAGCTCCAGTTCGTACCCAGGGTCAGGGCCATAACCACAGCTGCTGCCTGCCCTCACTCCGACTGCCTCCGCACCTGCCATCTCCGGCCTGCAGCCTCTTCCCCCTATCTTCTCCCCCGCAACGCAGCTTCTGTTCTCCTGCCTGCCTCTTTTCCTCCCATCCTTACCTTTGCTCCATGGTAGCTAGCTCTGCATGCTGTTGCCTGGGGAACTGAGCTCAGCCCCAGCCTGACCCCGTAGCAGCTATGCACAGTCCACACAGCTGCTATAGGGGCTAGGCCATCCCCCTAGGCTAGAACAGGGACAGAGCCTGCTGATGTGGATCAGAGGCTGGGGTAGGAGCAGGGAACAGAGGCTTGCGGGGAGAGGGAGACCCGAGGTTGCGGTGCGGGGACAGGCAGGTGGAAGAGGGGCAGACACAAGCAGGGGGCAAGCTGCTTGACCTCCTTACACCACCTGCCACCCTACTGCCTGCTCTCCCCCTGCCCCTGCAACAGTGGAAGGACTAAATTAAAGATGACTCCAATAATTAGATTCTACACATGGAAAATTATAATAAATATATACATTTCCCATGTGTAGAAACTAATTATTGGGGGACCTTCCTAAATTCAGGGTCATCTTAGATTCAGGTAAATACCGTATATATCCAAAACAATCTAATAGTGGTAGAGTACACTGCAGGGGTGAGTTGTTACATCACAAGTGGTATCCCAGGTATCTCTTTCAATATATTAAATTTTTAAGGAAAGTTTGGAGCAAGAGATTTAAAATCCTAAATGGTTGCATAGGAATTAAACTATGTTTAATGGTTGCATAGGAATTAAACGACCTGCTCTGTGTTCTGACTTGTTTCTTTCTGTCTCTTTGTTTTCAGTATGCCATGTTCTTATCCCTTGTGTTCTTGGCTGAGCTTGTGGCTGGCATTTCAGGGTTTGTGTTTCGCCATGAGGTGAGTGGAAATGAATGCAGTTTATACATGGCAGTGGCTCTGCACAGGATTTTGCTGAAGGTTTCTTTGAGTGTGCAGAATAATATGTAGGTTGTTGACTTCAGCAGTTACATCATCATTAGTGATGTAACTATTTTCCAGCAATAATATCTTCCGCCCTTTAAAAACTGATATGATTCCAAATGAAGAGATTTAACGTAAAGTGCTGAACCTTAGCTGTCTGGTATTTACTTTGGAGCTGTCTTTTTTTCCCTGTGTCTATCATGTAAGATCTTCTTTAGCCTGTTATTTATGCAGAGGACTGCAAAATTGATTAAACACTTTGCTTAAACATAGCTACTTCAGCCAGGCTAGCCTTTGTTTGTATAATGTAGAAAGGATTTCCAAAAATGCAAAGCCAAACCAAACTAGTTTCCTTGATGTCTTGTAAATTGTATGTATTTTTTGTGATTGTGTCACTCCCCAGAGGGGTGTAGTTGCTGTTTTGCTTCCTCTGTTTTACTCTGTTTCAAGCCCTGGCCCCATATGGTGCGTTTACTGAACTGGGACAGTAACTGCCATCCTGTTTTAAAGCATCTCTTTCCTGTCTCTCAGTATCTCTGTCTTTTTGTCATACCCAGTTTTATTGGCACCCTTCCCTAATGAGCAGGTTTCCTTTTTGGCTATGATAGTTCCCTCGGTATGGACCTCATGTCAACCCTTGCCAGGTATGGATGGTTCCAAGTTTGATCCTGAAATACCTGTTCTTTTGCTATTTTGCTTGGGCCAGCCCATGATATACACAGCTGTGGGCCCTACCCCAGCAGCTTCCTGGATTAGCTGCCACCTACAATTTGCTGGTCTTTTCTTCTGTGACATGTCTGTGTGTCTCCAGCCAGGACAGCAGTAAGCCGTTTCCCAGAGGTCTCCAGTTCTCTAGTGAATTGGCACTACTGCCAAGTCACAGGATTGGCATTTCCTTTTAATGTCCCCTTCTTCTGCTGAAACCTCAGCTCCCTGTGAGCTCTGGCAACCTTCCGGTAAATTTAAAGGGAGAATTCCCATTTTTCTCCCGCTAGTTTTGTCTGACAGAGGATTGGCAGTCCCCCTCAGAGTACCTCCAGTCTGCCTCAGAGTTTGTATTGTTCTCTTGCAAGCCCAAACTTATAACACATTAGAGGAAATAAACCAAGAACTGGAGAAATAGTTAGTACAGTTTTTTCTCCCTATTTATGCTTCCATATTTGCTTTTGCCTTCCACCTCAAACTGCTGGGGGTTTGACATCCTCCTCTTAGTAGAGGAAAACGTTTCAGTCTGTTCTTGTCCCTCTGTCTGAGTGCGCTGTCTCACGTCAGGCCTCAGATCTTGCCCTACTCCAGGGTGGAATTCTACACGTCCCCTTCTCTTAGACCCCAGGCTTCAGGATCCGCTGGGATTTCACCTTTACACAGGACGTCTGACTGAGTTTGTCACCTGTGACCAAGGATGACTATGGTCACCGGGCAGCCTTCCTAAAACTAGTTTTAAAACATTGTTTGACTAACAGCAGGAGTTAAAGCATTTTGAAAGAGAGGAATTGTAGAACATCAGTCATGCATATCTCTTATCTTATGTAAGTCTCACCTTCTCTTGAGTGTATCCTAGGCAGACCTAGCTACTCCAGATACCTGTCCCCATGCCTGTGGGCTTCTCTGTGCTACAGAGCCTCTGCCACTGTAGCTGTGTCACCATAGCCATGCCAGCAGAAATCAATAGCATAGATGCAGAGCATGCTGACAGGAGTGTTTTTGCTGTCATGGCTTCAACACCTCCCTCAGTGTCACAAACCATGCCAGCTGAAGTCCTCTTCTGTCACTGTAGCTGCTTTACACCAGGAAATTTGCTGCCTTAGTTATATAGCTGAAGGGTGTAGAAAGATTTGTGCCCTTTAGCTGGCATAGTTGTGCCATCTGTATCTGCTTTTCTTTTGAATGACTGCCCACTCTCTTTTGCAAAAGGTCCTTTTTAAATCCTGTTGTAGTTATTTTGTTTTGCCAGGCTTTGACCCTTCCTGGTCCATACCACTTTTTGCTAGTTGGCATGAGGTAGAGGTGGAACCATCAAAGTTAATAATGTAGGCACTGTCCCTTAGCACCTTGAAGTGTTTGTTGAGAGACAGCTGTCTTAAACTGGTTATTTCTTCTGTCTGTTTTTCCAGACATCTCTCTTATTGAGCTAAATCAACATAGTCATACAATAAACAGCCCCGTGACTAAGTCAATAAATAATATTCAAAATTGGCATAGGGCAGCTCTAAAATCACCACAGTCCTGTCTTTAGACATGTCACAATTTGCTGGTCTTTTTGAAGAACCCACAGCAGCAGGAGTCAACCTGAAATGCTGTTGAAAGGGCTTGTGAATGATGACAGGTAGCTTTATACAGCCTGAAGGCACACTTTAGAAAGCATAAGTAGTGCATCCTCCCTCTGACTTGGAGGTTTTATGTAGAAAATGGTAAATTTGCTGCAAAGATCCTTTCAGACTAAAAGCTTATGCATGAAGGTGTCAATTCCATGTGCTGGTTCCTTTATAAATTCCCACATACCTGACTTTTTCCGCTTAGATAAAGGACACTTTCCTTAGGACATACACTGAAGCTATCCAGAATTACAATGGGAATGATGAGAGAAGCCGTGCAGTGGATGACGTACAACAAAGTGTAAGTTTAAAAATCTCTCTGAGAAGAAAAAAAGATGTAAATGAAGTTTATTTTTGTTTTATTACAAACTGTGAAAGGTTAAGTGATATTGATTTACAAATGGTTTGACTGGTTGCTTAGTTCCAATATTTGATACTTAGCATGGAGTCAGGTTTCTCAAGAATTGGGGTGATATGCTGGTCCCCAGTGAAATCTGTGGGAATTTTTCCAACAGCTTCCATGGGCCAAGGTGTTCTCTGGTGTTTTTGCCAGCCATTACCAGCCAGTTTGTCTAAGGATGTTCTCTTTTTGTTGGGATCATAGAATCGTAGGAAAGTAGGGCTGGAAGGAGCATTCTGGTAAGAAGAGGGGTACATTGTTGGCTCCCTTCTGATCTTCTCACATAATAGTTTGTTTATGATAGAGTACTTATTTTTCAAAGTATTCAGGTGCCTCATTCTTCTGGCTGGCCAGAGAGACCAATTGCAATCCGATTGAAGTGGATGGGAATTTAGCTACTAGCTTTTAAATGAGCAGGATATAGACCCAGACATACTTTGAAAATGAGTTTCAGAGGGTAAGTTTTCTCTGATGGATGAAATCTCAAGTTGTGCAGATAACTTATAATTCTGGTTTCCTTTATCATTCCACTCTCATTCTTTTCTAGCTGAGCTGCTGCGGCATTCAGAACTATACCAACTGGAGCAGCAGCCCCTACTTCTTTGAACATGGGATTCCCCCAAGTTGTTGCATGAACTCCAGTGACTGTAACCCCCAGGATCTGCGCAATATGACTGTGGCTGCTACTAAAGTAAATCAGAAGGTGAGGACCACTTTGTGCCAAAGGCAACTGACATGCAACCATCCAGTAAATTAGTATTACACATTGCTATGTACAGCTGCATTTGTTTCAATTGATATGGAGAGCACTGAAACTGGGGATAGGTAAAGGGTAGAAATGTTTGCCTGTTTCTGCCCACTGCTTGTTACCGGACTCTTAAGCTGATGTTTCCCAAACAGCTTGACACAGAAACCCTAGTGGTAAAATGTGGACTCATTTCCCATATCCATCACACCTGTTCAGGAACAATGTCTCACAGCAAGTCAAAGTTGGCACAGTTGTACGGGCCATGTCAGTCAACACTTTCCTGCTTATTCGTGCCGACTCTTTGGGGGTTCCGTTTTTTCATAGCTTGTTATCTGAGAGAAATTCCAGGCACTGGATGCTGCAAGTCAGCCCAAACAGAGGAATGAATGATGGAAAGCATTGTGATTAGCTAGCTGTGTTCACTGTGCCTCTTAGTGTCTCATTAGGCTATGCATTGCTGCAGGCAGGACAGACGTAACTGTAACCTCTCATCAACCTAAAGAAGAAGATTGGAAGAGTAGAAAAGAGAGAGGGAGAAAGAGAGAGTGAATAAGCCAGAAAACAAATATGTTGGCTATAGGAGAATAAAAATGCAGAAAATATAAAGTAACAGAAAAGGGAGAATAGTGTAATGTATAGAAAATACACTGCTTATACTCGTTGTGTGAATGTACTTTCATTGCTGGCACAGAATTTCTTTTCTAATCTGTTCCCACCCTCCAAAAATGTTTTCAGGAGAGATAGGAAACAAATTGCGCATAAAAGGAATAATTGAAATGAAACGCTAATGCTGAGTTACACCAGAGACCAATTTGCCCCATAGTGTTTAGCAATTTCTTTCCCTTGTTGTTTCTTCATAAATCCAAGGTAACTGTTGATGCACAGAATTATTGGTGTATAACAGGAAACCCTGGGAATTGTTGGCCGTGTTTGTATTTTTTTGTCCTTTTCACCTATGAATCACCTGTGAATCAGGAACTTGGAATAATGTTTTAAATTTCACATCTAGGACTCTTTATTTCAGCTGTTTTCAAAGGTAGACGGTTTTTGTAGCACACAGAGAAGAGGATAACATGGGATTAGCTTCTACCAACTCATTCTTCAACCATGGTAGCCTAAGGAGAGCCAGTCACTGCTGATGTACTTGAAACTGTGATGATGTCAGTCAGTTGTGTAACAGCTGCTATCGGTGTAATATTGCCATGTTCACAGAGTTTAAAGGAGAAGCAAAAACAGTAATTTTCACCAGTTAATTCATGCCAGATTCTGCCTTTTGTAGTGGAACATATAGTGGGACTATACTGAAGCTGAAGTCCCAGCAATGTCAGGAGCCAGTACCTATGCATATTTCATAGATTTTCATAGATTTCATAGACATTAGGGCTGGAAGGGACCTCACAAGATCATTCGGTCCAGCCCCCTGCCGAAAGGGCAGGAAGTCAGCTAGGGTCAAAGGATCCCAGCAAGATAAGCATCCAAATGTTTCTTAAACATATCCAGAGTAGGTACTACCCCGGGGGGAGTCCATTCCAGGCCTTAGGGGCTCAGACAGTAAAGAAGCTTTTCGTTATGTCCGACTTAAAATGGTCTTGCAGGAGTTTGTGACTGTTTGACCTTGTCATCCCTTGGGGTGTTCTTGTGAACAGGCATTCCCTCAGATCCTGATGCACATCCCTTATATACTTATAGGCTGCCACCAAGTCACCCCTGAACCTGCACTTCTCCAGGCTGAAGAGTCCCATGGCTCGCAGCCTGTCTTCGTAAGGCCTGTTCTCTTGCCCTCTGATCATGTGCGTGGCTCTCCTCTGGACTCTCTCAAGCTTCTCCACGTCCTTCCTGAATTGTGGAGCCCAGAATTGGATGCAGTACTCCAGCTGCAGTCTCACCAAGGCTGAGTACAGTGGGAAGATGACATCCTGGGTCTTGCTTGAGGTTCATCAGTAGATGCAAGCCAGAGTTTTGTTCGCTTTGTCGGCTGCGGTATCGCATTGATGGCTCATGTTCGACCTGTGGTCAATCATGACGCCCAAGTCTCTTTTGATCATAGTGTTAGTGAGTGTAGCATTGCCAAGCCTATGAGTGTGATGTGGGGTTTTTTCCCTGAGGTGGAGCACCTTGCATTTCTTCGTATTGAATGTCATCAAGATTTCATTCGCCCCCCTTGCAAATCTGTCGAGGTCGGCCCGGATCACCAGCCTATCCTCAAGTGTGGACACACTTCCCCAAAGTTTGGTGTCATCAGTGAATTTAGCCAGTCCACTTCTGACACCAGAGTCCAGATCGTTTATAAAGACATTAAAGAGTACAGGTCTGAGAACGGAGCCATTGGAGTCAACTACCACTCTCTGCCTCCAATCGCGGAGCCAGTTCCCCAGCCATTGGACTGTAGTGTAGTCAAGGCTGCAGTTGCCCAATTTTTCCAAGAGAACATCATGGGACACCAGGTCAAAGGCTTTCTTAAAGTCCAAATATATGATGTCAACCTCTTCCCTTTTGCCCAGGTCATGATACATCACTTAGTCATAGAAGGAAATGAGATTGGTCAGGCCAGACCTACCCACAATAAGCACATGCTGACTGTCCTCAGAAGGTTGCCTTCTGTTTGTCTGTCAAGAATGGTTTCTTTGATAATTTTTTCCAAGATCTTTCCAGGGATTGAGGTCAAACTAATTGGCCTGTAGTTTCCCAGATCTTCTTTACTCGCATTCTTGAAGATGGGCACTACATTGGCCCTCTTCCAATCTTCAGATAGTGTCATGGTGCTTAGGGTTGGAAGGGACATAAACAGATCATCAGGTCTGACCCCCTGCCCTAGGCAGGAACAGTTGCTGGGGTCATATCACCCCAGCCAAATATCTGTCTAGCCTCCTCTTGAAGACCCCCAAGGTAGGAGAGAGCACTACCTCACTTGGAAGCCCATTACAGAGCCTGGCAGCCCTAACTGTAAAGTAATGTCTCCTGATGTACAGCCTGAACCTTCTCTCTAACAATTTACTTTGCCCAAGCGCCACAAATTCTCAGATATCCTTGCCAGTGGCTGCTCTATGATGTCTGCCAGTTCCTTTAGCACTCTTGGGTGCTATCTAACTGGCCAGCTGATTTGTGGGTGTTCAGCCTCTCAAGGTGCTCCCTCACAAGATCTGTGCCAATGGTGGGCATATATTCACCCTCACTCTGGTGGATGAGGGGGCGTTTGTGTGTGGGTTAGTTTACAGTACAGAGGCTCTGCTCTATATCAATACAGCTAACCCAGCAAAGTCCCATGATGGTGAAATAGCTTATTCTAGAAGAAGAAGCTTCTTGTGCGGATGTAGTTAAACCACAGTGCTGAATGACATAAATTATACCAGCATATGGAGTTATGATACTGTATTTTGTAAGGTGGGCTAGGCCTAAGGTTTACCTAAAAGCTGGATAGAGTCCAGAGCTCGACTTCGCAGGTGACTAGCGCCAAGAGGTGCCAATGAGGAGAAAGCCCAGTGCATCTCAAATACATGGTTGCTTTTCCTTTTGCAAAGACAGAAGGTAGGAGAGAGATTACAGTCTGTGTTCTGACTGGGACCAGACAAGTGCCTGTCTTGATTGATATAGGATCTTGGCAACATGGCTTTTATTTTTTAGCTACATACAACATGGAAATAAATCACAATCTGAAGGAAAAGTTGTGGGGTCATTAAACAGGCAAACAAAACAAAAAGCTTATGAGAAGCTCTAGAGATGATCCCTCCCAAGTTTAAAGTAGTTGTAGTTATCTTGTGGTCATGTTTTGATTTGTGCAATGGGCAGACTGCACAGGATTCATACTCACTGAAAAAGGAGCACAGTTTTTGTTTTGATTTTATTTTTCTAACTGGTCTTTGTGCTCAAATAATGGATGCAATTATTTCACTGAATTTTCCAGGGGTAATTTGGGGAATTGTTTTCGGTTTTCTGATGTTGCAGTTAAATCTAAGGTTTAAAGAGCTCTGCTTAGCAGGTGTGTCAGATCTTTGAACTTCCCAAAAATCTTGAACAAAATGGAATTCTCTTGAAAAGTTTTAGGGAGAAATAGGAATGAAATTGAAGCAGTGGGAACTGAATGGCTGTGTACTGCAGTTTGGAGGTCTTCATGGCTTCTGAATTGAGTCTTATTGCGTTGTTGGTAAAGAAAAGGAGGTTATATGATATTTGGTTGCCTACATGTGATTTAGAAAAATGGAGAAACAGGGGTCACTATGTTGCAGAAGACTTTTTCATGCTCCATTGTAAATCTATTTGATACACGGCCTTTTCTGCAGTTGGATAAAATTTGCAAAGGGGCCTCAGAAAGTTAACTGATTTATGAAAATATCCTGAGGCATAGTGATGAATTATCAGAAGTTGGTTTGTTTTTATGGTCTGACCACAGGACTGTAGGCTAGAAATTCTGGGATTAGGTGTGAACTCTGCTACTAATTTGGTAAGCGACCTTGACTAAATCATTTAATCTCTGCATGTCTGTTTCTTTATCTGTCAAATGAGGCTAATACCTAACTCTCAGAGCTGTCATTAGGATTAGCTAATTAATATTTGCATGCTGCTTTTAATCTTCAAAGTGCATTGCAAACAATGCCTAAGAACTATTTTTCTCTAAAATTCAGATAAAGGATCAAATGTGTAGTGTTGCAAATGCCAAACTGGCATTTTTACACTGAGTATCTGCCTAGTTACAGCACACCCAATGTTTCAGGTATTTTTGGTAATAGCGGCACGGCTCTTGGGTGCTGCATATACCCTTATTATGCAAAATAATGACTGAGCAATTAATCTGTAATCATGCAATAAAATGCAGAAAACATCCTGGTGCACTGGAAAAACATGGCCTTCTAATGAGGCAAATGATCACAAGTATTTCATTGGCATGCTTTCATTTTAATAAGACCTTAAGACACTCTCAGGTTAACATCATTCTTAGATGTTACGTCATTTGAAGACTGTTGAACAGATTTGAGAACCTTGGAAAAAGGCTGGGTAAACATTGAGTCATATGTAGCCAAATGAAAAAATTATTTGAGAAATCTAGCCTCATTTTATAATCCATGTGGTATACACCCACAGTTGCTTGTTACATGAATAAGTTGACAAATATTGCACGATACAATTAGGAGTTAATATGTATGCTGAAACATCACAAAATAAATTATGAGTTTGCTCATCCTGAGCTGCTATTAACTTCATCTGTTTCATAGTTACTTCCAAGATTTAAAAAAGAAAAAAGCACATGATATTACAAAGGCGGTTGAAAAAATCAGGTATGGGAATAGCTTGCATTAACAAAAGATATTGTTATCTTCTTCTGACCCCCTAGTTTGTCACACAAGGCTGAAGTATCCTCTAAGGCAGTGGAGCTTGATCTTTTGTTCCCTTGGGCCAAACGAGGGGTATGGGGCTGTTCCACAGGCCAGATCAGACCACTTACACCAGGACTGAGCCTGGAGGCCTCATGCTGCCTCCATGCAGCCCTGCATGTGGGTATCAGGCTCCATAGCCTGTCATGGCCTCCACCTACTTCTGTGTGCCTGGGGACCTCACACTGCCTCTTCCCAATCCCACATGTGGGAATTGGGTTCCAGGGCTCTGTGCCACCTCCATCTGGCCCCCTGAGTTGGATTTGAGTCAGGGCCCTGTGCTGCCACCTCCTGGTCCCATGTGCTGGGATCCAGTGTGGGGTCCTTGTGCTACTCCCACACTGGGATTGGGCCCCCACACCTCTCTGCACACCTGACTAATGCACTGGGCATTAGTGCATGAGCTTGTGAGGAGCCCCATGAGCCAGATTATAAGGTTCTGGGGATTGGATCTGGTCCATGGTTCAGGGGTTGAGCACCCCTGCTCTAAGGAAATGCCTGTGATCTTGCATGAATGAAGCCTACATGCATCTGTGTATATGAGTAAATACATTGCCCTACTAGAGCTGACGACAAGACAATGTTTCCATTTTTGATGCTTACTGTACAGTTGACAAAGATACATCTGGTAAAAAAAAAAAAAAAAAAATTCCAGGATTGTTTTCAGGAGGAAAATAAGTTTTTAATCAGTTTTGGGGACAGAGCCTGGCAGGTAGGGGAGGCGTGTGTGTGTGTGGTTTGATGAGATTTATAACATATTAAAAAAAGGTCTTTCTTTTTGCTCCCTGAGGCTGTGCAGGTTTAGAATTCATTGTAACATCTGTAAGTGCAGAAAGCAAATTCTAAACCTATTTAAACATATATTTATTTTGGGAAAATAATTTAGGAAAATATACATATTGCAAGTGAGATGTAAAAAGGCGTATCCAGGAGAAGAGCAGCATACAGGCAAGAATCCTCTGCCCTCTGTGGAGAACTACTGTTGATTCCAAAGGCTGTTTGTTAAAGTACAGGGGAGCAGGGGAATTGATGGGCACTCAAGGGCTGGACTGTAGATCAGGAATGTGGATTTAAACCTTTTTTTTTTTTTTTTTTTAAGTCTCAGACCACCCTGGAGGAAACACAGTACAAACCAACTTCATGGTATAAGCATCTAATAAACTGTTTCAAACCATGCTTGCTGCCCCTACCAGGACAAGGCCATGGAGAATGCCTCGCAACACATCTGAGGAATGTTTGTATTAAGCAGCACATTCCTAGTTAGGTTTCCCCACCCACACCCAACCTGGATGTTACTGTCTGTTTCTGTTCTGTTTTCAGATCAGCTCTGTACAAATGTTTAATTTTTTTAATAAAACTTTATAATTAAATTTAAAAAAAAACCATGAGGCACTCAAAAATTATAACAGCATAGCATTGCACTTCCTCCTCAGGCTGACAGATTTGTTTACAAAATCTTTTTTTCCGTCACCACTGTTATTGGGTAAACTCCTCACTTAACATTAGCTTAATTTATTTATTTTTCAGTAGTTAAAGTGGTGTTGGACATCATGACAAAAATACTCAATATCTGACTAAATCCAGCTTACCTGAGAGGGATCCCTGTGTATACACTTGTAAAGAATGATTGTTTGCCTCTCTTTCAGGGCTGTTATGATCTGGTGACCAGTTTTATGGAGACAAATATGGGAATCATAGCTGGAGTGGCTTTCGGAATTGCTTTCTCACAGGTATACAGTTTTACTGCATAAATTAAGTGGGGGTTTTCTCTCTTTTTTATCCTTGTTTGCCTGAAGAAAGGATTATGGTAAAGGATGGAGCTCAGAGTGCTCATTAGTCCTTAAGTCATCTGCTCATTGATTTTCTTTTTTCAACTTAAATGAAGTTTCTCCTTGGGAATATCAGTTACGGTTCAACTAATGACTAGCTGAAGGAAAACAACTTGTCCCTCCATTGGGTCAAATAGAGGTTAACCCAATAAACCATTGACTTAAATGGAGCATAAATAAATAGTTGATCCATATTTTGCATAGATTTTTCACTCATCAGGCTTTCTTAAATTGTGGTGGAACTCAAAGATATTTAAAAATAAGAGCATAACTTTGGGGTGTTCCATTATACAGGTGACAGGGCTTTTTTTTGTCTAGAGTGTTTGTGATGTTTTACAAAAAAGCTAAATAAATGTTCAGTTAGTTAGGATAGAAGAGGACAAATTGTTAATTCTGCCGAAGCAAAAATCCTCTGACATATTACGAAGGTGAGTCCCTTTAACCTAGTAGTTTGGTTTCCCCAGGTCCAAACAGTGTGGAATTGTATATAGAGATATGCCAAAAGTACCAGCTTCTCTCCTTTAGCAAGACATGCTTGTCACAGGGCAAGTAAAGAGGATAATTATGAAGCTGCTTCATGGCTCCCTGACATCAGTCAAAGAAGCCTGGGGACTCATGGAGCTTGGAACAGATGCTTCAGATCCTGACCACCAGGAATACTGTCAGCACCTTCCACCATGATTTAATTGCCAGTGAGAAATGAGTCCTACCCATTCATTCTTGCTCTGTGTGCCCATGCCCATTAGTTAGGCAATGTAGATGGCTCTAGAGGGGTCCTGAGTATGTTTCCTTGCCCCCATCTGTCAGGATGTCCTGAGACACAGAGGTGAAGAGTCCCCTAGGTGCTCTAAATAGTTTGCGCCACTTATTTGTCTGGTTTGGGGGCACAGAGCAGGAGTAAATGGGCAGGGCACGTATCTCACCAAGGGGCAGAGTGCAGCTGGAAAGCAGCACAGTCCTGGGCTTAGAAACCAAACCAGCACAGTGAGGTTCCTGGCAATTCATAGCATTGTTAAGCTACTTACCTCTAAAAGAATATTTGCCTCATCTCTCCTTAGCCATACATGTTTCCCTGTAAACGCTGAACTTTAAAAGGGTCATTACAGATGGGATTTGTTTGCTCACATCATGTTACGGATTCGGAAGTGTAAATATGGTTGTGTGAGGCACCATTTCAGAAAAAAAGAAATCCATGAGAATTAAATGCTAAATAGGTTTATTCTGCTTTACCATCAAACATGGGAATTCTGCCAGTGTGCTGCAGGTCTGGGCAGTGCTCTCATCAGCTAAAAACCAGTGAGCCTTTCCTCTCTATGGCAGTTTGCGTAATACATCTGTTCTCCCTCTTTGCTTGATCTGAGCATTCAGCCCTTCTGTTCCACGTGACGTCTTTTAGACATTCTAGTGTCAACCAACTTTTTCTTAAAATTTGAAGGACAAAGTTAGGAGCAACTGGCATTGGGGTAGAGCGAAAGAGCTCTATTTGGTGCCGCTATTGAAAGTTTCAGCACTTGAGCATCATTCCAGGATATGGTCACAGTGGGCTATTGTCTTAACATTATTTTAGTCTGAGTAATGCCAGTCCCTTGCTGAGTCAAGCCTATTTTCATGTCTTTCTGCATAACTACTGCTATGTAATGAGGAAAACTTACCAGATTTTTATCTGCAGAAGTGAGCCACAGGTAGCCTTCAGTGGGCTTGTTGGATCAAACTTCTGATTTCTGTCAGAGGAGGGATCGCTATATCCTCACTCAGGGGAAGACAAAGAGCCACATGAAAATGTTCTTGCCTCGGGTTATAGTTGTGAGAAAATCTGATGCTTTGCCATTGCACAGTGTACTGGTAGTCAGTTGTGCATGAAATACTTCAGACCACTGACTCATCATTTATGCGGACACACTCAGCATAGGCTTGGGTATTCGTTCCTTGGTAACCAGAAACTGTGATGTCATTTGCTTTTTTCCACTGTATGTTAGTTCTTGATAAATTGTAATAGGCAACTTTTTCTTTTATACTAGCCTTAAATATTCCATTACTGTGTTGTCTGACTTTTTTATTCTGTCTTAGATAGTCAGAATCTTTTTCAGTGACAGAGTTAAAACAGAAATTCCATTGAAAAGATGTAACAATTTCTGGCACACTTTGGCATATTCATTCATGTGCAATTATGGAAAACTGCAAGATAATTCTTAGATTAGGGTCCATATTACATATGCATCACAAAATCTGCTTTCCCCTGGTCATACCTATATTTAATCTGTATAGGAGCAGCAGTGCTCTGACATGGCTGAGAGTTGTTTGCAACTCTCTGGGAGGAGAATATAAGAAGAACCACACTGAGATTGTTTGTCCGAGTTTTTACTTTTTGTATAGTAGGCAATCAATAATGAATGGGCTAAGCCTGCTATTGATGGAAGCTAGAAAGAAAGAGATATAGGGAGATGCATTTCCTGAAACAGGGATCTTGCTGGCACAGAGTAGATTTTTTTAATGGCAATCTACACATGTGAGCAAGATTAAAGTGAACTGCAATGTGCTACTGGCCATTATTTCCACCTGATGGCAGTATATCCTCTCAGTAGCTGGGGCAGGGGGCATGACTGACTTCCAGTAGGCCATACATCCTTCATGGGAGACAGGGCATAGCATATTAAACAAGAAAACTTTTCATTCTACTTTAGAGTCTACCTTCCTTGTTTGTGAGTGGGAAGAGGCCACCTTTACCTTTGTGGAACAGACAGAATTTGGCTTTATATTTGAAGACGATAGGAGAGCTGATTATTGATTATTATTAATCTGTTTTGATTGATCTAAAATGGATTACATAAAAAATAATTTCAGATTGCACAGGGATGGCCATAACATAATAGGCAGGGAGGCAGATTCCAGGTGGGGTTTCACTATTCTTTGTTGAGAAATATTTAAATTTAAATAAAAGATAAATCATCCTATTTTGTTCTTCCACAGCAGAGTGGATTTCAGGGCCATTTTTGTGCATACATTTCTAGGGGTTGACCAGCACGAAGCATGTGCTGATTCTCAGAAAAATGGAAAAAGCTGATGCAATGGCGTGACATACCTTACTGCTCTGACACAGATTTCTAGGTTATAGTCAGAGATTGAAAAAGCTGCTTTGGCACTCACATCATCCATACAGTTGAGAAGCTCAGGCTTTGCTTGTTGAGCTTCAAATAATAACATCTCAAATTGTTTTTGGGGTTGAATGGTGATACTGACTTCCAGCTGGATTAATTTTTAGCAGGTATTCTTCAGGAAAGAATGATTCATACAGCCTGTACAACATAAAATAGAACTGTCCAAGTAGTATACATCAGGGACAGTTTTGCCTACAGAAAATCTACGGTGGTTTTAAAGGTCACAGCAGCATTTTCTAGGTTAGAATTGCATTTGGGTTACTCATTAAATGGGGAAGATTAAAGTGCAGTGTTAGAGCCTTATTTCCAGTTACGTTGCAGGATGCAGAGGCAGCATACTGTCCACATGCTGTGAATCAATCCTTCAAAATTCAAGGATACTGATTCATTTGGGGGTCTTTTATTATATGGTTTGAGGAATAAACTTGAGTAGTTGTACCTATTGTGAGCCCACTTCAGGCAGAAGTTGGTTCCCAGAGCTCACGGTGGGGGGAGGGGACATGCACTCGCAAAAAAGAAGCTGTGCCTTGGCCTGACTTAAAAAATGCTCCTTAACATAAGAGCTATTGTAAAAGTTAATTTATCAAGGGCTATGTGACAGATTTTTAGCAGGGTTTTCTTTGTGTTTTAAAGTATTGGTTTAAAAAAGTCCTAATGGGTATTTTAAAGAAGCATAGCACGAAATTACTCCTTCAAGTGGTCCTAAACAGGCAGTCAGTCCGAAACGGCTTTAGCCCTGATTCTGGCTTGAATGTACATATATCTGAGAAAAGCAGAATAGCTGAGTAGATATAGCTGGGCATGGATGTTGATCAGACAGAGGAACAGGTTTTTTTGGCAGAAACACTCCAGGGCATCAAAGCTTTATGGGCATTCTCCTTTATAGAGGCCACTCAGTGCAAAGGAAACAATAAAGGCTGATAAACATGGTGTTTAACAAAAGAGACCAGAGCATGGGGAGTTGTATGCATGTCATACTGAGGATTGAAAGCACTACACAATAAATCAAGGAACTAAAGGTGGAGTGTCAGTCTTGCTGGAGAAAGCAGAATTTTAGAGTATCTGATCTGTTAATGAAAGCCCTGGTTCGTGAAACATGGCAAGATTTGTACTTATGGCCTTGAACAGAGATGTAGAGGGGCCAGGCACTGAAAATGACAGAGCATAGAGGATAGGGAGACCAACAAGGAAAGGGAAGATAAAGTCATGGTTCAAATTTTGCACTTTGTAAATAATTACAAAGTAGTGCTTAGTTAAGCAAAGAGTATTTTATATCTTCAAGTCACTTGAAGAATATTAATTCTTACAAAACTCCAGTGAAGCAAGTATTAGTAATACAAGTCAGTTGTTGTGAATGTGTTGTAGGTACTTCCTAAGAGTTTTGTTTCATTTTGACTTCAATGGTATGGTCTACATATACCTGGATATGAGAACAGAAACCACCTGTAAAAACAGAACACCTGGAAGTTAACTTTTTAGTTAATCTTTGACTGGCAGGGTATTGGTCCAGCTGTACCAACCTTCATCCTGAGTGACCTGAGTTTTCCATTGAACCCCCCAAATTTGCCACCATTTTCAGATTACTAGCATTCTTGGTATGATCACATTCTTTTCAGGCACATTCTTGAAGTTTTCAGAAGAGTGCATGAGGAGAGAGAGATTTTTTTTTTCTTAAACAGAGATGGGCAATACAAGTGTAGGTATAGAGGAGTAAGGCTGGAAGGGACCTCCAGAGATCATCTAGTCCAGACAAGGATGGAATCTGCAACCTTGGTCTTATTAGCATCATGGTCTAACCAACTCAGCTAAACAGCTGTTTTCTGTGAGCTTGGGACTTTCACATTCTTGTTCTTAATCCTGAAAGACCATAGAACTAGAAATAGAAAGAGAAATAGTATAGATATAGCACTTCTGAGAAGACAGAAAATATGTAAGGTTAAGAATGTAACTTCTGTCAATTACTTTTTGGATAAATTGGTCTCCATAAATGTTCACTTCTCAGCATATGTTACTAAAAGTTTAACATTACTAGAAATGCACAGAAAACAATCAAATCTATAGAAGACAATCTATAGAAAACAATCAAAATTGATTGGCAGAAGTAAGAATAAGAATCATAGAAAATTAGGGTTGGAAGGGACCTCAGGAGGTCATCTAGTCAAACCATCCCTAACTAGATCATTCCAGCCAGGGCTTTGTCAAGCTGGACTTCAAAAACCTCCAACAATGGAGATTCCACAGCCTCCCTGAGTAACCTGTTCCAGTGCTTCACTACACTCCAAGTGAGTAAGTTTTTCCTAACATGTAACCTAAACTTTCCTTGCTGCAACTTGAGACCATTGCTTCTTGTTCTGTCATCTGCCACCACTGAAACCAGTTGAGCACCATTCTTTTCGTTACCACCCTTCAGGTAGTTAAAGGCTGCTATCAAATCACCTCTCAGTCTTTTCTTCTGCAGACTAAATAAGCCTAGTTTCCTTAGCCTGTCCTCAGAAGTCATGCACCCCAGCCCCCTAACCATTTTTGTTGCCCTCCATGGGGACCCTCTCCAACTTATCCACATCCTTTCTGTAGTGTGGGGTCCAAAACTAGACACAGTACTCCAGATGTGGCTTCCCCAGTGCTGAATAGAGGGGAATAATTACTTTCCTTGATCTGCTGGTGAAACTAATGCTGCTCATCGTGCTGTTAACCTTCTTGGCAACAAGGGCACACTGTTGACTCATATTCAGCTTATTGTCCACTGTAACCGCCAGGTACTTTTCTCCTGAGCTGCTGCTTAACCAGTTGATCCTCAGCCTGTAGCAGCGCAAGGGATTGTTCTGTCCTAAGTACAGGACTTTGCACTTGTTCTTATTGAACCTCGTAAGATTTCTTTTGGCCCAATCCTCCAGTTTGTCTAGGTCACTCTGAATCCTAGCCCTACCCTCCAGTGTATCTACTACTCCTCCCAGCTTGGTGTCCTTCACAAATTTGCTGAGGGTACATTCCATCTCATCTTCCAGATCATTAATTAAGATATTGAACAATTAATGAAGATATTGAACAAGAGGGGCATATTACTTGTCTCTAAGAATTCTATGTTCTCTCATCTTGCCCTCCCCTTTTCACCAAAAATCTGATACAGGAAGAAAGCTGTGATGAAGGCTGATTGTGGCAGAAATCTGGAGCCTATTTTTTTTTAATAAATACTTCACTTTTACAGTTTAATTATACATTATTTATTCCCCTCTTACATCTGGAACCCACGTGATTGGCTTGGTATGCATATATACACACTATTCTGGGACTAATACATGATTGTTTAGCACTGTACAAGTAAAAACTAGAGGAATGTTCTCCTGATGACTCTTGTTTTCACTGCCATTCAAATGAAATAAGTCTTCCTTTTCTGTGCATGTATGAGATATAAGCCCTGCATGAAGTACATTTAGATTGTAAACTCTGTGGGAGTCTGCACTCTGTTTATACATTGCCTGGCATGATGGGGTCCTATCCTTGGTCAGTCCATTGGCACTACCACAGTACAGTTAATAATAATAAAAATATAAGGCATCAAACTGGCTTAACTACTTGATTTATTTTTTAGTTAATTCTTTAATGCCCTTTGATGCATGTCCCTTTCGAGTATTCATTCTCTTATACTGTTGTGCTGATTGTATTACATTCTGTTCATAGTCAGCCCATGTAATCAGCCCAATTTAGACCACACATGCTGGATTTGTTGGTATCTCGCAGTGGTAGTCTAGGTTGTGATGAATACATTCAATTTTATGACTTTTAAAGTAGCAGCCCTTCCATGCTCTGGAGTACTGCTGAAATCTCATTGTGGGTGGCATGTGGAGGAGGAGGGAAGCCTGTGCACTTGTGTGTGCATGCGCTTGCTTGCTCATGCATCCTTCTCTCCCTCTCCCCCCAAGTCTCATATGCAAACAGTAAACCATTATGGGATCAGCAAGGAACCAGTTAGGATCTGAAGAGGAATTAGTACAATGAAAATAAAGAGGACCAGCCTTGCCACCATTGTTACTCAATGTTACTACAGTGAAAAAGATAATAAAGCTCAGGAGTAACTTGCACGTAAACTGAGAAAAATAAAATAAAACCCACAAATATTAAAAAGTAATGGGAGATCCAGCCAGGACCTAGAACCCATTCAGAACATTGTGTTCGGTTCTGTATGTAAAAGCTTCTCTAACCTTGAAGGAAATATGCAGCAAATACATATATATCAGGAACCATTAAAAGAGGTATAGCTCTCGAAAAAAATGAGAGTCAAAGAAAGAAATATCACATAAAGTAGCAGTGGAAGCCTTCAAAGCCTGGTTGAGTAATAAAGCTGCAGAATGTGATGGGTTCTCAATAGGATTTTACAAACTGCCGAGTTGATAAAATCACTCCCATAGAGACTGGAATATTTAAACATCGAGACATAATGCACAGCCAGATAACATTATGGCTGCTTCCAAACATTAAAAAAAAGAAAAGAAAAGAAAAATCCCGTGTTTTACCACAAGAAGCAACGCGTTACTTCAGTCCAGCTCTGCAGTGTCTGTAAAGATCTGGCACTTCAGCAGGGCTTTTGGGTGCTTTCAATCAGCTATTAGATAGAAAAGCCAAAAAAAAGCCCCATTAAAGCGCTTGATCTTTACAGACATCAGGTGAGCCAGGTTGAAGTAACGCACCGCCTCTTCTGGGCATGTGCAGGCTTGGCATGGGAACATGCCGTGTTTAAAGTAAAGTGCTATTTGGGTGGGGGGAATTATGTCTGCAAGCATCTTACGTGACATCAATTAATTGCTTGCCAAACAGAGTGAAAACTTTATAGTACTTGAGTCTGTTCTTTATATGATGAGAGACTGAAAAAACTAGGACTTTTCAGGTTGGAGCAGTGATGACTGAGGAGAGGGAGGGAGGGGAAGACATGACAGAGGTCTATAACATCATGAATGGTGTGAGAAAGTCAAGAGTGTATTATCTTTCTACATACAGAATGTAGGGGGCACCCAATCAAATTATTAGGCTGCAGGTTTAAGTAAAATGAAAGAGAAGGATTTCAGTTGCATATAATACATGATTAACATGTGAAATTCATTGCCACAGGATGTTGTGGAGACTAGTGTAACTGGGTTCAAAAAGGTATTAGACAAATTTATGAAGGGGCTGATAAACACAACAGGCAGAGACGCAACCATGGGCTTAGGACATCCCAAAACCTATGACTGATGGGACCTGGGAGGGAATGACAGGATGGTTCACTCTATACTTGCCCTATTTCTTGTACTCTGCCTTTAAAGCATCCATTGCTTGCCTGTGTTGGAGACAAGGTCCTAGTAGCTTAGTATCCTTACTGTGGCTCAAGAGAGCAGTTCACATACAGAGACCAAATTTCCCCTAACACAAACCTTAAAACATATGTGGGTAAAAGTTATGGCCTTGCTAGGCTGTGCTGTTGATGTAGACTGGGGTTTTCAAAACTGAAGAGGTGATTTGGCATCCAAACCTCTTTCAGCAGCTGTGAAAATATTGAAAAGATCAAGTACTGTGCTTTTTAATAAGGGTCATGTTGGGTGTATTTTGTAACTTCTGTTCAGTCTAGTCTATACCTGAACTAGGATTAATCCTGTCACTTGATGTGCACAAGTTCATAGTGGGAAAATTAACTCGAGTTCAGGAGAATTAAAGTTGTTCTTAAACATCAGTCCTTATGAAGTTGAGATGTTCTTAGGCACTACAGATAGTTTATCTTGCACAAACTTGCTTCTGTTTGGACAGAAGCCATGTGTTTGGGATACACCGGGCATGTCTACACATGCAATTAATGCTATAAAGGCTTACTGCTCAGTAAAATGCTCCCTGTTAGGAGCAGCCCAATATAGGGTTACTTCTATCCTTCTCTGGCCCCTTGCATGAGCCAAGGGGAGCGCCTGGCTCCCCTATGGTGCTAGCCCGCAAGCTGGCAGAGAGCATGAGGTTGGTCCCCATGCACATGCAACCAGGAGAGATCTGCTGGCTGCAGTGGAAGCTGTTTCCTTGCCCCGTATGCGCTGGGAGACAGCTGTCACTGCAGAATTCTTGCAGCCCTGTGCACGCTCTTCTGGGGCGGGGCAAGACCTGCCCCACTTTTGGGGCAGCACCCAGCCAGCTCCAGGCTGCAGGGGATCCTTCTGGGAGGCAAGACAGAAATCGTCTTGGGGAAATCCCTGTGTACTCTGGAGCTGGCTGGGAACTTTCTTTTGACAGTGTCATCTAAAGATTCTTAGATATTAGGGATCAGCATCACTTTTATGGGTAGGATTATACATTTGTTCTCAGGGGTCATAAATACACTTTAGGGAATGTAACACAGGGTTGGGGTAGTAGAAGGACAGAGTGATCAGCTTGTTAGGAGAAGCGGCAGTTACTGGTGAACTCTTTACAGGATTGAGAGAGTAAGATGCAACAGAATTAGAAGCCAGTTTGAAAGAGTAACCGGCAAGAAGTTAGCTGGGTGCCTGCTGTGCAATTCATCTGGAGAAGAAAAGTTTTTATTGCTAGCATATTTTGGCTTACATTCTTAAAAATCAGTTCTTTCTGGTATGCTCCATATATAGTAAATAGAAATATGAAAAGTGAGTTGTTTGGTGCCCTGAACAGATGCCCCACTGGGCATGAATGAATGAGGTACAGCAGCTGTTACATACCACCCTTTAGCAAAAGTAGCTGTAAGTCCTTAGAACAAATTCAGAATGGCTGATATTTCTGCAGAGGCAGTCCCCTCTCTTTACCTCTGCAAATGGTTATGAACTGCAACATTAATTAGTTGACTAGCGCGGATGTGGAAAGCACGGCTGAATTACTTGCAGTGTATTATACCATTGGTCTACACAGGAAAACACTAAACTGCAATGAGTAAAATAGTAAACTACTAAGAGATTAATAATAATAATCATAATAATTAAAATAATTCCTTTCTAATGGATGCGTTTTCAGACTGTTAGTGATTTGCTGCTCTCACTGCATGTATTTTTGCATATGTTAAGGCACACAATTTTAATGCCATGCCTTGGGAGAGCTCAGAGTGACTGGAGAAGGGCTTGCACAGCAATGACAATTGTCTAGCCCATCAGCACTGTGTTTCCAAATTTCAAGCCATTTTATCTTTGAAGTTGCTTAACTTTTGTAAAGAAAGTGAAACATTGGATTTTGGCATGAGTAGGATTCCACTGAACACACTTCTAATGGTGCCTCTTATTTAATAGGGATGTTTATTGCTAACTATATGTTTACATTTAAGTGTACCTGCTCTGCATGCTGCCTGTGGGCCTAGGAGTCAAGTAAATTCCTTTTCTTGTTTATTCATAATAGTCCGTAGTAAAGATTCTGCAGGTTAAGTTCTGGCCTTCACTACTCCGACCTCCAAGGCTGCTATCTTTCAGGGATGTACCTTGGTAGTAGTAATGGGACACAGTAGACCCATTACAAGTTGTTCAAGTGTTTGTTGATTCATGTGCCATATATAAATCCAGCTCAATCTCTCATAGGCCAGGCAGTATACACTAGAATAAAAAGTAGTAAAAATCACTGAAGTAAGAAGGTGGGACTCTGATTATAAATGGGTGGGAAGACTGATTGAAAGGTGAGTGTTACTTTTTCTCATTGCTTTTTGAATTAGACCTGCACTTTTGTTGGCATATGATAGATATGGAACGTAAACTATTTGCTTTCAAGTAAGACATATCTCTGTTTTAAAAAGCTGCTGTCAGTGAATTTATTTGGCAGTCACTGGGCATGTCTACATGTACATTAATGTGCTGTAATTATGGCATATTAAGTTTAGTGCTTGTAATAACAGGGACTAACTTTATGTGCCATAATCAGTGCTACTGCGCAGTAGCGTCAACACACATCTTTTTCACAACGCTAATGTGCAGCAGACTAATTCTACTACATATTAGCACATTAGCACAGGTTTTGCTGTGGCATGTTAATGTGCAATAGAATTAGTTTACTGAGCTTCTAGCGTCTCGTGTAGACACACCTATTGTGCATTACAATTACCCTTAACTCTGTGACTTTTTTCCCTCAGTTGATTGGAATGCTGCTGGCCTGTTGTCTGTCACGGTTTATTACTGCCAATCAGTATGAGATGGTTTAACAAGGTGAGACTTTATCTTTTTACCACAGTATGCAGTTGACAAGATAGTTCAGTAGCTGTGCTCCACTCTTCATTACCCATGGAAGTTAACACATTTTAGATAGCTAAATGTTTTTATGCATTTTTTTTTTCTTTCTTAATTTCAGTGTTCTGCCTGGCAAAAAAAGGGCAATTGTAACCTCACTTAAACATACAATGTATGAAAGCTTTGTTATCTCAGATTTTATTAAAAAATCAAGAAGAGAAAATTCTATTGTGAAGATCTGCAATTAAATTATTCACCTCTTCCTCCCCCCGCCCCCCAACCCCATCTCTTTCTCCCTATTCTTTCAGAGATGTGAAATACAGAGCCTGTCTCAAAATCAGGAACTGCAGAAATCAAGGAAGACTTTAAAGAATGTTACAGCACACACACACTCACACACGCATACATGCACATGCACGCATTCACACATAAGCGTGCATGCTTGTGTGAGCACACACACACACATACATGCGTGTGCACGCACACACACACACAAACCTTCTTCTAGGCTCCGTACCATGCGTAGTGTACCATTCCGTGAAGTACCATTGTGCCACAAAGAGTAGCCTGAATCATGCAGCATCTAGAAGTCCATCTTAAAGGCTCTGCACATGATAGCACTGTATGTATGTTCTTGGTCATACAGTAGTTGCATTGTAAGTTAACAAAGGTAATTCATTAACAGCATTGATCAGGCTGTGCATGTAGTGACTGGAGGGCATAATTAGCCTTTCACCATGGTTGATAAATGTTGCACACACATATAAACCAGTATATAAAATATATATTCTTTTGGGTTAATCTTAATTTCTTATTTTGTTAATTGCTTTACTAAGATTTTCATCCTCCCCCACAACTGCCCCCTTTCCCAAAACAAATTAAATCAGTAACATACCATAAAGATACTTAAAAAATAATGTTGAAATGTTGTGCTTGAAGGGAACTGTTATTCCTGATGTTCTTCTACATCTTTGATTCTTATTCAGTGTTGTATGCCTAGTGTGTAGGCTTTGTCTAGTGCATTTTGCCTCTGAACCTGAACCTGTGTGATACTGTTATTAAGCTGTGTTGTTGCTTACTATGAAGGCAGTAATTTTGCTTCTTTTATTTTTTTATTAGATAACTATGAACTAATGAAACCTTGCTGTACTGCGGCCTTCATCCTCTGTTTCCTTTCTTTTCTTTTCTCTTCTTTTCTCTTTTCTTTTTTCTTTTCTCTTCTTGTGCATTGGAATTGCAGCCACCAAATACTTTGTCAAATCAATCAACAAAAAAGCAAAAATAAAAAAAAAAAACAAAAAACAAAAACCATGCATAAGGAATATTTTTGGGGGAAAGCAAAAGTTTAAAATCTTTTTAAAAAAAATAGGAATTTTTTAATGATACCTCTGTCTAGCATGCCAACGAGAATGCGTTGATATTGTGAGTATTTGTGATATACGTATTAATAAATGGAACCATTACAAATTTCTATCTGTTTCACTTTTATTTGTCAGTCCTCACACAGCTCTCTTTTCAGGGCAGGTGCAAGCAAAACATAAAGGCTCAGTGTTACCTTATTTAGAATTACATGTTTCCTTACACATATTTTAATTTGTGACTTGCTTGTGAGGGGAAAATAATATTACCCTGGAAAAGAGTTAGCTGGAATTGTTTCAAAACTGTTGTGAAACAAACTGTGGATTAAATTGAAGATTTTTCTACATGACAAATAAACATCCTGTACTCCTTAATTATTCCTCTTGTGGCACGTAACAAAATCTGCAGTATTTAATTATCTTGGTCCTTAGGTAGTACTGCATGCAATTAGGGATTCTCCTACTTTCTTTCATTTTTTGTTTTTGTTTTTTGTTTTTCTTTAAAATACACTGGTTTTGCTCTGTTTGTGGAAAGACATGCTTACAGCTCTCAGTTTTTCCAATGGCTTCCAGAGGCTTTAGATCAAGGTCCTAAGTGAATAACTTAACTATAGAAATAAAAATAAGAGGAAAAGCATTAGCACAGGTGTGCATAAACTTTGGAGCATTTTTGAAAACTCAGAGGCAAATACAAGAAATAATTGTACAGTGCTTGTTTCATATATTGAATACCTTGCAATAAAAAGAACACTCAAAATAAGCTGTCTTTTTGTACAGCTTCTGAACTGCAGAGGCGTTTAGTATTGTGCATGCATATACCGCCTTCCATAATTACAAGTCCCTTGGCTGTCTACACTCTGAGTGGTACACCTTACCTTGTCTCTGCACCTGAGTGTGGAAAACCATTTTGTTCTGCCTGAATGCTGGTAAGATAAAATGCTGCTGCATTATGTGCAGGGTGTGCAAAAATATAGCTGATTGGTGACTCAAAGCTGTCACACAGACCTCCTAAGGTCTGAGGTTAAATCTAGGTAACACATGTCAGGCTCCATTAATATGGGCTGCAAAATGACACAAAGCTGAAGGGCAAGTGCAGGCTCTTATTTTTGGTTTCAGTGTGCCTGCAGCTGAGAGGATAAGAGAACATCTGGACGTGTCTTAGATTGAATAGATGTATATGTAAAACTTACATTCATGACTGCCGTTTCACAAAAGCCCAGGCTCTATTATAAACACTGCCAACAGGACACCTTAGCAGAGTACAGACCCTCCTGCTGCCTCTTGCTTGTGTCTTTTTTCTTTCCTCCAGCAGTAGTGGCCCTAGGCTCCCCAATTAGTATTGAATAAACAATTCAGATCAGGTCTTAAGTAAGGTCTTCAGGGGAATCTGTAGACTGCAGCTCATTACATTGCCTAGTGGGATGCCTGCCTTGGGGATAAGACTGCAAATCCCAGATTTTGAGCCAGTGGTAGCACAAGGAGCCTGAAGAACACTGGGATGTGTATGTACGTGGTCTCCAGCCATGTGTGCTGCTTTTCAGCATTAACTGCCAGTAAATCCATTGAGCGGTATTGATGTGATCTGTGCTCTCTCATCCAGAATTAAAGTGCTGCAGTACTGCTGACAAAAGCGGATAAGCCTGTCAGAAACATATAAAGGAGACAAATCCTGAAAAGACCTTAACAAGCCCAGTGGCACCTTCAGCTTCATTCATTTTGTGTTAGGATTCTGGGAGGGACAAGATCCTGAACTTTTTTTTTTTGGGCATGGTGGAGACAGAATCCTGTATCATTCCCTAACCATAGATAATTACTTTTACTGATCTGATCTACTGCTGAGAAGAAAGCTGATTGTCACTTCCTCCCCACTGCTGCATTTAACTGAAACAGTGCTTATAACTCCAGTGGCTTCACATTGGGCTTTCTTCTCAATCTTTGCTTTCCAGCGAGATTTCAAAAACACTTATGTATATTATTGTATGTTTATTATAGAATCAGAGGGTTAGAAAGCATCTCAAGGGTTGTCTAATACAATCTCCATTCCCCCCACCCCCAAACAAATGCAGAATATGCTAGTCCTAAACCATTTTCAACAGGCACCTAAGCAACCTCTTCTTGGACAGTGAAGGAAATTCCACTGCTTCCCTTGGCATCATATCCCACTGTCCTTACATTTATGAAGTTTTCCTGAAGTTTGATATAAATCTGTGTTGCTGTGCTTGTATAATTGTGCCCAGGAATTCTGGCCGTGGACCAGCACAACAGTAGGGCTTCAGCATCCAAATTAGGACTTACTAGCCTTCCAAGTGCTAGAAGCTGTGAGGGAAGAGGGACAGACTATGTATCATTCTAGATATATCCAGTCTAGTATGATATGCTCTTTTCTTTCGTATCTGCTCTCTTCCACTGAGATAAAAAAAATAAGGGCTAGATGGAACTGTGGTCTGACTTAGTATGGCATCTCTTATGTTCTTAATTTCTTCTTGTGCTGGGCACTGTACACGTTGTACTGCATACCTATAGCCCTTCTTTACTTGACACCTATCATGAAACAATGGAATTTTATGCTAGAACCTTTGTTACTAGTTGCCGTCATGCTGTACTTTTCCTAATAGCAGCTATTTTCCCTGCTATTTATTGGTTCTTTTGCATTCTTGGGAGCGGGGGGAGAGCAGAGTGGAAGTGGGTGGGTGTGCATATGTTTAAAGGTTGGAGGTACTCCTGGCGGTAGTGTAGTGGGTTGAAGTAGGACTTTCACTGCTGAAGGAATAAAAAGCAATCGCTGGGCCGAAACCAACCATAGGACATGTGAATCACTAGGGAAGTTACAACTATCTGAAAAGTGAAGCTGAATAAGTGCCCCCCCCTTTTATGAAAATGAACGTGTAACTTGTCATTTATCAAGAGACATGAATGTTTTCCGCCCCTGCAGGAAGAGTGACACTTTTGCACTTGTTCAGGGATTTTAATAACTTTTTTTAAGTCTTGGAAGCTCTGATGTGAAGTGTTCAGTACAATACCCCATGTCATACCTGCCTTTCTCTCACTAGTAATGCCACTGGCTGACAAATTACTACACCCAGCAAGGAATTTACAAAGGAGATTTCTCTCATTCCTTCTCCTAATACCTTCCCATCCCCAAGCAAAACAATAAGCTCTACCTCTGATATTATGAGCTGCAAAAACTAAATAAACACCTATGTGTAAGATTGAACAAGAAGAAATCTGGATGTTTAAACAGTTTACAAAATAGATATTTGTCCTGGAGTAAAGTTGCTTTCTGCCCTCCATGCGGGTCTATGTGGCCTGAGCTGGTTTAGGAGAAAGTCTATGTGGTTTGCATTGTTTTCAAATCTGTGGATTCTTTGCTTCACTGCATCCTGTTCTGTGATGCTGGCCTGTCCAGAGCAGTAGGTTATTGAATGCTGTAAGTGGCAGACTATTCATCTGGGCCATTTGAGGGCAATCAATTAAAAGCTGGGGTCTTTATTAAAAAAAAAGGCACCAACAAGCAGACAAGCATTCCTTTTCTGCTGCTGATTGTCTTTCCTTGTCTACTACATGATGCATGAAAGAGGAATCAGTGGCTTTGCTTTTGTTTGACTTCTCATTAGCCTGCTGCACATTTGGTGAATCATTTGTTTCTGCATGTTCATTTTCTATTAGAAAGTACATATACTCTGTATTAAAATCTGGGAAAGTTGCATGTATCCTCGATCCCGACTTTGGCCATATCTGATCTGCATGTCTTCAGCTTTTTTTGTGTGTGTGTGTAAACCTATTGGCTGTACAGTTCTGTATTGCTGAACCACCAGCTAAATGGACAAATGAGCAGCTGCCTTGAGGGAACAGGTCATTCTTTGGCTCAGCGTGCAGGGAGCTGCTTCGCTCTGTCATGAACAGTAGTGTTCCTTGCTGGAGCATTGCCTTGGCTTTTGACAGCTCTGAGTTTGGCACTGAAGCTTGCTCTATTTTATGCCAGTGCAACCCCCTTGCTTCTGTGCTTCACTACACAGCAGGACAATGTTCACATTTTAATTAATGTGGAGATTGGCAATGCAGTATCTGCATAGATGTTGGACAGTTTGCGTGCAACTTCTCCAGAGGGATCTTTTTTCAGGCTATATAAACACTGTTTTACAAGCATAGTTTCGCTCCCTACAACTCTAATAGAGTGCATGTTTTATTTGTTTCCAATTTGCAGGAAGCCTGCTGCAATTATCAACTTTATTCCACATATATGTTACAATGTTCTCTCTCTGCCACTCAGGAGGATGATTTACTGGTATAATGTCCCTTAGAAATCAGCGGGATTTGGGGGTACACAAAGAGTTAAAGAATCAACCAAAATCCTGTTTGCTTTACATTTGGCAAACTGTTATGGAAGTCAGAAAAGCTGAATTTCAAGATCTGGCCTTTTAGGGACAATCTGCAGTTCTTTCCAGTCAGCTCTAAAAATGTTTTCTGCCTCCTAGTCCCTCAGTATTTTAATCAAGCACCAAAAAAACCCAGAACTTTTATACAAATCACATCCAATGTCCTTTCAAGTTCATTGCAGTGAAGAGTTGCTTACTGCCTTACTCTGACTCAGAGGGTGATGCTGACATAAGGTTAAAGCAGGGGTGGGCAATTATTTCGGCTGGAGGGCCACTTAATGAGTCTTGGTGAGCTGTTGAGGGCCACAAGGGTAGCTCCACCCCTTGACAGGTGCCCTGCCCCCTGATCACCATCTTGGGATTGGAAGCCCCACCCTTAGCCTCTGACTTTTGCTACCGGAAGTCCCTCCCCTTGCCCTTGGAAGTATGCGTTTTGGGAAGGGGGTTTGCCATCTTGGAACCAGGAAAAAAACCATTTGTATACTAAAATCAAACATCTACTATACATTAATTTTATTTCAGAAAATGTTTGTTGTCCTGATCTACCTGTGTTTGCATAGTGTAGATAGAGGTAACTGCATGAAATAAGGTCTTAACCTTGTGTATTGTGTGTGGGAGGGTGTGGGGTGTGTGGAGGGGGGTTGTGAAGGTGTGTGTGGGGGCTGGGGATAGGAGTGAGGGGGGAGTTTGTGGGTGTGGGGGAGTTGCTTGGGAATGTGACATGTATGGGGGTGCATGTGGGGCTTGTGTGTGGGTTTGGGACCCTCTCCCACACCTCCCCTCCCATGTACAGCCCCTGCCACTAGCAGCAGCAGCAGGAGGTGGTGGGCCCTTGGGGTGCTCATGGCTGTGGCATGCAGAGGTACCCAATGGTGCATGGCTCCAACTGAGACCCAGAGCTGAACATGGCAGCACAGAGCTGGCCCAGCCTTCTGGCGCATGCCTTCAAGCCAGACCAAGCTGGTTCCATAGCTCCACATGGGGCTTCCAATGCTCTAGCAGGAAGCTGCACATGGTGGCACAGAGCCTGATAGTGCATGACTCCCCATGACTTTCAGTCCACATGCCATTGGCCCAGGTGGGCTCCATGCCTCCACATGCAGCTCCCTGCTGTAACATTGGAAACCCCTCATGGAGGCAAAGAGCTGGCCCGGCCTGATGTCACGTGGTTTCCACGTGCAGTACAACAAGCCCACATGGAATCAGCCCAGTCTGGCCCAAAGGCAGGTGCCAGCAGGCCACTCCAGGCTAGCTCTGTGCCACTATGTGCAGCTCCCAGGATTCAGCTGGAGCCGCATGCCACCAATGGCTCTGCCTGTTGCAGGACCTGAGTGGCCCAAGCACCTGCCACCTACTGCTGCTGCCACCACCGATGGGGGCTGTGCACCATAGGAGGGGGTGTGTAGCAGAGGCACCCAACCCACCCACAAACCCTTCATCTCCCCCACTCTTGCAGGCAGGAGCTCCCCTCCCCACTCACCAGCTGTCCAGTCATGCGCCATCTTGCCTAGTGTCTCCACGTGGGGCTCCCAGCTGGAGTGCAGGGAGCCCCATGGAGATGGAGGCACAGACACTGCCTGTGCAACCTCTGAAAGTCCACACCTCTCCCTGGCTTTCAGAGGGGTAGACACAAGCTAGTAATAATTGTTTTTTGGAGGGGCCCCGTGGGTCTAATAGAATGGCCTGGCAGGCCAGATGTGGCCTGCAGTCTCTATTGTGTTCATCTCTGTGCTAGAGGGACAGCAAGTTTGCAGAGTAAGGAATTTGGCCTACCAATGCTCCCAGTGTTCCCTTTCCCCCACAACCCTAGTCAAATTTTCCTGCCAAATGAAAAGAGAGGTTGGGCTCCTAACATCTTCCCAAATATTTGCCTGTTCAGGTCAGGAAGAAGGTGACATCATGCTCCTATTCAACTTCCTACTGTCTGAGGATTTCTTGGGTCTAGACAGGAGATAAGCAACCCCTGGCCCATGGACTGGATCTAGCCAGCCAAGTGATTGCTTCTGGCCTGCAAAAGCAGGATGTCTGCTGGCAAGAGGGGTCCACAGCAGGTGAGCATTGCGGGGGGAAGAAGCAGTCCACCTTCAGAGCTAGCTTTGTTAAAGTGGCCCACCTCTAAAAGGTTGCTAATCCCTGGTGAAAAGCTATGTTTTAAAGAACCTGATTTTGAGTGATGGGCCATCAGGCAACAAAACTGCATCTGCCTTCTGGTTGCTGTGCTGCAAAGCACTTCAGTATATCTTTAAAAGCTGCCCTGCATCAGGCCACCCCCTGCTCCCTCCAAAGAGGGCTACTATCAACCTCTCCAGAGGATCTTACTTGCATGAGAGACAGTGTGTTAATTGGGCTATCCAAATCCTCTTGGAGTTGGGTGGATTTTAAGTGAGCTCTAGAAAATATTTTCCT
Source organism: Crocodylus porosus (assembly GCF_001723895.1). Lineage (NCBI taxonomy): Eukaryota > Metazoa > Chordata > Crocodylia > Crocodylidae > Crocodylus > Crocodylus porosus. The sequence continues at coordinate 48,830,794 of NW_017728906.1, read as the reverse complement.
TATAGATTCCTTCTTATGGCAGTCTGGACCCACACACCAAGAACAGTAGAGCTGGTTGCATGAACTGTCACAGTGTCATCCTCCTTCGCGAGGAAGGTTGATGTCTTTAAAGATATGACACCCTTGTGAACCCTCTGTCCTCCTACAATGGGTTGGGTCAGTGGTTCCAGTGATGTAGTTGGTTTGTTTTTCTTTTTCATGTCATAACTTCTCTTTCTCCACTGTGGTATTCAACATGCCACTGTGGTATCTAACCTTTCCACAGATGAGAAAAATGCAGTAAACAGAAAAATAATCAATGTGTGACTAATGTCAAAGTGAAACCAAATGGCTTTGAAAATGCCGGCATCTCATAGACTGCCATAAACTTGCTATAGTTTGATATGGTAGGAGGGGGCTGGAGGACAAAAGGGTCATTAATATTTTTTGCTAAGGGATCACAGGCAGCAAACATGAACATGCCCAAATGAGATGTTAGGAATCTGGTGTTTCAAAAATCACACTAAAAGCGATCTAGTCTGACTTAAAGGAAGCAGCAGGCAGTCCCACAGGCTGCTTTCCAGATATGAAATGCACCCTTGTGTAAAAGGCCAAACACAGGTCCACTTGCACCCAGTGGCTAGACACAGACATTCAAAAAGCCTAAATTGATTCACTCTTTGCAAGTTAATCTAAGCTATGCAGCTTAAACTGATTAAAAACTGGACAGACATTCTCTGTTAAATCAGGAAATGCAGGCATGTGCCTGCAGTGGCTCAAGCCAGAAGCTGGGGGGCGCTAGAGCATGCTTGTCAGCCACTACCAAAGAGGAGTGAAGAGAACTGCCCTCCAAAGCTGTCATCCCTCCATGCTCGACTAAGGATTTGTCCTGTCCCTGGTCCCAGAGAGGAATTTTGTGTAAGACATGCCATGGTGAGTCAGACTACAGACCCATCTAGCCTAGTATCTTGTATTATCACTGTGGCACAGAGTGGATGCTAAGGGGGAGAACATGTATGCAGGATTCATACAGGCAGAACTGTCCCCATGTTAAAGTTACCTTTAACTTGCCAGACTTTATGGTTTTTTCTAGTCTTCTCATTGGGACTTTCCATTTTAAGAAAGTCATCTTTTTTTTTTTGCCTTGAAAAGCCTCCAAAACTCTACCATATAACCAAGCTGGCTCCTTTTTGGTTTCCACTTTTTTTTTTGATCTGTTGTGTGCTTTAAGTTGTATCTTCAATGTGGTATTTTAATTGCTGCTTCAAGTTTTTAACTCCCTTGGCTGCCCCTTTCAATTTCTGTATAACATCCTCATTCTGTATAGCTCCCTTTGTCAAGGTGAATACCACTGCGGTTGATTTCTTTGGGTTTTATGGGAGGGTTATTTTCTTGCCTCCTGCAAGAATATCGAACCAGATTACATTATGGTCACTATTACAAAGTGGCTACCAATAGTTCCCCCTTGGACCAAATCCTGGACACTGCTTAGGACTTAATTTTAGAGTAGCCCTTCCTCTTGTGGGTTCCAGGACTAATTGTTCCAAAAAGCAGTCATTTATAGTCTCTAGAAATGTAGTGCTGTTCCCTGTCCTGAAGTGAGATTTACCCAGTCTATATGGGGTTAATTTAAGTCACCTGCTGTTTCTGCAGCCTCTCTAATCAGCATTATCATTTTTTGCTCATTGCTGCCATCCTGATCAGTTGGTCGATAGTACATCCCCAAAAGTAAATTCTTCCTATTTGGACACTGAGGATACCTACAGACGTTATGGGCCGTGCTCTAACTTTATACAAAGTACCAAGAGTTAGAGCCATCCACCAATCCAACAGACCTGTTGGGTCAGGGGGGCTGGAGCCTGCCTGCACGGGCCCTGGCTAGTAGGTGGGGATGCTCCAACATCTTCCAAGGAAGCTGGTGAACCACCCCTCTCCCCAGTCCTTCCCCCCCAGCTTGTGTCTGTCAGCAGGGAAGGGAGAGGTAAGGAGACGAGGAGGGAACAGCCAGTTGGGCTTTGCCTGACCAGAGCTGGAGTTGGGGGGTGGGGTAGAATGGAGCCTCCTTGCCTCTCAGGACCCCCCAGGTCCAGTACTGGGGGGAGCCAAGCTGGGCCTACAGGGTGAGGGACCTCTGTTCCCTGCGCCCTGCCCCTCCAGCTCTGGTCAGGTAAAGTCCAGCCGGCAGCTCTGTGCTGCTCCCTCCTCCTCCCCTCTCTCCCCCTTGGTCCCTGTTGGGGCTGGGGTTGGGATGGTGCTCACCAGTGTGAGCACCAGCCCAGCCCCGCAAAGTGACAAAAATTAACCCTGGGGAATACAAGTTCCCTAAGGCACTGTGCTTTAGAGCAACTTAATCTATTACCTGGTCAATCACTCCTGTGTAGCTTGTACATTAGAACTACCATGTCCAGTTGATTTTCCTCTTTACACCACACTTCAGAACCATCTACGTCAATATCATCACTGCCATTCATGTTCATTCATCTTAGTTTTTAGACTTATGGCAGTGGTGTAGAAATACTTTTATTTTTTACCACTGTTTAGCTGGCTACTGTTCTGTGACCTGTTCAGTTAAGAATCTGTTTGCTTTGGCTGTTCTTGTCTGTTTCACATGAGCCTTGGCATCTTTTTTTCCACCCTCTTTGGGAGGATATAGAGTTTTTGACTTCACCCCTAGAAGATGCACCACTCTGAGCTGTGTACTCATTGGCTTCCTTTCAGTTTTTCCCCTTAAACTTAATGGGGTACAGGGTGTGTGGTGCATCACCACATATATCACATATTTTTCTTTAGTTAAAGAGAAACTAGAAGATTTACTAATATGCTAGCAGCCCAGTGTTACGTTATTCGGTTTAGGATCAAAGCAAAGGTTTACTAATTTGCTATTTTATATATTAAGTTTAATAAAACACAACAAGCTAGGCAAAAATAGTCCAAAGATAACTTGTTTTATTAGTCCTGTAGTTATTATAGTTAAATGTGCACCTCTTATTCAGATTTATAAAAACAAAATCTAGCCTTCTTGAGCATCTTGACAGGGCATCCAATGCTTTGCTGTCAGTCATTTCCACACCCGAATTAAGATTAACACACCTGATTTAAAGCTTTTAGCTAGAACTTAAAATAGTCTGCAGGGATGTGAAATAGAAAAGAGATGTCTATGAACTCCCTCAGCACTGTCAGACTAGAAATGCTCCTGCCTCTTCCAAACAGTTGGCTTCGAAGTTTGGGTAGAGCAGGAATCAAAGTGGGGTGCAACAGCATCACTGCAACTCCCCTCTTCCCCCCACCCCAGATCCACCCTTGATGGGGAGTCTTGGATCATGTTACAGGAAAGAATATTAATGGGAGATAGTTCAGCTGCAGAAAGGAAGTTATTACTACAGGTGGTGTGCAGAAAATGAGATATGTCAGGGAGATGGGGTGAGTATTAGACGCTGTTGGTTAATGTGTTCTGTGGGTTTTCCTTTTTCCAATGGCATCTAATTTCTGCTAGCCTCATCTAGGCAAAACTCCAATTATAACTAGTCTTGCCTGCCTTTGGGAGTGCAGAATCAAGCCCACAAGGTCTTGCCAGGAAAAGCATCGGCCCTTTTCATTATGTAACCCATCACTTCTCGTGTGCTTTACCCTGCAATAGCTGCGTAAAATCTAGTCAGGCTCTTCCTACCTGCTTGACTTTTATATTGAAGGAAAATAGGTTGGTTCCTCTTGTGTATTCAGCTGCACCAGTTTTTGTCCTGAGCAGTGAAGAATTTATGAAGATGTAGTTTTAATTTAAGATATTTGGCTGAGAATCGCTGAGGTAAGTGGGGGTAGCAAAACAGTGGTTCTCAACTGGGGATTGCCAAATTCAAAAAGTTGTGGACAGTGGTCTGACTCTAAAAAGGCTGAAAACCACTGGTCAGAGTGAAGCTTGACCTCACCCCTCTGGAACTTTTCCAGCATACCGCATCCCACTGTAGGCCCAGGAAGTACAATAGACTTCTGTCTGTGAGCTATAGGCTGCCTGTCTCAGTGTAACATGGAATTTACAGTTGAGATTCAGCTATATTTAAGTTACAGGCATCAACAGTTCTCAGCAGCAGCAGTTTCTGCTTAGGAGAGTCTGTTTTCCACAGTGAGAGATCACTATCCCCATTTTAACCTGTTACTCCTAATAGGACCCAGTGAAGATGCCCATAATTATTTTATACTGTATGCAATATTTTTTTTTACTGATTGTACTGGCATATTAGCTAGTTAAAATAATGTTACAAGCAGCAAATCAATTTACCACCAACCAAGACCTGTATAATATGTAGGTAGCACTGTCTTAAATAAATGACACATCATGTGAAGTTCTGGATTGACCTAGATTTCATAATTCTAGTGGGATTGATCTAGGGTTGTTCCTGTATGAAATATCTAAGAAAAAATAGATCTTGGTGAATCATGTATAAATTAAAATGTTGTCTTTTTGAAAGAGAAGGCACTTCACCCTACAAACATGCAGTGTCGGATGAAATCTTGTCAAGCTCTTCCTACATGCTGGGCTTTCATGTTAAAGGAGAAAAAAAGCCATTGATTACTTTTGTCTATCACATTGTACGCACATTTTTTTGTCCTGATCAACAAAGGTTTTATGGAGGAGGTGATTGTCTTTTGTAGTTTCAGATGTTTGGTTCCTGAAAACTGATCCAATGCCTGCCTCTCTAAGGTAGGAACTCTGGAAAATCTTTAATCCTTACAGGGAAAGATCTAGAGGGTATGGAGTGGCATGGTTGCACCCCCTTCCTAACCATATGACAGAAGCAGCAGCCAGGGACTGTTTTAAGTCCCCGCGGAGGGTAAGAATTCCTGCCCTTTCTTTCCCCCTCATGCTCAGAGGCATGTATCCTCCTCTCCCCTTCCCTCCCCTCCCCTCCCCTCTCCCTGCCTGCTGCTGCTATCCCCACTGTCCTGAGGGTGAGGGAAGCTCCTGTCCCAGTCCACCTACACTGTGTGGGGGGGGTTGGCTCAGCCTGGGACAGCAGCAGCAGCAGGCAGGAGGGTTCTCCCTACCTGCCTGGTTCTCCTGGGTAGTCTAGGGGCAGGCATGGGAGGGGGAACTGGCCTGCCACTTCCACTATCCTGGGCTGAGCCTGGCCCCCATGCAGCCCAGCTGAAGCAGCTCTGGAGCTGGCCTTGCCCTTTGGGACAGTGGGGGATAGTGGCAGAGGCAGGTCAGAGAGTGGGAGGAAGGGAAGGGGAAGAGATATGCCCCTGAGTAGAGAGGGGAAAGGGGAGAGGTGTCAATCTTACCTGCTTTGGGGACATAAAGTCCTGAATTCCTGGTTCCATGGTGTGGTCTTCTGGCCTGGGATAGGGGAAGGAGGCTGGGAATGAGGGTGTAGCATCTGTGCAGTACCGAACACTGCCCCTCCACCCACCTTTGTAAAATCCTGGATCCACTTAGTCCTTGGGTTCTGTTTTGCCATGGCAGCAGCATAATTTTTGTTGCTTTCTCTTCCACGGCTGTTTATATACCTAAATGACATTGCATATGCGTCTCCAGCTTAAAGATCTTCCACTTAATCAATAATTGTGTGTCTTATTTATATTCCAAATCCATGTACTAATGAGTTGGACTGTTTCTCTTACGACAAAGTGTCTTGGTTCTGATTTTCAAAAGTGGCTGGTTTCTGGGCACCCAGCTGGAAACATCTTTAAAGGTCTCTGTTTTTTCAGAAAGTGCCAAGCCCCCACCTTCTAGTAACTAAGGTCCCTTGAGGCATTTAACATGAAGCACCCAAGAATTGCTAGTTGCATTTGAAAGTCCCGGGCCTTTATGAATGTCATAAAATGGATTTGAAGATTGTGCATACATTTATTATTAAATAACAGTTAATTACAATAGAAAACAAGGATCAGCCTGCTGGTCTACCCTAAAATTTACCCTGTAAGGGAAGAAATCAAGGTAGTTTTTCTGGTCCCATTCCTGACCAGCTTAAGGAAGTGCCTGGGTGTTGCTCTTTACTGGAGTGCTGCAGTATTACACTGCAGGCAGGTCACTCACCCAGCCTCTTTATTAAGGTCAGTCAGCTCTGTGGTCAGGTTTCCAGACAGTTTATTTTACAAGGACAGCCTTGTCCACACAGGAAGAACTGCAAAACAAGCAAGTGTGCAAAGAGCGAACAACCAAAACCCCAAACTGTCGTCTTTCTTCAGACCCTCAGAAATGTAGCACAGGTTCTGTGCTTCTCTATAAGCATCACACCTCCTCTCTCCTCCCCCCTGCCCTCTGCTCCTGGTCCCCCTTAAATCTCTCTAGCTTTGCCCTTTTCAGTTGCAGCTCACTTTGTCGCCCAGCCAGGCAGACTACAGACTACAGGGTGAACAGGGCCAACAAATAGGGAAGCAGTTTGCAAGCAGTTCACTTGGAGCAAGAGGAGGAAGAGAAAGAAAAGCCAGGCACTAGGCACTCAGTCCTGCCCTGGGAAGGTAAGTGAGCTAGGGCTGCCTGTGTGTTTTGCCGGATGAGCGTTTGTTTGATGGTCTGTGTGTGTTGTGGGTATGTGGTCTGAGAAGCTGGGAGTGTTGCTAGCTGAGTGATTGCCAGGGAGCCGGGTTTTCTGTTTCCCAGAAAAATGTGTTAAAATGTGGATTTTCTCACTTTAAGGAGAAAACCCTGGATTTCTTCCCTTAAAGGAGAAAAAAACACAGGAAACAGTGGGCTTGCAGAGTTCCAGCCTGCAAAGGGCTGGGGTGAGTGGGAGTGGGTGGTCAGGCAATGGATGCCATGTGCACGTGCTTGCTCATACATGCACATGGCCACCAGGCAGCCTGGAGAGCAGTTCCTGCAACTCCTCACAGGTAAGTCAGAGCAGAGGGTGGGGGGAGATTGAGGCCTCCATAGGGAGGGAGGGAGTTGGGCAGGGCTGGGGTCCAGGGCAGCTGCCCAGCTCGGCAGTGCATGGGGCTTGGGGCCTGGGGTCT
>NW_017728906.1:48778100-48823736 GCF_001723895.1 Crocodylus porosus | reverse complement strand
CAGCCCAGTGGGCAGGACCCAGTGTGATAGGGTGGAGTGGGATCAGGGAGGGAAGTTCAGTGCTGCTGCCACAAACCCTACACTGCCACAGCAAGTTGCCCCCTGCCCACCCAACAGCAGCGGGGGGCATAACTCCATGCTGGCACCCCCACTGTTGCCAGGTGGGCAGGGGGTACTTCACTATAGTGGTGTGTGGCTGGCAGAGGCAGCATCAAGCTTTGCCATCCCGCTCTGCCATGCTGCACCAAATCCTGCCCACTGGGTTGTGGAGACCCTGTGGGAGGGAAACAGACGGGGAGCCTGAGCCCACAGCAGGCAGCCCGCATCCACTCCCCCGACAGACTCCAATCTGGCTGTGCTGCCCATGGGAGAGCTGGACTCTGTGCTGTTCCGCTGCAGCAGCCACTGCCTCTTGCAGGTGGCAGCCGGGGCTTGGGCACTGCTGCAGGGGGCAGGGGATGCAGACCCAGGCTCCTGGCCCCATACCCCTGGCAGCTGGGGCCCCCCTCTGGCAATGGTGGGGGATGAGGCACTATGGGTAGGGAGTGAGGGCACCAGCAGGGCTGTGGGGGGGCTGTTGGCCAGGTGTGAGGGGCACCAGGAAGGCTGGGGGGCTGGGGGTTGGGAGTGAGAGGCAATGGCATGGGCAAGGCACTGGCATATCAGGGCTGCTCAGCACTACAAAGCAGTCGGGGTTGGAGGAAGGGCAGCCGTAGCTGGAGCTGCTTCCTGGTGAGTGAAGGGGGCAGGAGGAGCTCTGATTTTTCAGTGATAAAAACCCCAAGATTAAATGCCAAAATGTATAGGTATTTATTAGGTATAGGTATAGAATTTATTTTACTGTAGTACTGAGGCACTGGTAGGCTTCCAATTGCTTTAAAACTGTATTGGTAAATATATCAATAAAACATTGTGCATAACTGATACCTGTATGTATAGTGGTGTTTCATTTTAATCACAGAAAAACACGGATTTGGGGGTTTTTAATCAGGGAATATGTGATTTATATCCGAGAATTTGTGATTTTTAAACACAGAAAACCAGGATCTCTGGTGATCACTGAGTGATTGCTGCCTGCATCTGACAAAAGGCCTAACAAGGAGGTGGAGCCAGCCCAGGCCCAGCAGGATATACACGAAGAGTGCCTGAGCACCTCTTTACACACATTAAAAGAGCTGGTGCTGCCAGGGCATCTTGATGCCTCAGTCTTGCTTTGTGGAGTGCTCTCAGCACGTCAGGGTGGAGGCAGTTGTGTCAGGCAGATTATTGTCTCATTGTAGCAGAGCTGTTCTTTGTGGAGCAGGAGTGGTTTTTGGTCACCAGCAGCTTTCTCCCATCCCATCCCATCCCATCCCATCCCACACAATCCTGCTGTTTCTGAATCAGCAAGCGGAAGAGGTCACCATTACTCCCACGACAAAATATCTGCTATGGCAGAATCCAATAATGCATTTATGGCGTACACATTGTTTTTAAGCCCTGGGTGTTGCTGAAAGCTACCCCAGTTGCATATAAGGTGCAAGTCACTCCTGTGAAGGGAAGCAGAACTAGGCCTGAGCACTGCTCCAGGCTTCACAACGAAGCTTCCACTCTTAAGAGGAGAGCTGTTGTTCTGGTTTCCCCAGTGTAGGGGGTCCTGTCACTGGTGTTCATAGTACTTTGACTGGAATGTAGTCCTTCTAGTACTTCTATCATCTTATTTGTAAACTATGACCTAGTCAGGAGAGCTAAGTGTGCTCATGTTGATTACCAGGCTCTCTTAAGGCCATCATTCCAATTTTTTATTACAGTTTCACCTTCTACCATTTCTTTTTTTGGGGAATTCTCTTGGATCCAGAAGCAAGTATTTAAAATTCTTCCCAATACCGAAACTAGCATGCTGTATTGCCTGTGTGGTGGCACAGCTGTTTGCTCTGACTTTCTCACACCTTGTTCTATTTACCCTAATACAGCTTTCAGTACTTTGGGGGCCAAACCCTACCCCTTTAGTCATCCAAAGTAAAACTCAGCCCCATGTAGAAAGTCAATATTAGAGATGATTGTGGAATCAGTGGCCACATCCAGACGAGCATGGACATTTGTTTCCCCAGGGACAAGTACCTGTGGCACACCTTGTGCTACTGCTGCTTGTCCCAGGGAAATGCCCATGTCATACGCACTCTGGTACACGGCAGGTTACCCCAGGTGGGGTAGGAAAGGTTGGGGCCAGCAATTGTGTTGGCCCCAGCAGCCTTACCTGGGACCCTGGGGGCCTCGGGGAGCTGCAGCCATGGTGCTCTTGCAGTAGGGAGCCTGGCCGGCAGCTGGAACATGACTCCGGTTGGTTAGGCAGTAGTTTTGGGTGGTGTGCATTGCTGCCACGTCTGCCACCCCACATTTTTTTTCGCATGGGTTTTTTTGACGTCGGGTTCCCCCAGGATTTAAAAAAAAAACAAAACCAATTGCACTGCAACATAGCAGCGCAGAGAATGCTTGGATGAGCTGCAGACCAGAGGGGTCTGCACTGCCACATACCACACATCCACGCTTGTCTGGACGTGGCCAATATGTCTATTTTTATGAGCATAGAAAGTAGGGTTTGGCTCATTTGTATGTGAGGATATGTGAAGGCACAGGGCCTTGAAAATCTAGTGCTGTACCGAACTAGATCTAATGCTTTACCCAAGAATACAAAGATTAGATTGGCCTCTTTGGCTCTGCACTCTTTATAATGTGCTCCTGTTCCTTATCTGGAGAACCTACATGGTCTATTTCTTGTTTTGACTAAGTATTTTACATGTGGCAACACAAGAAGGAATTAAAAAATAACTTTATGAGACCAACTCAGTAAAAAGTTATTGGCAATTAATACAGGTGTAAAAAAAAAAGTAATTAACCCTCTCCCCTGAGAATTAATGAATACTTTTCATTATACCCTCAAGGAATAGTCAGCTCAATAATAATCCATTTCAGATTAATGTGATTCTAAAAGTACATTGATTGAAAACGCAGGCTGCAAAATGATCAAACAGGCAATCTTATAGTTATAGTGATGAACATTGGAGGGAATTGCTTCCAGAGTGAGGTGCTATTAATAACTTCAGCTGGGTTGCATGTAATAAAGGGAACCTCTCATTTGTTAAGGGTGAATTCAAAAGTGGGTGAAGTAAAATGGTCAGAAAGACCAAAGGTCTAATTAATCCCTAGAGTTAGTGGATGTAGTTCCTAGGAAGTCAGTGGAATTTCATTTGTTTCATACTTTTTGTGAATTAGGCCTAGGAAACATATAGAGTAAAACATGTCTGTGATGTGACTGGAATTCCTCGTCATGCCAACTTCACCTCTCCATCACCAGCTGTATGGTGTTCTCTACTGCATGCAAGAATCTGTAATTATTCTCTCACGTCATGTAACACATTTAAATGACACAGAATCAATACTAGACAATGAGTCTTGCCATCCCAAATTTTCCATAGGAATCCCTGAGTACTTTGGATGCCCAAGTATCACCTGAAATGGGAGACCTAAATTTTGATGAACTGATTGGGGACTCTTCTATGTGGTGCCCTGCTGCATCCACTGAGACGAAGGCATCTATTACTGCATGAATGTGGCCCTGCTGCTTTCTAGTTTGGGAAGTAGCGGCAGACTTTCTTCTGCATCAGATGCAGTAGAGCTATGTTCAAGCAGCACTTCCCCAGGGCCAATTAGTCATGCCTCTGAGCAGAGTTAATTAGCCTGCTCTCAATCACACACTGAGGTGCCTACAGTAACCAAAATTAGAAAGGATTAAACTGCTTTCAATTCTGGAGGTCTGTGGAGCATCCAGGATCTTTATCTGTGAAAATGGGTCACTGTTTCCTCCTCAGAGTTGTGGCTCTACAATTTCCCTATTCCCAGTTGTGGTTTGTACTTTTTCTCAGCTGTGTGCCTGTGTAGATAAAAAATCATGTATCTCATTTTGTGGCACAGTTTCTACATCAGTTTCTCTTCAGCAAAATTTGATGTTTGTGAGACTCAGAGGAAGGCTGGGAAACAGCTACTCTATATATGCCAGGACTTGTTATTTATCATGAATGTTATTTATCCTGCTCTGACAACTTATTCATGTTTACCATGATTGTCTTCTTCCTCCTCAATGTTGTAAGACACAAGATAAAGAAGTGTTCTCTGTCAGAGGAAAGATCCAGGAGAGAGCACAGATCAAACAGCAAATTTCTCCCCCAGGGAGCATCCCTTTCTGTTCATTGGTATTCACAGGCATCCTCTGATACATATACTGGGGCCTGCTCCTCCAGAGTCCTTACTTAGCCGGAATTCCAGTGTCCACTGTAAGCGCTCAAGCAGGATTTAGGTTTCTAACGCCAGATACAGACTATAAGTGATTGGAAACTGGTCTATACCCATAACCGAACAGAAGTTCAGCGCACATAGACTGGTTTAAAAATGGCGAAACCTGGTCTAAGATTTGCCACCTCCTCTCCTCCCCACCAAAAGGCGAATGTGTGTTCTGTTTGCTAAAGGGGGCAAAGGGGCCAAGAAACTGTCTTGGCTGAAGGCAGGGAAATCCAGGAAGGCCTAGGGGCAAAAAAAGAGGTATACAGGCTGTGAAAGCAGGGGGTAGTTTCCAAAGCAGAGTATACCTACTTGGCCCACACTTGCAGGGAGGCAGTTAGAAAGGCCAAAGCAGAAATGGAACTTAGGCTGGCAACAAAAATTGATGACAAAAAAAAAGTTCTTCTGGTATATAGGGAGTAAAAAGAAGGTGCAGGGTAGCATAGGACTGCCGCAGGACAAATTAGGGCAATTGGTGACAAATAGGGGGGACAACGCTGAGCTCTTCATTGAGTTTTTTGCATCTGTATTCCTGAACACAGATCAAGACAAATCTCCCAGTTGGATCATAGATAAGCATAAAAGGGACACCAGCCCATCAACTGTTAGCACCGACTTGGTGAAGAGGCACTTGGAAGGACTGGATGTGTTTAAGTCAGCAGGCCTGGATGATCTTCATCCTAGGATGCTGATAGAATTGACCAGTGTCATAACAGAGCCATTGGCATGACTGTTTGAGCACTCATGGTGCTCAGGACAGGTCCCAGAGGACTGAAAAAGGCCCAATGTGGTCCCTATTTTCAAGAAGGGGAAGAAGGAAGAGCTGGGTCACTTTAGATGAGTTAGTCTCACCTCTATACTTGGGAAAACCTTTGAAAAAATGAAGGATCACATTTGCTGGAGTCCAGTGGGAAAAATAATACTGAAGGGCAATCAGCATGGATTCAAATCAGGTAGATCCTGCCTGACTAACCTTATCATATCATAGAATCATAGAAGTAGGGTCAGAAGATCTTCAAGTCTGACCCCCCGCCTGGGCGGGAGAAAAACTGGACTCAAATGACTCCAGCCAGGTAGGCATCAAGCCTCTTCTTAAAGACCCCTAGGGTTGGAGCCAGCACCACTTCCCTTGGAAGTTGGTTCCAGCTCCTAGCCGCCCTAACTGTGAAGCAGTTCTTGTGGATGTCTAATCTAAACCTACTCTCCAATAACTTGTGTCCATTATACCTTGTTTCTTTTTATGACTGGATCACAAAATGCTTAGATGAAGGAGTTGAGGTAGATGTCATTTACTTAGATTTTAAGAAGGCTTTCAATATGATATCTCATCCTGTTCTCTTAAATCAACTGAGCAACTGTGACATAGATGATTACACAGTCAGGTGGGTGGCAGATTGGCTTAGGAGTCACATCCAGAGAGTGGTGGGTTGGTATTGACCTGGAAAGATGTGGGCAGTGGAGTTCCACAAGGCTCAGTCCTTGGACCTGTGCTCTTCAGTGTCTTCACCAGTGACTTGGATGAGGGTGTGGAGAGTACTCTGACCAAATTCGCAGATGATACCAAATTATGGAGTAAAATTAACACACTAGAGGGTAGGAAATGAATCCAGGTAGATCTGGACAGGCTGGAAAAGTGGGCAGAATGGAATAGGATGCAGTTGAACAAAGGCAAGTGCAAAGTGTTGCGCCTAAGGAGAAGGAATCACCAACACGCTTGCAGGCCGGGAGAGGACCTTCTTTGCAGCACAGGACCTAAAAGGGATCTCAGAGTCATCGTTGACACCTAGATGAACACGAGTCATCAATGTGACAAATTGATCAGTAAAGCTAACCGCACTTTATCATGTATTAGCAGGTGCATGATGAGCAGGTCCAGGGAGGTGATACTTACCCTCTATGCAGCATTGGTCAGGTCGCAGTTGAAATACTGTGTCCAGTTTTGGGTGCCGTACTTCAAGTGGGATGTGGACAACCTCAAGAGGGTTCAGAGGAGGGCCACTCATATGGTTAGGTGTCTGCAGGCAAAGTCCTACGAGGAGAGATTGAAGGAGCTGGATCTCTTCAGCCTCTGCAAGAGAAGGCTGAGAGGTGATCTTGTGGCCACCTACAAATTCATTGGAGGGGTGGTGGGGAGAGGATAGCAAGGAATAGGAGATGCTCTGTTTACCAGGGTACCCCTTGGAGTAACCCCTAGGAACAACGGCCACAAACTGATGGAGAGCAGATTTAGGTTAGACACGAGGAAGAACTTCTTTACTGTGAGGGTTGCCAGAATCTGGAATGGGCTTCCAAGGGAGGTGGTGCTCTCCCATACTTGGGGGTCTTTAAGAGGAGGCAGAAATGCATATGGCTGGGGTCATCTAACCCCAGCTCTCTTTCCTGCCCAGGGCAGGGGGTCTGACTTGATGATCTACTGATGGTCTACTGATCCCTTCCGACCCAAACATCTATGAAGCTATGAGTCCACTGATCTATACAGACAAAATTCTTTGTGTAAATCTGATATCTTTTATTAGACCAACTCAAATAGTTGGAAAACATTTTCTTATCAAGCTTTCAGGTTTTAAAACCCTTTGTCAGGCTGAGGAAGCATCTGCAGTTGATGTGTGCTCTTTGTGCATGGAATGAATGGTAAAGAGGCCAGAAGGTGGTATGCATGTTAGAAAGCCAGTCAGTGAAGAAGTAAATTGAGGAATCATAGAAAGAAGGACCAGAAGGGACCTATAAGATCATCAAGTCTGGTCCCCTGCCACAGGCAGGAGGTAATTGGGCTCAAACAAGCTCAACAACGTATTTGTCCAGCCTCCACTTAAAGACCGCCACAGATGGTGACTGCACCACCTCTGCTGGAAGTGTGTTCCAGATTCTAGTTACCTGTACAGAAAGAAGTTTTTCCTTTTGTCCAGCCAGCCAAAACTTTTCCTCAACTAGCTTGTGTCCATTTCTTGACGTATTTGTAGGTGGCTATCAAGTCACCTCTCAGCCTGCTTTTAGTCAGGCTGAGCAGTCCCAGATCCCAAAGTCTCTCCTCACAGGGCCTGCCCCCTAGGCCCTTGATCATGTGAATGGCCCCTCTCTGCACCCTTTTGAGCTTGTCCACAACCTTCTTGTGGTGCCCAGAACATTGGTCAGTGGGTGAGAGACAGGCTGGGGTGGGGAGGCAGAAATGGGGATGAATGTAGCAGGTAAATAGTGGAGAGGTACCTGGGGAATCAGATGTCAGTCAGGTTATAATGTGTCGTAAATCCAATGTCTATATTTAGTCCATGATTTTTTGTATCCAGGAGGTTGATGAAGTGAAGTTTATAGGCTTGCCAGTGAAAAGTGTTTTGTAAATTCCCTTGGAGGATTAGAACTGATAGATTGAGGAGAGAGCAGTTTTCTTGTGAGAAATGTGCCCCCACTGTAAATGAGTATTCTTGTCTTTAATAGATGTCCAGTGTACGTTCATCCTGGTGTGCAGTTGTTTGGTCTCTTCTACATATTTTCCATCAGGGCATTTGGTGCATTGGATTAGATGTGTTACATTTCTGGAGGTGCAGGTGTAAGATTCAGGAAAGGTGATGGTTCTGTTGTAGAGTGTAATAATTGTGGGGGTGGTGGAGATATGTTGATAGGTTTTGCATTTCTTGTCATGGCATGGTCTGGATCCATTTGGTGTGTTTTGGGCCATAGGAAGTTTGCTTCTGGTGATGAGGTTAGTGAGGTTCAGTGCTTGTTTGAAGGCTAGCATGGGTGGTTCTGGGAAGATGTCTTTAAGAATTGGGTCTCCTTCTAGTATGGGTTGCAGTTGTTTGAGGATTTTCATTATAGGTTGAGGGAGGGGTGATATGTCATAACCAGCAGTGTGTGATTTGTGGGGGTTTTCCTTTCTGTACTGCAGCAGTTTTTCTCGTGGTATCTGGGTGGCACTTTCAAATGTGTGATCTATCTCTCTGGAGGAGTGTCATTGTTGAGTGAAAGCCTTTTTTTAAGATTTGTGAGGTGGTAATCCCAGGTGTTCTCCTCAGTGCAAATTTGGTGGTATCTGAGGGCTTGGCTGTATATCACAGCTTTCTTGGTGTGATTGCTGGTTCTGTGCAGATATGTGATTGCTGGTTTAGGGTGATTGCTGGTTCTGTGCAGATATGTATGTTGGTCTGGGGTTTCTTGTATAATGTGGTCTGTATTTTACCATGCTGGATACTGATCATTATGTCTAAAAAGGAGATGTTGGTGCTGGAGTATTCAAGAGATATTCGGATGGAGGGATGATGATTGTTTAATTTCTGATTGAACTTAATCAGAAATTGCAGGTTTTCAGTCTAAATTTTGATGTCATCAATATATCTTAAGTATAGCAAGTGTTTGATGGTGCAGTCCTTGAGAAATTCTTCTTCCAGGTGGTTCATAAAAAGGTTGGCATACTGTGGGGCCATTTTGGTGGATCTGGAGGAAGTGTGCTTCCATGCATGCTCAGGAATGATCATTCAAGCACTAACTTCCTGCCTACACTCTACTGTGATACAGAACAGAAGTTAGGAGAGTATCTAAATTCTAAGTCCTCAGAGCATCCAGATTCGTGGGGAGGAGTGCCCACCTTTTGCATATTTGCCTAGTGACTGTGGAGCACTTGCCTGAGAAGTAGGAGACCTGGCTTCTAAGCCTTTCTTAAACCCATATCTCCCATTTCCCAACCACCCTCCACCCATCCAGTTGGAGAACCAGGGTCACTGTGCAGCCAAGGGCATTCTCCTAGGGAGCGGGAGATGTAGATTCAAGTCCTTACAAGCTTTGGAGGGCTAAGAATCTGGTTGCTCTCTTCTTGAGTAAGTCTCCTAACCAACAGGTCATGATGCAAAAAGTGAGCACCACCACCACCTACTGCTCAGTAAGGCACCAATGTTCTGGCTCCCAAGTAGAGGGAGTTATCTAAGCTCCAAGGAGGAACAGAGACTCAGACATGCTCCTGTGCTTTGCATTTCCTGTTGACTATCTCTAGGCATTTCTGAACCTTATGAACCATCAGAGATGTCTTCCTCTTCCTATTCAGTCTAGAGGGAACATAGGCTCAGTACCCCATTATATGCAGTGTTCTTCTGGGGCCAGGAGACAAACTGTTGACATTTCAGTGCCAAAGGGGAGATACTGAGATGATCTGTCTGTCTCTAACCCTAAATCGTTAAGCCTTTGTGTGGCAGCCAAAGGTCATGCTAGAACCCCGAGTAGCAAAGTTGATGATGATGATTATTGAATTTCTTTTTGCTGTAGTGCCTAAAAGCTACGACGAGGTATCAGAGCAGCACTCTGCTAAGTATTGTGCCCCATGTAGTGAAAAAATGGTCTCTATCCCAAAGTCCTTGTTTGTGCAAAGGATAACAGGTGTGTAAACCAAAGACTGGGAGAGGGAGCACTGGGTTGCAGTGAGATGTCTGGGATTAGTTTAATAAGCAAAGGGTGTTCATTTAACATTGCATGGATGCTCTTAATTCCGGCATTTCCTGCTATCTGGGTGCTTGACTTTGTAGCCTTAACTTTCTTTTAGCAGAAGTTTCTGTGAAGTTTTCTGAAGTTTCAGACACTTGAAAATTGGCAACACTTCATGAGGTAGCACCATATTTGACCTCATGTTGGGTTGTCATCAAAGTTGGGAAACTTTACTTCATTATGTGACATAATCCTAGGTAAAGTTTCTTACATGATCATCAGTCACCCACTCTGTAATTCATCTATTCTGTGGAATAGCATTGGAGTCCAGTCCTTTGTGGGGAGGGTACATGACATAATCCCAGGTATTAGTCCAGGCAACTGAATGAACTGATAGAAAAATAGGGAAAATTTCACCCCCAAAAAGTTGCCCGTTTTTTCCCCCACTTCAAAAAAAAAAAAAAAAAAAGAAAAAAGAAAATTCACTATATTTTTCAACCAGCTCTAGTTATCTGTGGCACTTTTAAGTTTTTCTTAAACCTGCATCTCCCATTTCCCAGGCACCCTCTACCTGTTCTGTTGAAGATCACATAAACACTTCATTCTCAAGCACCCCCCTTTGATAACTTCAGTGGTCTAATAATCTTGTTTCAAAATGACAACTTAATCTCCAACATTTTTATTGGAAATCTTCAACATTTGAAGGAGGTTTTTTTCAGTAAACTTGGTGTGGGTGAAATTGATACCAAATGTAGAGCGGAGAGGCAGACAAATTTCAGTCTCCTTTGAATTTTTATACAACTCAGAAGCTTGTGTTTTACAGGGTGCATAATTTTCAATTATCCATTAAGAGCATGTATTTCCACTCAGCTATTTCATAAATGGCTGGTCTGATTTGCCTCAAAGCACCCCTCTTCTTCTATCCCTTTTCTCCTACCCTTCTCTGCCAATAGAAGGAAAAGACATTTTGCAGGTGTGGGTTGAGATCAAAACTGGACTCATAAATGAAGCCCAGGGTCAGCAGCCAGGGGATCCAGCATGCCCATTTTATAATGGGAAGTAGAATGGAAATCTTAACTGTAGATTTGATCTATAACCACACAGCCAGGTAAAACAAGTTGTAACTGCCAGCAGCTGTAACTAGGGCAGATCAATAAGACACAGAGAGAGATGGCAAAATGTGTACAGTGGCACCCATGGCTGTGCCGTGGAGTTAGGGGCTGAGGATGTTTTGGTTTTATACAAGCTGCTTACAGCTACTTTCAAAGTGAATTCATTTAATTTGGAAATAGCCACATAGCCGCTTTGTGAATTACCTCTATAACAAACATCTTATTTACTGTAGCACTTAATGAACCTACCCAAGCCAGCAAAACAAATACTGCACAGCCTAAGCTTTAGTTTAGTAGGACACCCCACATCCCTTGTGTCCGTATGTGTTCTGAATCATCCTTCTTGGTGAGGAAAACAATGGTGGTGTCACACCAACTTTAGACTGTTCCTCCTTCCACACCCCATACTCTCACTGTAAGTGATATGTCCCTATTCAGTGACATTACTCTTGCCCTGAAGATCTCTGTTCTTTCTGCTCTGGTCACAGTTAGAGGAAGGGCAATGCTAATGAAGCAGCAGCTTCAGCAGCATTAGTATCTATTAGACCTTTCATATTTAGACTGAGTTCCTCTCGCATCAGTACATAGTTGATCAGAAGGATGATATGAGACAGAATGGCAGTCAACTGCCATGATATTTCAGGGTTTTACCATAATGGACAGAGACAAGCGGTGTCAGTACTGACTGAAAAGTTGTGGTCAGCTGCAAGCTACCTAGAGTTGCATATCAGGTTTAAACACTATTTACCAGCCTAAAGAAGGCCTAAGAGGCTGTTGGTATTTTGTCAATGGGACTAGCTTGTCATTTGCTGCACTGATGAGAGCTGCAGCAGAACAACTTCCCTGCATATGTGTGTGTTATGCCTGTTTGTCTCAAGCAGCCCACCGGAGCAGTTGTCTGCTTTCAAGCTATGGGTGGTGCTAATCTTAAGCAACTCACGTAATGCTTCCTCTGCTTCTAGTGACTTTCAGTGTGAATGATTCTGTCAGCATCTCTGAGGGAGGCAGTGTGCTGCAGCGATTTGAGAGCACGGACTGTCATGCCAGGAGTCAGGATGCCATTGGGTTTATTTTTCCCCAAAACTCTTTTAATAATTTTTGAGTCAGGAAACTGTATAACGCTTATGTGTCTCATTTTCTCCATTATAGGAAAGTAACAAAAATAGACCCTAGCACAAGTGTTCCTAAAAATGTAGGGGCACCTCTTGGCATAAGGTAACAAAACTAAAGCCAAGCCCCCAACAGGAGCAGCATTTTTCCTCTTAAATATAGCCAGTATAACTCGAGGATCCTAAGATGCTTCTCTGCTACAGTTTCATAGTTTCATATAGTTAGGGGCTAGAAGATCCCACCCTTCCACCTCTTAATTTTCTTTGTTGCTCTTCTGGTGAGTCAAATAAGGTTTGTTTAAATATTGGAGCATGCAGCTTTTTATGGAAGTATGAAATGATTAATAAAAGCCCTTCTCTGGCCCTAGGGTATATATTAGGTACAGGTATAAATGTACCTAAATGTCTGCCCAAGCAAGCACTGGCCAACCAATTTACTGAAGCAACAGGGTTGATGAATTTGTGCTAGACCTCAGTCATCTGCCCCTGAATGCCTAGCTGGTGGTGTCACTGTTGTTATATGTGATTCAAGGAACAGTTATTTCAGAACTCAGGATTATGGGAATAATACTGATCCTTTCTCTTGGCCTAAATTAATGTAACAATATGCCAGTCCCTTTGGAACAGGGGGTAGGTTGTAGTCATGTTGGTCTAAGGACATAGCAGACAAGGTTCTTTGGGTGAATATGTTATCTTTTATTAGACCAACTAAGTAGTTGGGAAATTTTTGTCTTAGCAAGCTTGCGGGTTGAAAAACCCTTCGTCAGGCTGAGGAAGCCTCTGCAGTTGGTGTGTGCTCCTCCTGGATGGAACAAATAGCAAAGAGGCCAGAGGCTGGGTTGCTTGCAAGACCGGTAGTCAATGCTGGTGTAAATTGAGGAGTCAGTAGGTGAGAGACAGGCTGGTGGGGGGAGGAAAGGGAAATTAATGTAGCAGGTAAATAGTGGAGAGGTACCTGGGGAGTCAGATGTCAGGTAGGTTATAATGTGTCATAAATCCAATGTCTAGTCCCTTTGGAATACATTTGAACCTAGGCTACTTCAACAGGCAGTAAAGCTTAAGCCAGCAAAGCGATCCCAGCACTCTTTGCCACATTAAGTCTCTGTCATCTGAATAAGCTGATTGGGAACACCCTGAGTTCTCATCCAGGCATCTGCGGACAGCAATCCTCCCAGAAGCTTTTTCAAAATGTTGGCTATTATGGGTTATTGCAATAGCTGAAAGAAAATCTTTAGCTCAAATATAGATTAAAGGTACATTTTGCATTGGTTTAGGTCCAGCCTAGATCATTTTTGGCTGTAGTTGCTTCTTGGTCCCCTTGTCTCCATCTCCTTATGTAATCCCTTGTATATGAAAATAAACAAGAGTCCTTGTTCTCTGCTATCATTGCTAGACATGATGGGATAAGTGGTTCAAGGACCTGAAAATCTACTGGCTGTTGAGAGGCATGTTGTGTGAGCACACATCAAAACACCTGTGGCAAGCACAGACAGGAATGTGGGGAAACTCTGAAGACAAGTAACACGAGAAATGTATGCACCAGTATCCCTGCTACAGCTTTCTCATGTAGTGCAAGCAAAGTCTGGCTGTCGGATTGTGCTGAAAAGCCCTACCATGTTCTGTGGTTCAGCCTGTGCTCCTGCCAAATCTGGCAGGTTTTATTCAACTCTAGCACCAGAGCTACAGGAAACTGCAGAAAAATCACAAGAGTTTTCTCCCTCTCTTTCTATGGTTCTCCATCCCTCCTCAAGTAAACAGATAGGCCTTCTTTAAGTAGAGATTCAAGTTGTTATATTTTAGTTGAAGCATTTTTGGTGCGACTGAGATGGGAAAATATTTAACAGTCATTAATGAAGGTGTTCACATTTAGCCCTCCCATAAGAATCCATGCCTTCTGGGGCCCAGACTGGATATACCCTAATAAATGGCAGCAGAAGGTTGCTTTCACCTTTGCCCAAAAGAAACCAACTGGACACAATGGCTGACTCATATACTGGAGTCAAATGGAGGACCTGATTTTTCTATCAGTGGTGATTGTACACTAGGGTCACTCCACTGAGTAAAACAAAGTTTATGGTTTGTACCCATGAAAGTCAGTTTTGGCCCTGAAAGTCAAACCGCAGCCATTGATTAACTAGTTTACTCTATCGAGCCTCTGCTTGAGCCCTGTGTGATATGAACAATATGATTCCACCATGTTCAGGACCCTCATTTTTTCTAATTAACTTTCCAAAGATTTTGTTTTCTTAAAAGAGGCAAAAACTTGGGCTGTTTGGGGGATGTATTAATTGGGTTGGACCACTCTGCTTCAAACGCATGCCCTCTAGACAACACAACATATAGCTGATTGGCTAAAATGAGGGTGTTAGTAACACCCTAACACAGATTAAAGTCTTTAAATCAGGATATGCCTAAAACACAATAGCATTTCATGTGGCTGGTACCTGTTGTATTTTGAGCAGGTGGCTGGATAGAATCTTAACCTTGGAAATGTATCCTACTGTCCCAATTTGTTGATAGTTATTAACCCATGTTTTATTTTTACCACCTGCACTTCAATTAGAGAAATACAATGCTTTCATTACTTCATATATACTGGGCATTCTGTATAATGAAAAACAGTGAGTGCATATGTTTAGAATATACATACTGTTATATCTCATGCTTTGTAGTTTGGAGCAATTGAACTCAAATTAACAGAATCCTTTGCTTTATGTGATGAGAGTAGGCATCTGATGATCCTCACAGGAAGTTAAGGTCAAGACTCTATGTGAAGTAACCAGTGAAGCTAATGTTGGAAGGTTTTGAAAACTGATGAGCAATTCTGGGATTTCAAGGGCAGCGGAAGTAGCAGAAGGAGACGTCGTTTATTTATTTATATAGCAAACATACAAGAGGTCTCAGTCATGCATCAGGGCACTACTTTGCCTGGCGCTAGCCCTAATATGTTGTCTGTCACACCGATCCACAATTTACCATGATGACACCCCCCACCCCTAGCTTGCAAGCAAGTGGGCTAGTGAACTATGTGAGCTCCATACTTGAGAGCAGGATTTTTGTTAGGTTTAATGCCATGCTGGTTTTTAAGAATGGAGCCATCAGGCAAAGCTGAGGCACAACATGGCATGCATCACAATGCACACCCACACACAAGACTGGAGATCTAATTTCAGTTCTACAAGCTGTGACAGTGTCCCTTTCAACACCGTTATAATTACACCTGTTAGAACACCACCTCTTTATCCCACTTAATGTATTGTGGCACTCACAATGGTGTTATAATGACAGTTGACAGATCCCCTATCTCTGCAGATATGTTGCTGTTGGTTGCAGGTGTTGCTAATCTGATAATGTTATTTTTGTTACACGCACTTTTGTCTCTGCTAAATGACAAGTAGTAGCATGTACTCTGCTTTCTGGCACTTCCCTTTCAAGCTTCACAGTTGTACTTGCAATTTCACCTCCTGAGTGTATCAAAGTTACGTTCGCTCCTTTGTGATGCGGTGGCAGTTCAATCATATGGAAGGATGTGCAGTGGCATTCACAGGTAGTGATTGGCATCAGGCATACCTCATTATTCTGTCATGGAGTCAGCATGGAAATCGATGGGAAACAAAGTGCAGTCACCTGAAAACGATTGCAAATTTCTTCCTGTTGATTGGTCTGCCAAACCTGTGATAAAAAATGAGTTACGCCAGATGTGGGTACACTTGTGGGTACATTTCCCTCATCAAAATGACGTGTATAGGTGGCAGACACTACAGTACAAGGTGGAACAGAACATTACCTCTTGCCTACAATGTAGAACTCTAGCAAATAGGCCTACATGTATAGCACAGTCAAATGCACCCATAGACACTAGGGTCATTGCTGGCAATTGCACCTGGAGACTTGGTCCCATAAGTATATAGACCGCTAAAACTTGAACTAAAATAGATTGTTGCCATGTAGTTGTGACCACAAGCACAAACCACTATTAGACAAATTTGAATTGATGCCTGAAGTCCACAGCATTTCCAGTCCTACCCAGTAGCTATGAAGTTTGAAAGGGCAGGCTGCCATGATTCATTAAAAAAAAAAATGGTACCCCTTGTAAGACATGAATTCTTTATACCACGGAAACTTGGGCCAGGTCATTTAACCTAGGGAACAAGGAATCAATGCACTGGCCTAGAATTTGAGACCAAGCCCAACTGAATGTCTGGTCATGTTAATAATACAGTTTCCTATTTTGTCAGATTAAAGATGTCTCCTTTAGCTCAAGTTGTGGAAGACTGTTGTTTTTAGACATGATAGTCCTGGGTCCAGTCCCTGCTAGTACAGCAGTCCCCTCTGAAGGGACTGTAAATCTGCAGTTGTCATATCTCCTGCAGCATGTCCTGCAGTGCTGCTCTTTCTGTTTGCTCTTAGCTTCTCTTGCCCATGGAGACATGAAGCAGTGGCAGAAACAGAGCAAGGAAATACAGCCAGGTAAAAGAGTACAGCGGTGTCAATGCTGCTTCCCTCAGAAGCTATTTCTTATTAGTGAAATGAAAAAGCTATTCTACAGCCTATCTCAGCATCATCAAAGTACCACTTGGTTCCAGGAGTGGGAGGCACTCATTTTTTAACTCAGGATCCTAAGAGCAACTGGACAACGAATTTCTCATGGATTAAATATATGCTACAACCACCTGAAAAGTAACATGGAAATGGTTACTGAAGGACCTGCGAGAACCACAATGTGAAAGTCATCCACCAGCCTTAAAAATCATGTGGAGCATGGAAGAAATTGGGAAAAGATTCATTCTGCAATAAGAACTGCACAGGATAGGTGGTCAGGTGGAATTTGACAAAAGAAATGGCCTGTTCTTTCTGATGCCTGATCATGCAGTGCTGCTTTCCAGACTAAGCAATGATGACATCCTTTATAGAAGTCATAAGAATCATTTGCAGGAATCCTTTGCTGGATCAACTAAGCCACAAATGGTCAAGTCAGTCCTACTGCATGCTGATGGTTCTGCCAGCCCAACTGGCCTGTGGGTGCTTGAGCCATCCTGACTAACCTTTCAGAAGTCATAGGAATATTTGAGGATAAGTATGTCCCTAAAAAAATTACCTGGGAAAGCTCTATTTTCTGGAGAAGGACCCAAAAAGAAGAGAATATGCATCAGGGAGATCTTTACAAACTTAAAATTAAAAAAATAGTTTTGCTCATTTGTAATATTACAAAGGTCCAGCATTCCAAGTCAATGATTTTAGACTGCAAAAATACAAGTTTGTGAAAATCTGTTCCAGCGGCGTAGCAGGACAGCTTCATACTATGGTTGTTGATGGCAGTGGCATGGCTACCTACCACTATAACAGCATGCTTCCACACCCAAAGGTGGTGCCTGGGTCTATTGCCCCAGATACGCTTCCTCAGTTATGCTACAGGTCTGTTTGTGGTTTGAGCAGAATACTAGAAAAAACAATAACCAATGCCAAGCAGCAGAATAAACAGAAATGCAAACACAAGATCCCAGTGAGAGACAGAGTTTGTGCAATTGTAAACAACAGAGTGGAACTAATAAAGAAAAAAGTGCACTCAAAAGGGGAAAAGCTGTTAAACAAGGAATGATATCAGTAATGCAGTAGCTGGCACAAGAATTAAAAAGAAAATGTCCAGGTTTCAGGCAGAAAGGCAAAGTTTGTAACAAGTGCAGCTACTTTTCCCAACATGTATACGCATGCAGGAAAACACAGGCATTTAAGATAAAATGTGAGGAGTCTTCAAATGAAAGGGAAGAGCTGGTGTTGGCCACTCCAAAATGGGATGCTGCAAACTTCAGATTTAGAGGTAATGAAAATATGCACAAATGGTCCTTGTGGGCATCTGCTGCAAACACTGCATTTACTTCAGCACGAACTCCGGAGGACTTTGAGCTGGAGTGAACTGCTCTCAGGTGCAGTGTCTGTGTGTGTGCCTGGGGCAGCAGCACTTTGAGCTAGGGCAGAGCATACCTGAGCTGGCAAGAAGGCTTGTGGGGGGCAGGTCAGCCCTGGGCTCCAGGTGGCAGAGGGGCTGGCTGGAACACAAGGGTGCCAGACATACAGAGCTGTGTGGCTAAGCAACAGCCAGAAGCCTGGTCGCTGCCCAGTCACCACTTACATGTGTGTTTCAGCTCAGTTAAGTACACCACTGTAAGATAGGGCTGTCCCCAACAGTATTATCCTATTGCAAAGTTAGTCATAGAATCATAGAAAGTTAGGGTTGGAAGGGACCTCAGGAGATCATCTAGTCCAACCCCCTGCTCAAACCACGACCAGCCCCAACTAGATCATCCCAGCCAGGGCTTTGTCAAGCCAGGCCTTAAATTAGTTTACTACACCCTAATACCAGTGCATGTGTAGACTGTGATGCTTTAGTGTGGAGCTAATTAGTCAACTCCACAGTAAACCGCACATGTAGATGCACCCCATGTGAGCTAAAGAAAGAAATGGTGGCAGGTAGTAATAGAAATGTAACTGGAAGGAGTAACAGAAAAGGGGAGAAGGTTTAGTTCAAAGGATTCAACTCAAGAGCTCAAGAATGAGAGGGACAATCCCTGGGCTGTCTAGTGTGAAAAAAAATTACTGTGGGTGCAGACAGACATAACAACTGAAACATTTCCAAGTGAAACGCACTTGGAAACATTTCATAAAAGAAATGTTTCAGCCAGGAAGGACACATACATCCCTGGCTAACATGTGTCCTACCTGAAAGGTTTCAAAGGCTGCAGCCTCCTCTGCAGGTGGCACTAGAACAGGCTACAACGATCAGGGGCTTGGCTCTTCACTCCCCCTCTTTCCCAGCCTACAAACCAAGAGCCCAGCAGAAAGATAACTGGAAGGCAGGTGGTGGAGGGGTCCACGGCCCAGCTCCTAGTGCTGGGAGTCTGAGACTCTAATTTAATCCTCTCCGCCTCTCCTATCCCTCTTTTAGCTGAGGAGAGAGGTGCAGGGAGCTGGAACAGAAGGGCCAACCTCTGGTGGCAGTGGACCCCTCCCCTCCCAGCACTTGGCAGGGGGAAGGAGTGGAGGGGGGAGGTAAGCCCAGCTCTGGGCCTGATAGGGGTCACAGTGGGAACCCACCAGTGCCTTAGGACCTGGAGTGCTACCCAGTGGCTGGACAGTGCTGTCTCTTCCTCCTTTCATGGCAGATGTAACCTGAAGTGAAATGCACCAGAGTGGTACCTCATGTTAAGAGGTCCTGTTTCGGAGTGTTTCAAATGCTTCTGGAACACTTCTGTACCAGCTGGACATTTGAAACATTTTAAAGGCATATGAAGCATTTTAATTATGTCTGCCCGCACCCTGAATTGCAGTAGCTCACAGAGAAACATGGCCAGTCTTCAGTTTACATGCTCACAAGGTGCTTGGCATAGTAAATAAGGGGGTTACACCTCTGTACCAGGCATGAATGAACTAACTGCATCATTGTGACCACATCTTAGCAGGAAAAGGTGATGTCCAAGATACAGTTATGGGAGGATGCAAAATGTTTCACTAGCCTTTAGAGAGAGCGCACAAGAGAGATTTAAGAAGAGCTGTGAAATGTAAGAGCTGTTGGCATTACTCGCACAATATAAAAAGCTTGGGGATGTTGCTTAAGAACTGTACTGGAGGAAAGAGGAGGGCAGGAAGTGGAATCAATCCTGCCTGGACCCCAGCAAACTTTCAAAGGAAACAATTTCCATTTCACTGCAAGGTCTATAATGTTTACTGAGAAGGTAGAGGCCAAATTCTTCAGCAAATTGGAATAACTTGCAGGATTGTTATCAGGTTCCTTTGGGCACAGAAATCTCAAAGGTGTGTACTTTCAAGCTAATGCTTTTTCTTTGGACTGCCAACCCTATTGGAGGTATTTCATGGTACAGGGTCCCAGACTCGCAAAGCACTCACAGGAGTGAAAATCTATGATGATCATGTATCGCAGTGGGGCAGCATACCTGCTGAACTTACCAGACCACGGAGGGTACTGAACATACAAAGGGACACAATCTTAAATTGAGCAAAGCTGCATGTCACTGGCAAGCAACTTAAATTAGTTACATAGCAGAGAAATTGATCACAGAGTGAATGGTGCTAGATAATTTGAAGATTTAAGCAATACTGAACAGGCGGGCAAACAAAGGAATTCAGAGATTGCAAGGCAAGTTGAAGTAGGTCAGTAAATCCAGACCAAAAAGTAAGCTTACACAACTACCAAAGGAAGTCCCTTTACATGGAGAAGGGATGAAGAAGATAGAGCAGAAGAGATAGTCCAAGGAGTTGAAACATTTACTAACATCATAATCAGTGCTGGAATTCTGTGCCACGTTGAAAGGAATTGCATTTGCACAGAGGGAACAAAAAGGAGGGTTGGGCACTGTTTTGCCCTGGACAGGGAGATGAATGGACACCTTGTGATGGGGCTGTCACAAAGCTGGTCTAATCATTGGCCTGCCCATCTGTCTGTCTTGGGCAGTCTGCCCACCTGCCTTTGAGGCAACTAAAATAGATGTTAATAAGTGGGGAGGCTGTCCATATACTGCCCAATGCCAAGGACATAATGTACAGCTCCAAACCTCCCCTTATATTGTGTCCCATGCCTTGGAGATGGCATCACTATATGGCTCTGGCCCCACACTGGGCCCCATTACATTCTAGTCTGATATGTTAGAACCCGTCCTGAATCCCTCCTACTCAGGCAGCCTAATCTCCGCCATCATGCAGGGCTGCAAATTCCCTAGACCCCTTTCCCTCTCGGCAGTGGCCCTCTCTGGGACCTTTGGCCTTGTAGGTCCTGGCCTCACCTCTAGGGCAGTCAGAACTCCAGGCCCTCTGGCTCTGGCTAGCCCTTGTGATGGACATCGTTGCCCTTTGACCGTTCTGGTCCTGGCCCCAGCATTAACCAGTCAAGTGTTTCCTGGCTAGGTTCTTGAGCAGCTAGCCCTCCCTCTCACAGGGGTCTGCCTTCTCAGGCCCCTTTGGGCACTTGGACAAAAATTTATGATTTTTCTCCAGGCTGAAAAAGATGTTAAACTACTGAATTGTAGTACAGCTCACTCAATCTCCAAGACCAGACTATGCACAGTCCTTCAGATCCACCTACGTGTGCCCTGCTCTATGCAGCCCACTCACATATGCCCCTTCACTGGGGCCACTACACCTCCCCTCACTGGGGCTACTAGGCCATACACCCCTTGAGCCTCTGATGACATGCCTGGACCCCTCACCTGTCCCCTCATGGGGGCTGAGACTGTATGGTAGCCCATACGCGCCTTTCACTAGGGAGGCACTGGTGTGGCATTTCTTGAGGACCAACCCAACACAGGCAGCCCCACCACACAATCCTTCACAAGCAGGGTGTAGTTTTAGGTCATTCCCCAGGACCAGGAACCTTCTCCATCCCCATAGTTCCTACCCTTAACCACCAGGTGCTTTGTGGGGGAGTAGCTCTGGCTGGCAATGTTATCCCTTTGGCTCCCTCCAGCAGCTAGTCACTTAGCTCTGAGGGTCTGGGTTTATACTGAGTCTGCTCAGCCCCATCCTCCAATCTAGGAGCCCTACTGCAGTTATGTGGCTACCTCATTAAGCCACACAGCACCTGCCAGCTGCTCAACAGCCTGCTCAAGCCTTGTAAAGTGGCAGGCACCAAAGGTGCCCTGCTACACACCTGTAAATGCATGTTGTAATAGCCATGGTAATGATAGAGGACATAAATTAAACGGGAAAAAGAGATATTGGTCTTTGAATGCAACTAGACAAAATTTTATGATTTTTCTCCAGCCCCAAAACTGATGCTACACGTTGAATTGTAATACACAAAAAAGGACACTGAGTAGCACCACTAAGGAGACAGCGATTGCTTTAGTAAGTATGGCAGAAGTTGGAGCCAGGGCACCACCCAGTAACTACAGGTATACTGTTAAGTGTGTGAGTTCAGCTTGCTGAGAGATAATCATGTGATTTGGAACTCATAGAAACAAGGCATATGAACTAGATAAAATATATGCTGTATCATCAGCGATACGGGATGAGTTGGAAAGAAAATACAGCCTAGATGAAACGCTGCAAGTGATAACACAATCAAAAAGCAGATGATGGAAAAAAATCAACCCTTTCTACCTACATAGTCCCAGCATGAGTTTTCAGTTACTTGGATATTATTCAGGAAAAGTACAGCTATTGTATTTCCCATCATGATAAGAAGGAAAATTCATTGTTAGAAAGGGAAACGGAGAAAGTCTTATTCAGGGTTTGAATTACACTTTGCCTCTTGGATGGGGAGCCTGCAACAAAAATTAAACCAATTCATTGATGAACAAGTCTATCTAAGTGAAGGAGCAATCTGATTGGAGACCCCCCCCGGGTTATGAATCTTCAAATCCTAAAGGGGGGCTCGTCCACAAGGGAAAAGTGATGCCATTGAAATAGGATGCAAAGGAGGAGCCTTCCTAAAGAGCAGTGGGGATAACAGAAAGAGCAGATGAGCTCATGTAAATTACTAACAGTTCCCCAAGACAAAGTCATATTTCCTTTGCTGACTCAAGAAATCAGTTGACCTGATCACAATACCATTTTTGGCAACTTTCCAAAAGTACTGGTACTTGATAATACCACAGCTTCACTTGTGATTGGGCAAGTCTGAGCATCCTGGAACTGCAAATATGGTAATAGTGCCTCAGATTTCAGGAACAGGAAATCCCAGGACTTTGCTAAATCATTTCTGGGCTTTAATATAAGCCCCTGGCTCTTTAGATACCCATGCTTCTTTAGGACCAAATCTGCTCTAGGTATGAGTGGTGGCCTGGCTGTGATCACTGGCTCTGTATGCTGTCTTCTTTCTTTAATGAGTGAAATCTGGCTTGAGACACTCCTGTTTTGATCTATTCGATGTCACTCTTAAACTCAGTAGATTATGTTCAGACCACTCAGTGATTCTGCTTAAAAACTGCATAATATCCCCATTCTTCAGTTGCCTGGAGTCCTCCTTCATGAGTTGTCCTACAGAAACACAGGTCTTGCCAAGTTTGACAGGTGGTTATTGTTCTCCGGTAGTAGCTGCTGGATTTGTTTTTATAGGAATTAGGACAATTTGGGATGTTTTCTTTAAGTGACTATAGTAGCCTGTAATTTCATATATTCATTTTTGCCCATTTTTTTTGTATGTGCCAAGAAATTCCTTTTTATAGAAAATGAATATGTATTGATTTGTAGTAAAAGTCTTTGCTGCTTTTAGCTTAATATGGAGAAAATAGCAAGCGCTGTCAGTATGAAAATCAACAGCTTTAGAATTTGGGCTAGGATTCTGGAATGAGCCAGAGGCAGCTAGGTGCTCAAATTCCAGAGAAACGCAGTAGAAAATGGGTATCTGACTCTTTCAGGTTACTTCGAAAGCTTCATCCTTAGAGTTTGAGAATAACTTCCAGCAGCATTTTAGCAAGGGTTAGTAATTCCTAGTGTGGGACTTCCAGTTAAGCTAAACACCAGTTAAGATAAGGCTCTGAAGAGGAGCTTGGGAAGAACAGGCCCCACTGATCACTGAATAACCTGATAAAAAGGTAAAAAATAAAAATAAACACTAAGAAGCAAAAAAGCTGATCCAAACCAAGGAATAGCAAGCAGTAGCTGGATGACTCCAGAAGTGATGTAAAAAGTAAGAACCCATTAATGAGGCAGAGATAAAAAGAACTAAAGATCCAGGTCTGCAAACTTGGCAAAAGAGTGAAGCAGAAATAGACAACTTGATAGAAAGATAGATAAACCTTAGCATGAGATTAGGGCATTTCAACTATTAATATAGGGGCTGTAAGCCTTGTTTTTCCTAGTGACATAAGGGCATGGAATTGATGCACAGTGTTGCTACCATTGTCCTGGGAAGTTTTACTGATGGGCTGCCTGCTAAACAGACTAGCTTCTGTACTGTCCAAATGACAGTAAACCTCACTGAGCTTCTGGCACTTAACATGAATTTGAGTCACTCTTGCACTGCACCCAGGCTTCAGGAGCACTCTTGGAACACAGTTCCAAGAGGCCTGAACACCGAGAGTGAAAGCAAGCAAGAGGCCACCTGAACACCCCCACACCTCCGAACAACACCTACTAAATATTTATTTAATCGCACATTTTCTAACACTGTAAAATGTAAAGATAGAGCTTGAAATAGATAATCCTGCTGCAGCGTTATGATGTAAAAGAAATGATAGGTTTTAACCAAGTCTAATTTTCCTGCGTGAAACCTAGGTTGAATTTGGACAAAGGTGAGACCTCATCTACAATGGGGATTAGTCCTAATCCATATTCCTAATCCACGCAGAAACCATGGTGAAGTTTATTCTGTTTTTAAGCCATTTCTGTTTCTGGCTATTACCATTGTTTTTCTTCTGTGCCTTTTCAAAAGTTTAACTAGGCCAAATTCTTGGGTCCAGCTTCAGAGACTTGCAAAGAAGCTGAAAAACTGCTCTAAAGAGACAGTTCAGGATTGCCTCCATAGAAGGCTGACATAAAACTGAAAAGCCAAAGCCAGACACAGCATACTTTCAGTTCGTTGCCTGGCACAGCCCCTATGGCATAACTGCAGCTGGTGCAACTTAGAGTAGCCCTCAGTGTAAACTTGTTGGTGTATCTGATGGACTGGTTCAAGGGTAGCTGCATGTGTATGTTCAACAGGTAGTCCTGTTGATATGCCACTTACAGGCATCAGTTCTAGAACTCCTGTAAGGCTAAAGATGTATCACTATCTTTTCCTTATATGGATTGCATCCAAATTTGGGCCGCTGTATACCTACCTACACTTCACCAGTCACATAACGCAATTTATCTTTAAGGCTTAATCTCTCTTTTAGTTTTGGAAATGATCCTCTTTCAACTATCAGTTTATCTGAACTGGCTCTGACCACATACTGCCCCTGCCCAGGTTTACTGACACATTGATCCTCATCACCAGTTTAGCTAAACTGATGGCTAACACCTGATGGCTGAAATGGCATTATCTCCAAGTGTAGATAAGTTTATCTCCAAGTTTAGGCCTAAATCTGGGAAGTAGGAAAGAAGTGTTTAATTGTTTGAAGCCTGTCTCCAGGACAAGGTTATGCAAGAAAATCATCACTGAATTGCCACTGAATCTCTGGAAAAAAATCAAGGAAAAGGAAGTGTTTGGAAGCATCTTTTTCTTTGCTAATTATGTTTTGCAAATCCAACTTATTTAGCAATTCCCTGTGCATACTCACTGTAAGAAATAATAATAATAATAAAAATACCAATGAAATGCTGTATATGGAAACTAATTAGTAAGTGTTACAGCATTCCTTATGCATGTTTACCAGACTGCAGAGGGAATGCTCAGCTCTGTGTGCTGACAGCAGATGAGTAATGAATGGAGGCTTGACCCCCTTTAAACAGATAATGACCCAACAAATTTAGAAATCTGTAATGATAAAAAATAAAGCAAAAGGCAAGGTTCTCTTCCCCTCTCATGGCATGCACACGCAGAGCCTCTATAACTAAATACTTATGTAAGAACATCTAAAAAACCCAAAACTAATACTATCCTAAAATTTAACAGCGTAATGCAGCATAGCAGTAATTCCCTTAAAAGCAACTTGATGGAAACTTTCTCAGCCTTTGAACAGCACAATTAGAATTTAAATCCTGGAAGAGTGGCAATGAAGGATCTGATTTTGATCCCAGGCCTGTATTTGGTGTTCATTGTATCTGGCAGACCTGGTATGATTGTGTACACTGTGTATCTCATAAAATCAAGTACCTTGTTTAGGTATACATAGCACAGCTGTGATCTTTCTTCAGCAGCTTGTATTGTGAAGATAGCCCTTGGCAAGGGCCTGAAATTGGGGTCTGCTATCTACAGCAGTGTTAACAATTGGATGTTAACCAAAGGATATTGAATCAGACCTTCAAAACTGAAGTCCTAGTTTACCTGCCTCATACTGAAGAGACCAGGGTATATTCTACAAGAGTAGGAATTCACCTGAAACATCTTTAGATCAAATTTCTCAACCCTCCACTGTTGCTTAGTATGTTGTGCCCCATCTGGTTGCTGCTCTCCTGTTCAAGACCCAACAGCATTTCAGTAGAGCTGCCTGAATATAGTTTGCAAGTCATATTGGGATTCTTGGATGAAAATTACTGCAGAAGTGCAAAAAAATTGTTTGTGAAGCCCCATGAGTTTCTTTGCAATGAAAGCTGTGCAAATGGCAAGTTACTGCTGTTATTATTTTATTATTCATTTGTATTGATATTATTTGTATACAGGTACCAAAATACTTGGTTCAATTAACTATGAACTCACTTTCTGCTTCATTTTCTAACTCTTACTTTGCTCCTAAATCACAAAACCAAAAAGCCCCTAATTAACAGTTATAGTGCAAGACTGTACCTTAACCTATACTATAAATTAAAGCCAACCCAGATTACTATAGATGGTTTATAGATTCATAGATTCATAGATGCTAGGGTTGGAAGAGACCTCAACAGATCATCAAGTCCTACCCCCTGTCTGGGCATGAAAGAGTGCTGGGGTCAGATGACCCCAGCCAGATGCCTATCCAGCCTTCTCTTAAAGACCCCCGAGGTAGAGGACAGCACCACCTCCCTTGGAAGCCCATTCCAAATTTTGGCCATTCTTACTGTGAAAAAGTTTTTCCTGATGTCTAGCTTAAATCTGCTCTCTGTCAGTTTGTGACCACTGTTCCTTGTTACCCCAAGATATGCCCTGGTGAACAGAGCATCTCTTGTTCCTTGCTGTGCCCCCCTAATGAATTTGTAGGTGGCCACAAGGTCATGTCTTGGCCTTCTCTTGTGGAGGCTGAAGAGGTCCAGGTACCTCAGTCTGTCCTCATAGGGCTTGGCCTTCAGGCCCCTAACCATATGAGTGGCCCTCCTCTGGACCCTCTCAAGGTTGTCCACATCCTTCTTAAAGTATGTCACTGAAAATTGAACGCAGTACTCCAACTGCAGCCTGACAAATGCCTCATAGAGGGGAAGTATCACCTCCTTGGTTCTGTTTGTCATGCATCTGCTGATGCATGACAAATGCTGTTCACTTGTCTGACAGTTATTGGGTAGTTACTGTTTTTTCTTCTTAGGTGAGATTCAATGGTGTGGTTGGTTTGAGTGCTGTTATCCTTTTTATCATCAGCTTGATTCTTCCTTCACTACCTGTAGTTGGTCCTGGGTATGATTGTAAACTGCGTCTGATTGGAGGGCCTGGTGGCAATGTGGTGGGGCTACTCATGGTGGAGTAGCTCCTATAAAATGCCACAGTGTTGCAACTTGCGGAGTAAGGCAAGTGTTGGGCACCTCAAAACCCTAGTCCCCACTATCTTGTGAGTACTCCTTGGTTGAAGAAAGGCTAAGAGATATCACCCTGACAGAAATGCACCCTTGCTGAGGTGTTAGGCAGTCAGCAGCAGTTCTTATCTGTTGCTCTCTGGCAGAAGCTACAACCACCGAGGCACTGAACGTCTGGACTCGGTCTGGCCTTTGGATTCTGTCTCAAGAGGGGATGGTAGGTCTTGGGGAGCCTCCATTCCTCATACTGTTGCCTGGGCCTATGCGTCAAAGGTCTTGTCATGGTGGTCTCAGGACTCCATAGAAGTGAATTCAACAGGCACCTGACTAGACTTCTTACCTATAGACCCCATGATCCAGAGGATCAGCTGTTTCTTACCTATAGTGCCTTATTCAAACAAATCAGCATTTTCCTTTTCCTTGCTCCAATATGGTCTGTCTTGAACTTATTCTGTACTTAATTTGCTCTCTTGTAATTTCTCTTCAGGTGACTATGATGCCCTGTGTATCCAGTATGACAGTATCCATACTGCCAGTTCTTCGGCCCACACCAAATCCCACTGCAGTGGAGCTCTGCTGTATCTAAAGAGCCAACTGCAGAACCAGGACTTCCATAGCTAGCCAAAAATAATTTGCAGAGCTCTTTTGGAAATTGGATGCTAGCTCAGAGATTTCCGCTTTCCCACTGAATGGTGTTTCTACTCCAAATGTGTCTCTCTCATTCCATCAGTTGCCTTTTGCGTGTCACCATACATATGGGGAACTGAGCATGGTGCAACCAAATTCACTTGTTTCTACCCACCAGAAGCCTGGTGCATACAGCTGGGTGACTTTCTGAGGTGCAGGGGCACGGGAAGTGTAGAGAATCCTTTTTTAAGCTGAATTATCTTTAACTATGTTAGTACCCTTTTATACTTCTTATTAAAGTATTTTCTTGGAAGTGGTATAGCCCAAAAATGGCTGTAGAAACAGCAATTTTTAAATAGTTGTTGGCAAATAGTTGGGACAGTGAACTATGAATTCATGCACAGGATTGTTAACAAACAGAAATTCACTGTTACATTCACCCTCTTGAGGAGGAAACTCAGTACCCTATATTCTCTACAGCCAATCAAAACTACCTTATATGCTTTGAATATGGAATATATATATATATATTCCATATTCACAATAAACCGCTCAGGCATAATTTACAGACCAACGGCAATTCAGTGAAATTATTCAGCAATTAATTTAGAATAATGAATAAATTTGAGAAAAATCGTGATCTACTCATGGACAATTACCAAAGAGGAAAAACTCCCACAAAATTGATCAAATGCATTATTCACTGTCATTGAACATTATTCACCTGGCTGTTCTCCCAAGACTCAATATGTAAATCATGTCAGTCATAAATAGGAAGAGACTCATTTGCCAAACATGTTGAGTAGTAGCAGTGGCGCTGCACTAATGGCTACCATTTTATCACACTTTTAGCACTAAATCAGAACCTCACCTATTGCTGAATGGCATTGAATGGGTCCTTTACAGAGATATCTAAACAGCTAAAGAAAGGTTTTCAGATGAACCACAGATAGCTCATGTGTCCACTAATGATTTATTCCCTTCCCATCATTATTGACAAGGATAAAATACAGTATCTCTGAGCTGAGGTTGTCTAGCCATTATAGTACATAAAATATTGATGCAAATTAATGTAAAAAAGCTGAAGTTCCTGTAATTCTAGATAGATAATAAAACTTCTTGATTTCTTTTAAAGCCTAGTCATTAAAAATGAGTACCAGGTACCAGTGGGGAATTGCCACTCTTGGAACAGATCACCTCGCTAGTTGTACACCTCGGTAAACTTTAACTGTAATATCAGCCTACACCACCAGATGGCAAAAGAGTGTCATTTTTCACATGTGTAGCAGCTGTGCTGCTACTTCCAGCTCCAGTTTATACTCAAACTTACAAATCCATGGGTATATAGGCCAAAGTTTTGTGTAGAAAGTCTTAATTTTCATAAAATCCTCTTCTGTAGTTTCCTAATCTCTCAGGCATTGTTATGTCCATTTCTGCACCTACTACCCTCCCTAATTGTCATGTATCAGATGGATTCAAGTGCATCACTAATGTGCTGAAGAATTTACTCCTATTTTAAGTTAGTTGAGTAGATTTTGAATCTGAACAGATCTTTGTAGATGACTGTTACCATATTTTCTTGCATACACCACACATTTATTCCTCAAAACTATCATCTGGAAATTTTTGTGCATGCTATAGGAAATAAAATTGGTAGAACAGTTCTGCCAGGAGCAAAAGTGAAAATAAAATGTACATGTAACTCACAGGGAACAGAACAATGAGCAGGTTCTGGTTCCTACCTGCTACTTACTACTCAGTTACTTTCTATAAGGAAAGATCTTTCTTCTTCATTCTGCCTTTCAGAAATCAGGACTATATATTATTCTACAGCATGCTGTGTGAGAGAAAATATGGTATTACTATTTATTTTTTTACAGTAGCCCCTAGGAACTCCAGACATGGAGCAATGCCCTACTGTGCTACTTGCTATACAAAGCACAGGGAACAAAAAAAGATATTGTCTGGACCAAAGAGCTTAAGGAAGCAAAACTGTATAAAGACTTGTATTTTCTTCTTCCCGCAGAAGAAGGGAAGCAGAATTTTCCATTTGGGAGTCCCATAAGGAAATATTTTCACTTTCAATTTTGCATTGGCCTGTGTGTTTCAGGTTTGTTTATGGTGTAAAAGAAGATATCAGCTATGGATTTTTAGAGTTAAGAATCCTGAATAAGACTCTGTCCTCCTTCTTGTATGCACATCATGATCATTTACATTAATGGGCCTATTCCTGAAGAAAATGACCAAAGTCTATTGGACTGTGTAAGTCTAACAAAGGAAAATGCTGATTTATTTGGCAGCCAGTAAATTATACTTCCAGTTTGTTGTAAATAAATTGTGGGATGTTTGGATTAAAGTGAGTATGCTGCATGCAAATAAGATCATCCTCACCATTGACACTCTAGCACATCCATTTTGAGGGAAAGTCTGTGCCCCCACATCTTGAGTTGGGCTTCAAAAAGTTCCTTGTGCAGTTTCAATGTGGTGCTGGAGACGCACAAAGTCCAGGGCAGTATTTAAACTGCTGCAGTTCTTGGAGAGGAGAGATGATAATTTTGATGTAGTCTAGAATTCAGAGTAGGGAGCTGAGGCAGAAGAAAGCCTGTCTTGGGCACTGCACAGCCACTAAAGAAGAGTAGAAGTGAGGAGTCACTTTAACAAATGCAAAGTCCAGGACACTAAGGTTCTTGTGGGCTAGAACAACAGATGTTGCTTTCAGCCGGTTTGTGCCTTTAGCAGGTATGATGCATTACACTTATACTCTGCTATTTGAATAATGCTTTTTCACTCTGTATAAACCAACTTATAATACCAATGAAAAAATAGCCATGGACCATGAAACAAGTGGGAATGGATAATCAATTTTTATCACTAATATTGTGGGTAAGACCAATAACTCTGAGTGAGTTATGAAAGTCTTCCTCTGCTCCAGGTAGATGTCTCTGCGTAGTTAATCTCCTTTTACCTTACATTTTAGCCCAGACTAGTAATGGAAGCAGTGGAGGGTAACATTTTAAAACTAAAATCTTACGTTGCACATATTTCTTCTTTAAATTTGAGAATGTAAAATTCACAGAGTTGTGCTGGCAGCAGACGCATGGTAATAGTAGAGTAGAAAAATCTTTCATCTTTAAAAACCTGAGTCCAAATCAAGCTTAAATAAGTGACAAGCAAAATGGGGCTATTGATTTCAATCAAGTCCCCATTTGGCTATGGCTAAGCCACCACATAATAATGCTTCAGCACTTAAAGGGGCAATGCCAACTGAAAGGTAATGCAACACTGAAAACTGTTGGTTTGTCGACATCCATGCCAGATGAGCGGAGTTCCTTCTGAAACCAAATGCTGTTCTGATCACACCCTGCATACCAGACAGGTTTCAAACCCTCCTTCAGTTTCCTTCCAGCTGCCACTCCTCAGAAGCCCACCTGGTGAGCTAGTCATCCCTTTTTTGCTGAGAAATTTGATTTTTTCCTCCAAATCAGAATTAAACTACATTTTTCAAATAGCAAAATCCCCTCCAAAACAGAATTATCTTTCTCTGTGGAGTCCTGCACATTGGTAATCCTTTTAATGTCAATCTCCTCACATAAAGTTAAATGTATCACGAGCTGTCAATTGTATCAATATCAAATGATGCTGATATCAGTAGTGAGGATATGACCGTTACCTCTGTAGCACTATAAGTGTTGCAAAACCACTGCAAACCCTGAATAAAACAGAGTTAATGTATCTTGAAGTGACAGGATCAGACGTTAAAGACCGTATTTTCAGAGGGCTCACAATCATATTTTCAAAGGACTTGGGACCCACAATTTAGGCTGGATTTTTACAAGAACTCAGCTTCTATTTGAAACTCTAACACAAGGTCAGATTTTTACGTGGCTGCCGCTACAGTTGCCGACCTTAAAATCTGGTCCAATCTGACCTGCTCAGGACCCGCTCGGGAGCTAACAACAGAGCTGGAGAGTGGTACTGAAGAGCCCTTGGCTCCTGCCTTCTCTTGAATCCTTCAGACTGCTGTGCATCTGGCTCACTGCCCACACAACATGCGCTGCTGTCTGTGCACACAACACAGCTAAGGGAAAGGCTCAACGGCTGCCCAACTCTGCATTTCCTTACATTGGTGGATTTATGTCTGAAGTTTAATGTTCCTAAATGTCATTCTGAGTGATTTTATAGTGCTAGGTTAATAAACTGCTTAGCGCCACAGAGATACTGAACCGTACATTGCTCCAGTTGCTAGGGTGAGCGCTCATTTTTTATTTAAAACCATACATGAGAAGAGCAGATTTTAGCTTCATTCTCAGGCAGCCCTACCCCATGAATTCACATTTTGAATTAAAAAAAAAAAAAATCTGTCTTGTTTTTGCCAATGACGTTTAGTTCCTGCTAACCCCTGTCTCTTTCCTGACTCGTATATCTCCAGAGCCCATCACTACAAAGCTCTGCCCATGCATCTTGAAGGAAAGTATGAGAGAATAGCGAAAGAGCATAATTTACGCTGGACAAGTGCACTATGCAATTATTTTTATTGAGTTACATGGGAAAATCTCATCAGTTCAGAGTCTCTTTGCGATGACTCAGACTCAAAATCCTCTAATGACTCTGATGTTCAACACTAATTTACTATCAGTCAAGAAACCTCGCCTTCCCTGGAAATCTTCAAGAGGAGACTGGATAGGTACCTGGTTGGGTCATATGACCCCTGCCACCCCCAGTGCTCCTTCCTGCCCATGGCAGGGGGTCGGACTAGATGATCTGTCTAGGTCCCTTCCCACTCATGGATCTATGATTCTATGAAACAGCCTCAGAACTGAAGCTATTTCTCTTTTCAGTCTGGAGACAGGAATAGACCAATGGACTG
This sequence comes from Crocodylus porosus, assembly GCF_001723895.1. Taxonomy (NCBI): domain Eukaryota; kingdom Metazoa; phylum Chordata; order Crocodylia; family Crocodylidae; genus Crocodylus; species Crocodylus porosus. The sequence continues at coordinate 48,791,007 of NW_017728906.1, read as the reverse complement.
CACTGAGCCTTGGACAAATTTGGATCAGGATAAGAAATTCGTTAGGCACACTGTCTCCAATGCAACATGAACAGGATTGAAAAAGTTTGGATTTTGTACATATATTTTGAAAATAAATTTTAAAAGAACATTTTTTAAAGTTCCAGTTTGTTTCTTTAGTGCTTTGAGAGCTAAAAGATCCCATTTTAGAAGCATTTGTATAGAGGCTGCAGAATCTTGGACATGGTTTGGGACATCTTTGGGGGAACCACAAAGGGGAGGTGGGGAACACAGTTTGGAATATTTCCTGACATTAATGGGTGTGGAGCAATAATTTACAAAAGAAAAGAATAAAACCTTCACAAGGGGGATACCCATTTACTTGGTCCATTAATTTGTGTGAAATAAAAAAAAAAACCCCAAGTAGCTTTTGTTATAAGTTTCCCCCCAGGGACTCACAGGAGATAACCCATCAGTATTTTAGTATCTGCCCCCAGTGCTTACCAGTAGGCATCCCACTTTCTTCCTTGCTAGCCTAACCAGAGTTTCCAGAAATATTCAATAAATCAAGAGTTAAAAGGAAAGAGTAGATGTGGGGAGCAGCTGTTTATTATCTGCACATCTCTGGAGAAGAATAATCCACACTGCATTTCCATGCCCACTTGAAATAGAATGCGACCGTGACCCTGCAAGTGGCTCTTCTTGAATCGTTTCCTGCATCGTGTCTTACTCCAGTATTTTAATTGTTTGCTTACATCAGTTTCACTTCACACTATCACTTGTGGTGTGTAGGCGAATGAGGAGGCTGAGCTTTAAATAATACAGCACATGCTTTTATTTGCCATGTGGAATGATATTTTTTCACCTGATTTATGCCCCACCTGGACAAAATTATTTTTATGGCAGGCTTATTTCATTTGCTTCAGCACCCTTGCCTAAAAAAAATGAACACTTGTAGTCTGCCAATGACAGCGGACATTGAAATCAGGTTTGAAATGCACATTTATTACAAGGCTTAATTTCTTTCTACATGTGCAATTGAAAAATGCCATTGTCATAAACTAGCAAATGTGAGGTAATCCAGGAGACAGTGGGCTTCAATCTCTTCTCTTCCTGAATACTGATACCATAAGATAAATTCCCTGGCAGATATAAAACACTGCACTCGAACAAATGCATTTGGCTGGAGCACTAGCCTAGGTTTGCCCTTTTTAGAGCATCATCAAGAAGCATGACCTGGACCACAGCGAGATGTCATGGTGACAGCTTTGCAAAACTGTCAAAACAGTTTACAAGATGAATCACAAAATCTACTCAATTTTCACCCTCTACAATAATCGTGGAAAACTAAATGGTATGTTACTCACTATCAAATTAAATGAATTGTCTTGGGTAAAGAGGCCGGTATTGTTTCATAGGAATAATTTCCAGTATTTATCATGAAAAGTGCACACGCTATACGCATGTGATGTCTTTGTTATACCAATCCAGAAAATAATGCAGGTGATCCCATGTCGGGAAAAGCCTGAATAGTATTATTGTTGCCAACCTGTCATCCAGAAAAGTGATGCTATTTATATAATCAGATTTTTAGAAAGAAACTGCATAACACAAAAGTGCCTGTCACAATGGACTCCCAGTCCTGGCTCTGGCCTTTTGATGCTACTTTAAAACAACTAATAATAATAAACCCATAATCATCACGCTAGTCAGGAAGGCCTGGCTCTTTTTCTGTTATCCTCCTTAGCCATGCAACTTTCTCCTGCAAAAATGCAGCATAATTAAAATATACAACGTAAAATTCTTTATCAGCTCTGAATACAAAAGAGATCACTGGGGAGTTCCTTCCCCTTCGGCTTCTAGCCCACAGCTCCTCTTAGGGTATAAGTATCCCAGCTGACCCAATGTCCTTACCAGAGAAGGCAATAGTCATAGTTTCTTCTGCTATGAGGTTCCACAGACCAATATTATTCCTTCCCCCAACCGGGTCCTGTTCTTATATCTTGCTTTGCAGGCTTTCTGAAAATCCTATGACCAACCGAGCCAGCCTGTGTAGTGTACAAGGGGTGCTGATCTCTATTTGAGATCTTGAGATCTACTCTGTGGATAGCGAGTACAACTTGCTGCTAGAAAACTAACCAATCTAAGATACTTTTCCCTGTAAAATTAATTTTAAATGTGAAAAATAGAGTTTAGCTTGCAATACGTGCACATTGTATTTATGACTGTTAAAACAGCATGTGGCTTTTGAAGGGAATGCAGACTTTATGTTTTTCTCTAAATACCCCAGGAGCAGGGTAGGCTCCGTCCAGAATCATAAATTTGCAATCATGAAAGAAAGAGAAGACAGTATAAGAAAGTTACAGTAGATGGTGCTAGACAGGTGCAAAAGACCTTAGACAGTCATTTGAGGATACCTGCAAGATTTACTCCTAAGCTAAGCGGTTTAGAAAATGTGCAATTTAGTTTTATCAGTTCAGGAGGGAGATTCAGATAAAAACAGTTGAGCTGGTGAGATTATTAAATACGAAACCCTATGTTTAGACAATGCTCATGTTATTACATAAACTGACAACAGGGAGATGTACAAATGCCAGCTCCAGCTGCACCCACATAATCACTCTGAAATCAAGGATGGGGAAGGGGAGATTAACTGAGGGCAGAACTTTGTCTAGGCACTTTAAAATTAAAACTGAGGTCAGGCTCCATTCTAATCCTACTTCGGGAAGCAGATCTGGGGAGGGGAGAGAAAAGGCAGAATGGTATAAGTTTTCATCAGAATGGGAGGCGTGGTTTTGAATTCCCTGGAACCTGTTGGCGTGTATCAAACTTTTCATGCTATATAAACACAGAATTTTGTATGTAGTTTTCAAAGAAGGAAAAACCTTTAGATGTTCCATGTGCTTCTATCATTTTAATGTGTATTTGCATAATATTTCCGAAGGCAGATAGTTCTTCAAAAGAGATTAAAGGCTCTCTTGGAGTTGCAAGTATTACATTCAAATGTGTAAATCAGCACTTAATGTATTATTTGCCCATAAAATACATCATCCTGGTGTTCGTTTGGATAGATGGATATTAAATAGTGTTGTGGTAATACAAAGGTTTATTGAGAAGGATTATTCTGTTGTACCAATAAAGTCTCTCATCAGCTTACATGTATATCTTTTTTTGTTAGACCATGTATGCTGCTGGAAATACCTATGTGCATCTTTGGTAAGGCAGAGATTTCCATGATTTCTTGGTGGTTCATATGGTTGGATTTATATGAAGGTTAGTTATTAAACTGAATGCATGTTGTTTTCTGGCTGGGGAATGATAAAGATATTAAAGACAATGTTCCAGAAAGTGCACAATAGCCGATATTCAAGTACTGATTGCTAGACTGCAAACTGGCCTGCAGCAAACTAGGCTGCAAACTGGCTCAGCATTATGTCACTGCACAGTACCTCTGCATTGCCACACTAGAAACCTTCATCTAGGCCTAACTTTGGGCTCTCACTTACTGGCATCTGCCAACCAGGGCAAGGATCAGAGTGGAGGTGACACTCTGAGCCTCTAAAGGAGAAAACTGCATGATGTATCACCACTCATGAGCACCCGCTGGAGAGCTGTTTCAAGTGAGATTATAGTCTCAGAGGAGACTCTCATCCCTCTCGGTCACAGGGTTATTATGATGATGCAGTTGCAGCTTGTATGCAGGGAGGTAGAAGGGGATTTAAATGATGGCCAGAAAGAAAAGCTGGATGAAATCTTTACAGACCCTGTCCAGATTAACCCAGATTCTTGAATTCTTGCTTTGGGAGACTTGAAACCAGCCAAACTGATTCTTTTCTGTTTAAAAAAAAAGTCAAAAGTTTATACTGGAGTTGAAAGCATGAAAGCAATGCTTTGGTCCAGTGTGAAACAAATCCCTAAAGATCATGGCTTGAGTAATTAAAAATCAGGGGCTTGATTCTCTACCCACAGTGACTTTATATTGGTTTAACCTTCTAGATTTCTGAAGATTTGTTCTTGATTTAAGGTGAGGTGAGGGAGAAAAAATCCAGCTCACTGCTGGGGGGTCTCTTCCCCTCATTCATATTCAAAGGAATTTTTTTTACTTGTAAGCTCCCATTAGTCTAAAAGGCAGAAAAATCCCTGGGCAATTGCCTGTTCCCATATGCAGCCTTCAGTATTATTTATCATGCTGATTGTGGCAGTGCCCCAGGGCTAGTTGAGAAAGGGGCCTCATTTGTGCTGGCACTGCATAAACATAAAATAAGAGACAGTCCTAGCCCCAAAGATCTTACAATTTAAACTGACAAGAGAGGCAACACATACAAGCAGAGCAAGCAGTTCAATGGCAATAAGCCTCATGCTTTTCCACAATTGTTTTTTTACTTCTCATAGGAAGTACCAAAATTTACCAATCCTTTACCAATGCAAAAACAAACAGCCTTCCTGCAAGCCTTTTGCAATCTAACTGCATTATTTCTTTATCTTCTTTTTCATGATCCCAAAGATAATGACATGCATTTAACCATTAAATTAACAATGGACTAAATATTTAATTCAGGAGTCAGGACCACACTGGACAAAAGCGTTGGCATTTTATATTTGCCGGGTGAAGGAGAATAATGAACCTGGAAACGCCACAAAGTTTAACTTGTAGTGTTGCTGATGAATACTTCCTTTCAGGAACTAAGATTTGGTTGGGGATGGAGGGCAAGTGGACAGTCTCTAGGCACTGTTCAGAGATTCATGCAGAAGGAAGCTCCAGCCGCAAGAGGGGCTGGCTACCTTATAGCCTTGCTCTTGGTTTTCAAACCTCCCAGATTAGTTCTGTTGCTCCTCACCTTGCCCCTTCACCATACTTCCCTCTCTGCAGAGGGGACAACATAGCGTTGCTTTTAATTCTGTTTCTAACAGCATGGTTTTCTGATGGGCATATTGTAAAGGGGAGACACCACACACAAAATGACTATATTGTGTCCTGTTGCCAGTCTCTTCCTGACCTAGGAAGCCTCAGCTACCTCTCAGTCTTTCAGAGAGGTTTTTTTTTTACTTAAGAGGAGTGCTCTATTTGCTTTGGATTTCAGGATCAGGAACAGAAGACAGATACATGAAAACTATAAGAGATCCAAGTAAATCTCTGCAGGGCTTATAAAATGTTATTCTACAAATTTCATCAGAGCTCAGACAAACTGCTCCAAAATTTCTTACAAGGGTGTAGCTTCTAGCCATGTTGTTTTAAGGACATAGGAAGGCAAGGTTCTTTGTGTAAATCCGGTATCTTTTATTATTTGAGTTTGTCTAATAAAAGACGTCGGATTTACCCCAAGAACCTTGTCCGCATTTCCCTACATTCATTTTGTATTTGAAATGTTAAGTTTCCTTGGTGCAGAGTTTAGTAGAGGTGGAAACAGAAGGGATGAAACACACAGGTTAACTGCATAAATTTGCATTGCAATCACAAATGAAGCAATCATTCCAGAAGTGTACACAGAGAGCAAAAATACTTCTTAGATATGAACAGAATGAAACTCTGCAAAACCTCCTGCTTCCAACTTCATATACGGATATCTCTAATAGAAAATGCACAACAGATTACAAAAGGAAATAAAACTCTTAAAATGAGTATAATATCACTATTAAAAGTCCTTTCCAAATGGAGTTCCCTTGCTTAGAAATTTAACATTTAAATATTTGTGTATATTTGGCTTCTTTTCTCCCAGACAGGACCCCATATTATTTTGCAAACAGTGTGCAGCAGAACTACTTCATAAATACTGAAGTATAGCCATTGTTGGCCTCAAATGTGCCATAGCAGCTATGTTGTTGTGCCAGCACACATACTGTGAAAACTGTCAGCAATGATTGTTTGTTATTCATTTGCCACACTAAACAGGAGAATTAAGACAGGCCTTTGTGTATGGCCTATACTGAAATTCAAGCAAGATGCCAAGATATCAGTCTATTCTTGGAAAAATTCTTTCTAATTGTTAATGTCACTAGAGCAGACAGGACATCAGAAGCATAGCTCCTACAGCTGTCCTCAAAACTCAACAGTCTGGTGTTACTTTGGTTAAATATTGATTTGGAGGGGAAAAAAAAACTTGTTAATAAGTGCATACATCAGCTTCTGTCATCTTGATTAATCCTTATAAGTCAGCCATAGAAAGTCCTGATCCTACAATGTATTAAACACCTTCAATTCCCACTGGCTTTTGTGGAAGTTAAGAGCCACTGGTATCTTATATATGACACTGTGCAACTTGCCAGATTTATCCCTAAGCACTGACCAAACCTGCGCTTCTGCTTTTTTGTTTCAGTCAGAACACTAAATGATACAGCCAAGAAATCAAATGCTTATTTGGTCTGTGGGGTCTTTGCATCCTGGTCAAATGTTGCAAAACTCTCACTTTAACCCCAACCTTTCTGACCTTGTGGAGCAGGAACTTTCCTTCTAGATGAAAAGGTTTGTACAGGACTTGCCTTTGCATCCAAGAGACCTTCTTGTGCAAATGTGTAACTGCAGGCATTCTCACTCTGCTAGGTACTGAATACATGAGCTTCCTCCTTGTTTGTTGCCCTTGCTGGCTGGGAAATTTTAAGATTAAGAGCTGAATGAACTGGGATCTGCAGTTTATTCCCTTTTGGTTCAGAGTGTAGCTATTGTAAAGGGCACATTGGAAATGTTTTAAACAAGTACTAAATGTTGGGCCACCAGTGTAATCATTTTCCATCAACAACAGGAAAGAAGTGCTTTCAGTTCCTTCCTCCCCTCCCCCAACTACGTGCATCTTCATTTCTTAATTGCATGATACTAAAGTCAGAAGCATATGCTTCCTTAATTCATTCTGATGCAGGACTGCTGCAGTAATCAAATCTATCAAAGCTTGTGCTAGTGATATATTGTATATGTGCAAGAGGTTCTGTAAAAAATTGACCAGAGTGTAAGGAAGCAGAAAAAAGAAGTCCTGATTTTCTTTACCTATGAAGTTTGGCCTTTGTATGATATATCCCAACCTAATATGTTAGACCCATGCCTGTACAAGATGAATAAATGCATTCAAATTAATGAACTGTATTTTTCCAAGTCTGAGGCTGGCAATACATGGGAAAACCTTTTTGTCATCCCCCAGTCTGAACTTCTTGAATGTTCTAGCCACAGGCAGATTCTTCAAAATTTCTCTTTGTATTTTTTTTCAATTAGGCCTGTTTGTTTTTTAACTCAACAAGAAATGGAAAATGTGACAACAAATCACCTTCTCAGCTCTCAGAGGATTATCTTTTTTTCTGGTTCAGTGAATGTTTGACATTTACTGTATTTCACCTATGTTAACATAGTGGCAGTAGAACTATTAAGGTTGAGATGGCCCTTTTTGTGTGAGCACAAAGATTATAACCTATTTGTTGTGAACAATTTTTAGGGACATTTAGCTCTTTTTCTGTTTAGTGAACTATCTGTGAGTGGATTGCGATGCTTATAATGCATTCATCATTTTTTATCACTAGTTTTTACAGCCGTATTTTAATCTCTGGATTTCTCAGCAGCTGTATTAGACCGTCGCTGAGATAATCAGTATTTGGGTTTCTTTTCTCTAGATGTGAGCGTGGTCACCTAAATCACATTACATTGGTTTTCTGTTCCCTGATTGTTGGGGGAGGGGTAAAAGGAATACATAATAATGGTGGAATAAGAGACTGCACGGAGAAGCTCCTATTATTTTTTGATCATTTACATTATGGTAGAGCCTAAAGGCAGGACTCAAGATTGGGGCCCTGCTTTACACTGCACAGTGCTGATCTTTCCAGCTCTTCACCGCCAATGCAGGGTACAGAGGCAGATAAGTATTGTCTCAAATGAAGGTGCCTTGGAGCTACTGACGCTGATAGGCTGTATGTTACCATATTGTCTCACCTGTGTTGCTTAAGTCTCTTAGCTTTCTGTTTCCCGTCACTCTCATTCCCACACCCAAAACTGGGATGTCTCTTTCTAGGGGTAGGTAGGGCCTTCTAAGTCTGAAGGGCTCTGCTACACATTCAGATTAAAGCAGGATAGAAACCAGCTATATAGCCCTTACACATTTTCAAGCACTAACTTTATGCCCCCCCCCCGCTCTTTTTATAGCAGGATAGTCATGCTTATTGTGGTAATTACTTTGCAGTCTAAATTTACTGCACAATTAACCAGCTAATTGCATGATAATTACTTTGCCTTTGTGGCCCATTTTATTATGCCCTGAATTTATGGTATCCTTCACTAGTAAAGTGTGCAATAAATGTAAGGTATGGTAAGGGCCTGTGTGACTATTGTCTCTCTCAACCATGAGCACAGGGTCACAGACCCCAGGGTAAGAGTCGCCTTAGCTGGGCACCTTGCAGTGGGTGCATCTACATGAGATGCTTAATGCGTAGTAGCCTAATAACACTGTACAGTAGTGTGCCAGCCAAAAACTGTGCTAATACACTACTGCACAGTAAACATCACAAAAAACATGTGCGCCCAGCACTACTGTACAGTAGCACAAGTTATGGAGCACTGAATTAGTACTTGGTTAACCAAGTACTAAATCTAATACGCAGTAGTGAACATGTAGACGTGCCCACTGTGGAGTAAAGCCACCAGCTTGGTAGTCCACAAAGGTGCATCTCTACCGTGCTTTTTGCATGACTGTATGCAAAGCTGGTCTCCTGAGGCATTTTTACACATGTAAGCGCTACAGCACCGGGTGCTTTGATGCTTGCAGTTGTGTGACTAAATAAGTGCCAGTGCTGAGAAAATGGCAGCCCCGCACTTTTGAACTAAAACACACAGATGCTTTAGTTCAAAAGCGCACCACCGCCCTTTTCTGCAGGCACGCATTTCACCGCTTACACAACTGCACGCGGGGCACTGCAATGTGCGTCAGCTCACGTGCAAAGCGGATTAATCGAGTCTGCGCTGAAGCAGATCTCCGTCGCGGGACCAAAAGAGTATGTGTATCAATGCCCCTGGTTTCTTATCTGTCCTGTCCAGTCCCTTCTATTATATAGCAACGTTACTTTGAAAAGGGCCCGCCCTTAGTCTTGGCGCTCTGCCTCCATTTCTTTGACCCGCGAGGGCTCCGTTGCAGCAGGAGCCGGCCGAAGGCTCGCGGCTGGGGCTGAGCCGTGCCACACGAGCTGCCCTTCTTTTGTACGCTGACGAGCAAAGCGAGACATCCCCATGCCGCCTGTCGGACAGGTGGGGGGGTGGGCGCTGTCTGGCTGTGCGTTATCCGGCCCTGACTCTGCAGAAACGCAGGGCTCCTCCTGTGCTGCCGCGATAGGAGCCAGGGCTGGCGCGACAAGGCGGGCTCGCGCTCCCCCCGCCGGGCCCGAGCGCCGGGCTGCGAAGCAAAGCGAGGCGAGTTGGAGGGGGAGGGGGAAGCGAAGGTGGGGGCGGATGGAACGCAGCCGGGCTGTCCCCGCCCTTTGTTGTGGTTGATCAGTTGTCACGGCAACGAGCTCGCCAGCATTCCGCCGGCACCCTTCGCCGCCGCCACCACGTGACCCAACCCCCTCCCGGATCCTTCGGAAAGCTTCTGATTGGCTGCGGCCGAATCCTGTTCATTAGCATATGCCGGCGGAGTCTGGCTAGACTCTGGCTAGAGCGCGAGCTGATTGGTTGAGGCTGGAGGTGAGGCTGTGGGGTGATCCCGAGGCCCCGCGCTCGCGCCCGGGACGCGGCCGCCAGAGAAAGCCCGAGTGCTCGTGTGTGTGGGGGTGTGTGCGTGGGCGGGGATTCTTGTGCGTGGCAATGCATGTGTGCACGCCTCTCCGTGCAAACGCGTGTGTGCATAGCTGTGCAGTGCATGTGTGTCGATACCTCTGCGTGCAAATGCGGGTGTGCATGGCCGTGCAGGCGTGTGCGTGGAAATGCGTGCGTGTACGGCTGTGCGTGGAAGTGCCTGACTGTGCAATGTTCGTGTGTGCAGATGCATGCGTGCGTGTGCTCCCGCGTGCCTCACTGGCTAGGACGTTGAATGGTAGATGCATTCACTGGAGGCTCCGGGCTGGCGCTGCCAACACCCACAGGCACCCAAAGGAGGGGGGAGGTTCGGGGCTGGCACACTGCAGGCGGAGGAAGCTGGGGGGGGCGGGCTGCAAGCAGTCCCCTCCGGAGTCGCTTCGGGTGAGGGGCAGGGTGGGGTGCTTCTTGGCCCCTGTACCTGGGCATTGCTTCTGCAGCCCCGTCCAGCGCCAGCCGGCGCATCGGGAGCCGTGGGGGGGAGCGGGTGCCTACCCCGGGCATGCACGACGCGGACTCAGCGCTGCCTCAGCTGCTCCAGGCGCTAGGAAACGACTGCCGCTCGCGCCAGCTCATTTCCTGCCCGGTCATTTGATCTCCGAGCCCAGCACGAGGGATCCCTGCGCAGCTCCGGAGCCAATCATCGGCCTCCAGCCGGCTCAGCACGCGGGGCCGGCGTGGCTCCCTGGCCGGCTCTGACTGGGCAGCACCAGCCGGCCTAATTCCGGGGAAGAGACGAGCCGATTCACCCCCAGCAGCAGCCCAGCCTCAGCAGCCATGCCGCGTGCCTTTGCGCCCGGGCATGTCAAAGCCTGTCTGCCGGGGGCTGCGGGGGACGCTCTCCCCGAGCCTCGCCACATCCGAGCGCGGGGCTCGCTCCTCCCGTGGGGAGGGGAGGCCGGGGGAGGGGGCGTGCTGCAGCACCAGGCAAACCCCCTGGCTGCAGCGAGCTGCCGGCTGGAGCGCAGGAGATGCGGGCTCTCTCAAAAGACTTGGAACTATCTGAAGCCCCTGGGGGGGTGGAGGGTGTTTGCCGGTTGTGGGCCACTCATGACTCGGGACTGACTTTGGCTTGGAACAGGAAATATTTCTTTAAATAATAAAAAAGAAAAGATGTCGGCTCTCTGCTCGCCCGCCGGATTGATGAGGGGTTAATCATCTCCACAGCCCCAGAAATAAACACTGGCCGCCTTCATCGCTGGCGGGGGAGGAATCTCCAGCCGATGGATGGATGGGGCTGGGGCTCCGCACGGGTTGGGGACAGCCCGGCTCTCCGCGGCGGGGGCTGGCTTGCACTCCGGCAAGGCTGCGGGAGGAAGTGGGTGGCACTGCCGATTTCCCCGCGCTTCTTTCGCCCCCCTGCTAAGGCGCGTGGCTGCCGGGAGCCTTAGAGCCGGCTGCATCAGTGTGCAGCTGAGTGGCGCTTGACCCGGTCCCACTCCCACCCCGAGCCCCGCGGGCGCTGCAAGCCGAGGTGCGTGCCCGGCTCCTGCCGGCCAGGAGGAGCCCCGAAGTGCGCCCGGTGCCACGGCCGGGCCCGGCGCGTGCTGGCTGCACGCCCCCCTCAGCCGCACCAATGGAGCGGCGGCGCCCGCGCTGCCCCAGCTCCTTCTCGCCGGGGCTTTGCGGCGAGGAGCTGCAGCAGCCGCCACCGCCCCGCCCCGCCCCGCTGGCCGCGGGCGAGCGCTGCGCCCTCCCCCTCCGGGTGTCAGGCGAGAGGCGGAGCCAGCTCCCCCTGTCCTCGTAGCCGGTGTTACTCGCGGTCACTCCGGCGCCTTTATCTTGCCGGGCTGCAAGGGGGTGGCACTTGGGAACACCTTATTTTAACGTCCACGCTATAAATACGGGCCGTGGCATGGGAGCGGGGCTGCCGGCTGCATCAGGACCGAGGGACGCGCAGACGCACGGACGCCCGCAGAGCCGGCAGTGAGGCTCCTCGCCTGCCCCGGACCGCGGTGGGTGCGGGATGCCGGCCCCGGCCGCCTGGCACTGGGGGCGGGGGTGCTAGCTTCTCTGCCTCGGCCTGGTGCTGCTTGGGGGCTTCCTTGTGGGAGCGGGGCGCTCATTCTGCCCCCATCTCCCCGCTGGTGCCAGCCCTGGTTTAAGCAGAGGGGTGTGGACGGCGACAAGGTGCTTTTGCGCCTCATCGGGCAGGAAGCCGGGATGGCTCCGGGAGAGCCCATGGCTGTGGCGAGGCGCTGGCAAGATCTTGGGTGGTGGCGAGAAGGCGGGGAGATGCCGGGGGGGGGGGGTGTTGTCCGGGCGGGATGGGGACTATGAGGCGGGGGAGAAGGGGATGTGATGAGCGAGGGGCTGAAGCATAGCACTGGGGGGAGAAGGGGATGTGGGCTGAGACACGGGGGGAGAAGGGGACCGGCGAGCAAAGGGCTGCGGCGTGGGGGAGAAAGCAGCACGGCTGCGGCAGGGAGTGGGGAGGGAGCCCGGGCGGGGAAGCGCGGCCCCCGCCTGACCCCCTCCGCCCGTGCTGTCCCAGCAGACTCCCGCCGCCGCCGCCTCAGGGAGCAGGGCCCGCCAAGCCAGCGAAGTCTACCGGCCGGGCTCGCAGCCAGGTCCCGCTGAGCGCCGCCGCGACGTGCTCCAGCGCCGCGCCGCGCCCGCCTCGCCGGCGGCATGATGCAGATCTGCGACTCGTACAGCCAGAAGCACTCGCTCTTCAACGCCATGAACCGCTTCATCGGCGCCGTGAACAACATGGACCAGACGGTGATGGTGCCCAGCCTGCTGCGGGACGTGCCGCTGCTGCTGGACGAGCTGGACGCGGGCGGGGGCGGCGGCGCGGAGCTGGCCCCGCAGCTGCCCCCGGCCGCCCCCGGCGCCTACTTCTCGCGGCGGGACATGTACAGCCACTACGTGCTGCTCAAGTCCATCCGCAACGACATCGAGTGGGGGGTGGTGCAGCCGTCCGCGGGCGAGGAGGGCAGCGGCCGCAAGAAGGACAAGCTGGGCGGCGCGGACATTAGCCGCGGGCTGGGCGAGGGCGACTCGCTGGAGGAGGAGGACCTGGAGAAGCAGTTCCACTACCACCTCAGCGGACTGCACAGCGTGCTCTCCAAGCTCACCCGCAAGGCCAACGTGCTCACCAACAGATACAAGCAGGAGATCGGCTTCAGCAACTGGGGGCACTGAGCCCCGCCGCGGCCCGGGGGCGCG
>NW_017728906.1:48770438-48778000 GCF_001723895.1 Crocodylus porosus | reverse complement strand
GTGTGTGTGTGTGTGGTTAATGCCAGAGAGAGTGTGTCTATGGCCCTAAGGCCAGTGTGTGGGTGGGTGATGAATGAAGGGACAGAGAGAGAGAGTGTGTGGCCAAGGCCAGTGCCTGAGGGGCAGTGTGGGTGGGTGGCCAATGCCATCGAGAGAGAGAGAGAGAGAGAGAGAGAGAGAGAGAGAGAGAGAGCCCAAAGCCAGTGACAGAGAGCAAGAGAGAAAAATTAGATGGCCAAGGCCAGTGACCAGGAGGGACAAGGAGAGAGAATCTATCTGGTGGCCTGCATTGCCTCACTTCTTTCCTGTTTTGCACTACTTTTGTAACAGGGCTCTCCCATGTTGTACATACAGCGCCAGGTTTCTTTGCATGCTCCTGGGACTGTGCCCATCTTATTTCTGCCAATGCACAAATAGAGAAAGATGTACCTTAATCCATACTAGTTTATTAATATTGGGGGTTATTATTATTATTGTTTTATATAGGCCGGGGGGAGCTCTTGCTGTTTTCTCCACATCTAAGGAGGTAGCTGGTAGGTATGTGAGCTGGTTGCAGAGCTGCCTTGAGACGAGGCTGTAAAGCCAATGACATTAGCAGAAGCGTTACAAAATCACTTTTATTCCCCGGATGGAACCAACTGACTGAAGCGTATCCCTGTTCCACTGAAAGGATGAAGGGTTCCATTGTACATGTATTAAAGCTTATTTAAAACATTTTTTATTGAGATGTAGAATATATTCTAAATAAACAGGCAAGTGAATTGACTAAGCATGACTTACTTAACCTTTTTCTTTTCTTTCTTTTTTTTTTTTGGTTATACTTTGCTTCTCTACTTATGCTACTTTTTTAGTGTTTAATTTATCCTAAATGCCTTGTTTGCTCTTCTCTTGCTATTTTTCAGTGTATTACAAGGCATTGAATATATGTGTACAAAGGAGGTATTTATTTCCTCCAAAGGAGTAATTGATTAGAGACAAGCCAAAACAGATAAATGAATCTGTTACATAACCTCCCCCCCCATCCGATTTTCTTGCAGTGACTTCAGTTGTTACAGTAGAGTCTGCACTGTGTTTACGGAGGTAGAGGTCAATCTGTGTTTAAGGCATCTGATAGGATCACACAAAGGATTACGAGTAGCTAATTGGCTTTGTGTTTTCAGAATACAGAGATCTTATTCCCCACTCATTTTTTTCCTTTTGCTAAAGGCCCTGCAATTGTTTTTTTTCCCCTACATAAGCCATTCAAGCACACACAGTCCCTTATATTGTTTGGTAAAGGCTTGCCCTTAAATGAGTCCTGAGTAACATTAAAAGTGCACTTATGATTACAGTGAAGTGTGTGCATATGCCAAACATACAGGGTTAACATTTTTGGCTTTCATGTTATCAGAAAACACAAGCACAAACACAATAAACATCTACCTAATTCTCAAGCTCATTATTGGTTTTTACTTTTCATGCTGTGAACAGCTAATGGTTTGTAGCTGATTTTAAGGGACCCTATGAGGTAATATAGGCCCCAAATTTATTGTATTTTCCCCCAAAATTCTGCTGATCTGTCTAGAAAACTTGAGAAGACAAAGAAGACACTTGTTTAGATTTAAACATTTTCTGTAAGGGCATAAGGACCAGCCATACTAGATCACTTGTATTGAGCCAACAGTGCTTCACAGGTCATGAGAGGACATAGCCTTTGCCCCAAAGGGCCAACTGATCTAAGATAACATTACACAAAAAAGGGATGAGATGTAACAAACCCTAAATCAGTACAGAACACCAGGATAGAGGTGAGTAGTGCAGAATTAACTACAATTTGTTGCATGATTTTGCTTTTGTCACTTAAAAATCAGAACCAAATTTGTTTAAAGATTATAAAGTAATTCACTACCAGATTGAGGCTTTACATGCCAAATTTAGGTCAAAATTAATTTTATTAATCAAGTTACGGACTCTTTTACAAAAATAAATTTGCAAATGAAAGTGCTACAGTTACTTCCTTTTTGTGACCAGCCCGATGCCAAGCTCAGTCATTTTTATAAACAATATTCTCCCCCACTACCACACAAAGTCAGATTTATGTGACCCAGAGTAATGGAGTGAGAAGCACACCTTTTAGTTCTGGGCCCTTCTGCTTTCCAATTTTGTGCACTGCTTCCTTACGATAGTAATAGATGGTATATAAAACCTTTAGATAGATGAGAGAGAGCAGGTGCCTCTATATTAAACCACTAAGCATTAAATGATCTTGCCTATTGATGTCTGTAAGATCTGTCATAATATTAATTAAACTTGCATTTTTTTTACCAGTATAATCCACCTCCATACAATTCTTAACATATTTTTTAATTGTTCTGGACTGTTTTACTTTAGCACCTTCAAGTTAAAATGGGATATACAGAACATGTATAAGCCCTGTAGCCAGAGATGTGGTACTTATGTCTATTTGGGCAGATCAGACTGTTTATTAAAATCCTCTTTCTTGTAAGATAATATTAATCTGAGGAAAACAGGCAGAGTATGTACTGTTATCATTCACAAGAAAGTGCAACATCACCATTGTATGTCTCACATAGCAGGAAAAACAGCGTGGAGATTTCTTTTTGGAATTTCTCCACATCATTCTAGTTTGAAGGGAGAGTTTAATCCCTCCCCTAACCTTTGTACAGGCAACTCCTTCTTAGCACTCTTAATTGGTTCCTGAAAAACCGAATGGTAAGCGAAATGAGCATTATGCGAAACTGAACATTTTTGATGACCCAAGTTGGTGACTGCAAGTGTTTTTAATGACCTAAGATGGCAACTACGAGTGTTATAACAAAACTTGCTGAGTGCTAAGTGGAATCAGGTACTAATTTTAAATGAGTGTTATAGTGAAACAGTGTTAATCAGGGCTATAGGAATGATAGAGTTCTATCCCATACACTGTAGATACCCCAGGGTTCAGAAGTGGTCAGGGATATTTACACATGGGCCCTATCCCAAGTAATCTGTTTCCTAACATTTTTGTTCCCAGGATGGTTTTTCAAGGGGGATTATCTTGTGAATGATAACAGTACATACTCTGCTTGTTTTCCTCAGATTAATATTATCTTACAAGAAAGAAGATTTTAATAAACAGTCTGATCCGCCCAAATAGACATAAGTACCACATCTCTGGCTACAGGGCATATACATGTTCCTCAGATGGAAACTCCCTAGTGAGGAAACAGAAGGGTGCAGAGCCTATCTCCACCATATCTTAGAAAGCCTATTGCTTGCCTCACTTGTCCAATTCTCACCCCAATCTCAACCCCATAGGGGTTTATCAATGGAGTCCATAAAGAAAAAGAGATGGTGATTCAGCATTGCCTCCCCTTCCCACACTGCTCCCAAGTGGGACAAATGAGATCCATGCATGAAAGATTTCCTTCAGACTCAGGTCAGGGGGAAAATATGTAGGTCTCAGCATGCCACCTGTTACCATTTTGGCCCAGTGTCTGGAAATTAAAGTATAAAGACCTTCTAAGTCAGCTGCATTATCCAGGTATTCAGAGACTGCACGGGCTGTTTAAGTACAAAGATTGCATAGATTTGGTAGACGACTGCCTATTAACCCTTTTACTGAGTTGAGGGAACCTGACCACTCTTTCAGCGAAACCCTTAAGAGAGGAGATGGACTACACTAGAAGTGGAGAGTGACCTTTTGCAAGTGAAGGAATAGTTCTGGTTCTAAAATATTTCAAAGTAATGTTCTTTTCCTCTTGCTTTTCTCATAATAATAAAGATTATTCAAATTCAGGTTACCCACAGGCTTAAAAGATATAATTCTAAGCAAACATTTTTATTTTCTATTTTTAATATCCAAGTTGCTTAGATTTCCCACTTCATCTTATTCAAGTTTGAAATTGACTTCTTAAGACTTGTTACCATCTAGGAATATTTTGGAAACAGGGTGTGGAAATGTGCTTTTTCCCGTGATATGCATGTATGGTGCCTCTGAAAAGTAATCTAGATGGCTCCAAAAAATCATGCATTTATCTCCTTATACTGGAGCCTGACTGTGATAAAACTTTAAAATGGGATGGTACATACTTCTAATGGCTTATGGCTGAATTTATACGAACATATGAATAATTATGCAGATGTGTACTGGTTGGAGAATGATAGCAGGTACAATAATACTCTGTTTTCTGCAGTGCAAGTAACAAAAGTGATAATTTAGAGTGCAGTTATTAGGGGGGAAAAGTGAATAAATTCAACAGTGAACAGATTCAACAAAATAACCAAACAAGCTAACCAGAAAGGACCAAGTCCTACAGCTATGTACAGTATAGGCAGGAGAAGACTTAAAACACATTCCTTTCCCAAGTAAAATACCTATAGACTTCAGAGTGAATCAGAATGTCAAACTTATTTGGCCCTCTGGGCTTGATGCAGACTGCAGGGTTCCTTGTGGGCTGGATCCAGACCTGTCTCTGGCAGTGGGGTGGAAGACAGGGAACTACAGGGGTTAACAAAGCTGTCACTCATCCTGCTGCCACTGAAATGTGTCCTATACTCTGGATTTTGACAGTAAGACTTACTCCCACTTGTCTCATCCCTGAATTCCCTGCATAGTGAAAGAGGTTGCAAATTAAAGATGCTCTGTGTGACCAAGTGTATGGCTTAAGAGACAGAGCCCAGCTGTAGGGCATTAGAGGATAACCTGCCTGACTCAGTGTGCAGAGCCAGCTGATGGGAATGATTGGCTGGCCCTGGAGGAAGTTAAAAGCTCCCAGAGAAATGATGCTGGAGAGGAGGGAAGCTGAGAAGAATAAAGTCAACACTGAAGCACTACGGTGGAACACTTGCCCTGGATAGAAAGGTGGGGGGGCAGGTTGATGCTTTGTTATTATGTTTAGTTTGAGGAAAGAGAAAAGGAAGGATGGCTCATAAAGGAGTAACAATCTGCTATACTCCTTAACAGAAGACTGAGAGGGTTGGGACTTGAGTGATAGTCTGTCAGTGATGGAGCAGCTAGCCAGTAGGGCTGTGCAAAATTTCAACAGCTGTTTCATTTTGACACTGTTTTGACTCATTTCAAGGTCCAAACAGCATAATTGAAATGAAACAAAGGCTGTCAAAATAGCCTTGAAACAAAACGAGGTTAATAGACATGTTTCAAAAGTCAAAACATTTCAACCATAGCGCTGGGGATGGGAAGTCAGTCCAGCTGGGCTGACTTCCCATCTCCAGTGCAAGATCTGGCAGGGAGTAGGGTAGCAACCCAGCTGGGCTGGGTTCTCATCCTCTCCCATGCTAGGTTGGGGTGGGAAGACAGCCCAGCTGGGCTGCCACTCCATTCCCCGATCATGCCGGGAGATGGAGAGGCAGCCCTCCCCACTCCTGGCATGATCTGGGGAGTCAGTACAGCTGGGCTGATTCCCTGCCCCCAGCTGGGGTTGGGAACTCAGCTGAGTTCGGTTGAGATACTTTTCCCAGCCCCATGGTCTGGTGAAATGGTCGAAACAGTGTCAAAACTTGAAATTATATTCACTATAAAACACTGTTCCATCCAGACCTTGAAACTAAAGTTGGAATGGAACAATGCCGTTTCGTTCAGCCCTACTAGCCAGCTACTTAGTAAGGGAGAGACTAAAGGACTGTAGAGGCTTGCCTACTGCTCCACAATATAACTTGTTTAGCCTCTCATTCACGTATGCCTGTGTTTTATTGAACCCAGTGATCACCACACAGTGTCAAAGGTGAAAAATGAGAGAATTTGAGTTCCAAACTGAAAAAGAAGTTGGAAATTGAGATCAAATGTCACAGTGCAGCCATATGGAAGGGCCACTGTAAGTGATCTTGCGCAGTTACTAAGTTAAGGGTGCTCAACTCCCTGCCTTTGGCCCAGATCTAGCTCCTAGCACCCTGTCATCCAGCCCATTGTACTCCCCATGGATTCATGGGGAGCCCACAGAACCATGGCTCTGCACACTAGGTCAGGAGCACAAAGTGGCACCAGGCCTAATTCTGGCACACAAGGCTGGAAAAGGCACAGGACTCTCAGAGCATAATCCTGGTGGGTAGAGGTAGAGCAGGGCCCCTGGGGCCCTGTGCATGTGGGCAGAGGCAGCACAGAGTCCTTGGGACCCA
Source organism: Crocodylus porosus (assembly GCF_001723895.1). Classification (NCBI taxonomy): domain Eukaryota; kingdom Metazoa; phylum Chordata; order Crocodylia; family Crocodylidae; genus Crocodylus; species Crocodylus porosus. The sequence goes on along the minus strand of NW_017728906.1, from coordinate 48,771,886 downwards.
ATTTTGGTGGGTGGCGGTGGAATTGGGCTCCCAGAGCCTGATCCTGGTGTGTGGGGTCTGATCTGGCCTGGGAAGTGACTCTACCCCTTATTTGGTCCACAGGTCCAAAACATTGAGCATAACTGACACAAGTAAAAGGACAGCTAGTCATGGAATTTTTGCAGCCTCTACCTACTATTCTTATGTTGGGCAATAGAACAGAGAATTGGAAGGCACTCACATGTAGGTTTTGACCAGTACCTAGCAGCCACAGGAGCAGAAGAGAAAAATGGCAAAGTTAAATCCTCAAAATTTTTGAACATTGTAGGGAAGGAACATCCTGGCTCTTTATCACACTTTTACCTCTGAAAAAGGTCAAAATATGCAATTAAGCATAATACTGTTCATATCTGGGGAATGCTGCATTCCAAAAAAAAAAGACATTCTTGACAGGCACATATATTTTTACGTGCAAACAAACAAGAGAAAGTATAGATCAGTATGTTATTGAACTAAAGAGACTAAGTAAAAACTGTGCTTTTAGGAATGTGACAGAATGCCTAATTAGAGATAGGATTATTTGTGGCATTGAAGACAATACATTACAAGAAAGGCTACTGCATGAGGGAGACTTGTCCCTAGAAAAGACTATCCAAACGTTTAGGGCAGCAGAACCTATGAAAGCCCAGCCCATAGAGCGAATGGATCAAAAGGAGTTGTCCATGCAGCAGGCATGAATGAATGTGGTCAGAAGAAGCCACCTTCCAGAGTGGAATTTTCATTGGCAGGAAAATGCAAAGGGAAAGAGAGCAAATAAGCAGATGTGTACCAAGTGTAGAGGGCAACATAGCCTTAAACATGCTGCATTTGGAAAGCTCTATTTTGCCAGGTGCTGCAGATCCCAAACACAAAAACCTCAAGTACATATAGTTGTGAACATACCAGAATCATGCAATATCAATGAGAGGGACTGGATTTTGCCAGGGGAAGTGCAAGGAACAATGGCTTCATTGAAATTGGACCCCAGAGCCCAAGGTTAATATTGTACCAGAGAATGATTGTAGAAAATCAAAATTGAGACCAAAATTGAGTCCAACAAGCATTAAAATATTTGGCTCTTCAGGAACAACCATACCAGTGAAAGGGAGATTCATTGCTAGCATCCAATATAAAATGAGCATATTCAAGCTTCCATTCGTCATGCCATTTATGGAGGTGACACCAATTTTGGGCCTGGCAGCTTGTAAGAAATTGAATTTAGTTGAGTGTGTGCTTGCAGTACTAGGAGATGCAACATTTATACCTCCTGATGAGCCTCTTGGCTGTCACAGACCAAATCTGGACAATCTGCTTAGGAAGAAACCAACTGCTGGTTGATGGCCTCCACCTCTCTCCCCTGGGGAGGAGGTTCTTCTCAGCCAGGCTGGCTGACCTGCTCCACCGGGCTTTAAACTAAGCCCGCTGGGGGA
>NW_017728906.1:48752434-48770427 GCF_001723895.1 Crocodylus porosus | reverse complement strand
CAGCCCTAATGTCTATGAAATCTATGAAACTGTTCCAGAACAGAAGAAGCAGCCATGTCCTTATGAGAAGAAATGTACCTACAGACACAAATGGAAATATTATCATGCAGAAAGAAGAAATAAGTCTCAGTGGTATGTAGGTAACAAATTTTGTGTTATGTTAAGAAGTACAGCTACTAAAAGTTCAAGTCAGTTGAATCCCAGTAAAAGGGCTCAAGTTTCTCAAGACCTGTAGGAAAAGCTTCTCACCAAAAACAAATCAGAAACAATCTGATAGTTCATTTGCCTGAGAATTTTTTAGTGCATTGTAATTACAGCACATCTGAGCAGCCTCACTGCTCGTGTATAGGTGCCCAGAGAGACTAAAAGACTGCAGAGGCTTGCCTACTTCTCCACAATAAAACTTATTTAGTTCTTCTCATCCATGCATGCCTATGTTTATTGAACCCAGTGATCAATACAGAAGCCCCATGGGCTGGATGACAAGGCTCTGCAGTTGGCACCTAGCCTAGAAGCTATCTCTTTGACACCTGCGGTCTAAGTAATGACAAAAAGATCACATCTAAGGAAGCTTATACATTTGGATTGCCTGTTGCCTCTCCTCTTGCTTTTGCACAGGCAATTGCCTTCCCTTTAATACATTGCTTTGGACGTCCAAAGCCATTTCCCCACAGTGGATTTGTTCCTGTTTCTTTTCAACTTACTTTCCTTTTTTTGAAACCATACTTCCCCTAGAAACAGTAGATCATCTCTCTTCTGAAAGACTGATTTTATTTCATGACCCCACCTCAATGATACTGAGCTCTGAAGTGAATAGAAATTCGTAATAATGGCAGGTGATGATTGTGCTGATTTTTAAAACATTTAAATATGGTGCTTGATCACCAATCAATACTCTGAAAGATGTCACAGGCCTAAATAGTGCTGTGTCAACAATGCAAGAATCTAGTTTGTATGCTATTATATATTGTATTCTTTTTCTGATGTGTCTTTGCACTTGTTATTAGCATTAATAGTAGTGTCACCCACACACTAAGAGGAAAATGTACCTCATAGTGAGCATGTAGAGGTAAAAGGGAAAGAAAGGAAGCTGACAGAATTTTTGCATGCATTTACAAAGCTAGTAATTGCATTGGAGCTCAGTATACTGAAAAAAGGCAATTTTAAAATGGTGAGAAATGTTGTTTTAGCAAAAGAGCATAGGGTCTTTTCAGCTGTCACTAATATCATTAGTATAAAGTATAATGATGTATGAAAGGATAATTTAAATGCTTTCCTAATGTGGACCACATCTTGAGAGAGCAAATCGATACAATTTTTCAAATATTCACACTAAAGGGTACGTACAGCTGTTACATTTAGATCTCAAAAGTGTTAAATGGGGCAAAAAAATGGTGTGCCTGATCAATTGAATACATATATACATTTGGGCTAGGTACAGACATTCAAAAAACCTAAGGCAGAATTGCTCTAAGGGCTCTGACAGAGATTCGGTCCCCTCTCTAACTCATGGTGCTTCATGCAAAGCACCATGAGTTAGAGCATCCTCCACCCCCGACCAGCAGATGTTTGCCTGTTGGGTTGGAGCAAGGGGCGGGGGGAGGGGCATGGAATTGAGCCTGCCTGCCTGCAGATAAACAGCGAACAGAGCAGCCAGCAGCCCCTCTCCCCAGCCTAACCCCTCCAGCTCCGGAGCTGTCAGCAGGAAGGAAGGAGGGGGAGGAGGAAGCCAACAGCAGTGAGCTGCTTTGGTCTTGTCAGGAGCCAGGGGCTGGTGGCTGCTTCTCACCGTGAGCTTGTCACTCCTTTGGGACTAGGTGACATTCTCTCAGCCTGGGCAGTCCCAAAGGAGTGATGTGCTTTACTTACACTGGATTCCCCACACATCTCCTGGGACCAGTGAATGACTGTACACACTGCTTCCAGTCTATGTTTAGACAGCTTAAAATAAGTAGTATGAACATAGACTGGGTACAGCAAAGAGCTGTATGTCCCCTAAATGTCATAACAATGTCATAACAATGAGCGTCTCATTGAAAGTTCATGGGACTTTGGTGCTAAGAATGTCCACAAGATTACGCCCATCAGGTAAGCTAGAGAGAGGAACATCTAGCTTCTGAATTCTGACAGACTTATGCATCAAATAGGGGTAGTGCTGCTTGGTATTACTAAGACTGAAAGGTCACTGGGCTTGTCCAAAACAGGAATGTTATGTACCTGGAGAATTTTAATGTTGAGACTGTAGGCATCTATAGATTTCAGGCAGCTCAGTTCAATGGGGATTCTGAAGACCTCCATTTTGGAGTTAGGGATACAATAATTGCTCAAGTTGCACCTTAAGCATTTAAATTCTTTTGTGGATTTAGCCTCTGTTCCTGTCATCCTTGAAAATGGGACTTAGGCTGCTCCCTACTTTAATGCTTTTGAAAACATCATCCAGTGGGTTTTTTGAGACTACCCGTCATTTACATTTGCATGTTTACCCATCCATAGAAAAGTGATATTAAGGAAATATTTACTTCCTGCTTCTTTTAATACTGCTTAACTACTGGAACTAAGGAAGGGAAACTAGCACCATTTGACCAACCAGCTGTTGGTGGACTGCTAACTCATCCTGTGGAATGCATTGCAGCTACCTTTTGGTGTTCAATAGCTTAGTCTCTGTTGGCTAACTTCCATGCTAACATTTATCACATACAACCCCTTTCTCTTCAGTGTGGGAGTATGGAATCAGGGCAGGACTTGGCTCAGTTCCATTTTGAGAGAGGCATAGTGGCAGAGCACTTAGGTCACTTTTCAACAGCTTCAGAGACATGAGTTTGAGTATTACTCTAGATTTATGCCAAAGTCTGTCCACATTTGACTGAGATTTGTAAGCAGGCACCTGGATGCTAGCTGAGATGTCGGAGGTGACCAAAAGTAATGCTTTCCCCTTAAGTCAGGGCTTCTAGCTTCAGGCATATCCCTGACCTTTCCTCATTTAAAAAAAATGCAGTACATTTAAAGTAAATGTAAAAGACACATCCCCAAAAGGCAATACATTTCATCCCTTACAAACATTTACTTACCTCCTAGTTATATAAATAAACCCTTATCTCCAGTTTTCTTTACCCTCCTCTTCTTTTTTATTTTTAAGGGAAACAGAGCATCACCTTTGATCCAGTCTCAAGGTAACAAATATAGGTGATTGTATATGACAGTGTCAAAGCATGCTGTGTGCACTTGAGAGTAAAGTTAACGTAGTTGTTACACATTGACTCAGGTCAGAGGAATGTTTTGATTCATCGGTGTTCATGACCTCAGTACTCTTTTTAGATTTCCCTGTAGATATATTTTGAAGTCTTTCTCATTATTGTAGAGTGGTTAGGCTACAGGTGGATATCTAAGCACCCTTCTGTTTCCACTGGATTGATCAAAATGTTCCTTGGCGACAGGAATGTATAGATTCCATGAATTTACACATAGTCTATACTTCTTTTGGGGTTCTTTTAGTTCACTTCAGATAATATACATTAGTGCAAAGGTAGGCAACTTTTCCAGCTGCAGACCAGAATGACCCAACTCAGGTCAGAGGTGGGAGGGTGGGTGGGTAGACACTAGGACCTGTCCACAGCTAATGCTTCTCCCCATAGTGGCATGGAAAGTGCCTGCACCCAGCCTTCCTCCCTGTGGAAGCAGGGGCAGAGTGCTCACAGCGAAAGATCCCTGCTGCTGAATGCCACCAAAGCCCCATGTCGACAAGCTGGATCCAATGGCTCTGCACACTGGACCTGGCATGTGGGCCATAGGTTGCTGAACCCTACATTCTGGCACTTTTCTTCAACTTGGGTGGACAGCATGAGCACTGTTCTTTTAGCTACCCTCCTTTGTCATCAGCTATGGATTGCCTTATAAGGGGTACTCTAAAAGAAAGATGGCTCTTGTTCTTCACTGGCTCATGTTAACTGTTTCCATGGTACAGCTGGTTTGCAGTATTCTTTGAAGTGGGAGTCTTGATACATATATTTCTATAACAGCAGGATACAGAGGTACCATGGGCTCAGAGACACTTGTGCCTTTGGTATGTTCAAAGCCTGTTAGGTGCAACCTACTGGTGCCCTAACACTATGCTGTTCCTAAGCAATTGTTGCTGGTATAGTGAGTGCCATTTAAGTATTTGGAAGGGAAAATGTTCCTGAAGAAGTGTTGCTGGTAAGCTACTGTTGCTCTTACTAGTCCTTGCTGCAAATGAGTATCAATTAGTACTTTTGCAAAATAAAAATAATGAATATATTTTTGCTAAATTGGCAAAAAACCCAAGTCAATTACTTTAATGATCTTTAACATTTTATTTGGCTGTTGACTACTGATTCTGTATTCTGAGAGCCAATCCTACCAATTAGCATAGTAAGGGAAGTTAAATTCTCAAATTGTATTTCAGTAGCACATGATGATCTTTATTTATACCAATAATATGTGCCTTTTGGTCTATGTGTTCTCCCTTTGCTCTTCCTGCTGCATAGTTACATGATTTCTTTCTACTCAAACTGTGCATTGCTGCTTTTGAAGTCAAGTTTTACACACACATTACTGGATGTTTTCTTTGGGAAGTATTTAATTTAAATTCAGAGAGTTACTGCCTTTTCCTTTCTGCAGATATTTCTTTCAGATTATAACATATTCCATGCAAAGCCCCACTATGCCAATTTAAAATTATGGGCTGACATTTTAATCACACAGAAGTAGGGGGGGAAAGCTGTGGTTTGTACAGCAATCAGAATTTACCTTTTTTGCACATGTGTAATAGAGCATTTTCTGTTTTTGCAATGTTGATGAACTTATTGATATAAGGCCAATCTTCAGGCCCAACTCTATGAGCACAAGGAGATAATGTCTCTGACACTTCTCTCCAGTCTGAGCTGAAAATGATCAGACCACTGGAATTCACTAATGATTCTAGAGTATGGTCATACCATGGAAGGTATTGTATTGGGGGGGCTCCATGCATCCTCATGAGACTGGTCGCTAGGGCACGGACTACGGTAATACAAAATATCTCACTACCTATCCATCCCTAAGCAGTCCTCTGGGGTATTTTTTGTCTTCTTCCCCAGTGTCTGGAGTGTGGAGAATGTGTTTCTGTCCCTGATATTTATATTATTAGCAACTGACATTAGGCCATGAAGTTGCTGTAATGCTGCATGATCTGCAAAGTCCTTACATAAAGCGAGTAGTTGTCAGTAGAGGATGAAATGAGCTGACATATCCGAGTGATCGGGAAAGGCGAACTGGTGAGCAGAACATCAATAGAAAGTTGCCACTTATTTTTTCCAGTTTAATTCCCGAGATAGTAAACAAAGAGAAACAAGTCATACAGGAACTCAAATTCTGATTACAAGAACATCATGGAAACACAGATAATTTAATGCTAACTTGCTAAAAGAACGGTACTGACTAGGTAAGCCCAAGCTAAAGAAGTTTTTACTGGCTAGAGCTTTTTTTTTTAAAGGAACACTATTTAATTCAATCATAGGATCACAGGAAGATAATTCTGGAAGAGACCTCACAAGGTCATCTAGTCCGCCCCTTGCTCAAGGCAGGATCATCCCTGACTAAACCGACCCAGCCAAATGTCTGTCTAACCTGTCCTTGAAAACTTCCAGGGATGGAGATTCCACAAGTTCTAGGTAGCCTGTTCCAATGCTTGACCCCCACTCATAGTCAGAAAGGTCCTCCTGATCACTAACCTAAATTTCACCTGCTGCATCTTGAGGCCATTGCTCCTAGGCCTGTCCCCTGCAGCCCCAGAGAAAAGCCCATCTCTATACTTTCTATAATTGCTCTTCATGTATTTGAAGACTGTTATCAAATCCTGCCTTACTCTTCTCTTCTCCAGACTAAGTAATTCTATTTCTTTCAGCCTTTCCTCAGAACTCTTGTTTCCCAGGCCCCTAATCATTTTTGTGACTCTTCACTGGACTTGTGTCCAAAATTCCCACATCTTCTTGAAGTGTGGGTCCCAAAACTGGACACAGTACTCCAAGTGAGGTCTCACTAGTGCTGAAGTAGAATGGATGATTCATTTCCCTTGAGTTGCAAGTGACACTCCTGTTAATACAATCCAGTATGCTGTTGGTTTATTTTTAGTAACAAAAGCACACTGATGGCTTATATGGTCTACTGTAACCTCAAGGTTTTTGTCTGCTGTATGGCAGCCTAGCCACTCATTCACCAATTATTCTCTCCCAAGTGCAGAACTTTGCACAAGTCCTTGCTGAATCTCATCTAATTGATTGTAGACCATTTCTCCAGTCTACTTAGGTCATTCTGGATCCTAGCCCCATTCTCTGGAATGTCTGTAACTCCACCTAACTTAATATCAATATCTGACCCAGGACAGACTCCTAAGGAACTGCACTCGATACCTTCTCCCAACTAAAAATTGAGTCATTGATGACTACCTGTTAAAGAAGGCCTTTGACATGGTCTCTTACCCCATTCTCATTAAAAACCTAGGAGACTATGGTGTCAACGCCTACACAGTCAGATGGGTCACTAACTGGCTGGGGGGCCACACCCGGAGAGTGGTGGTGGATGGGTCCTTCTCACCCTGGAAGGACGTGGGCAGTGGGGTTCCACAGGGCTTGGTCCTCGGGTCCGCACTGTTCAACATCTTCATCAGCGACTTGGACAAAGGGGTAAAATGCACCCTATTCAAAATTGCAGATGACACTAAGATGTGGGGAGCAGTGGGCATGCTAGAAGGAAGGAATAGGCTGCAATTGGATCTGGACAGGTTACAGGGGTGGGTGAACAGGATGTGTTTCAACACTGACAAGTGCAGGGTACTGCACTTAGGGAGGAAGAACCAGCAGCATACCTACAGGCTGAGGAACTCCCTTCTCATCAGTGCAGAGGCAAAAAAAAAATCTTGGAGTCATCACTGATGCCAATATGAACATGGGCCGACAGTCTGGGGATGCGGTCAGGAAGGCCAACCATACCTTTTAATGCATCCACAGATGCATCTCAAGCAGGTCCAAGGAGGTGATCCTTCCCCTCTATGCAACATTGGTCAGGCCGCAATTGGAGTACTGCATTTAGTTCTGGGCGCCGCACTTCAGGAGGGATGTGGACAACATGGAGAGGGTCCAGAGGAGGGCCACCTGCATGGTCAGGGGGCAGCAGGGCAGGCCCTATGAGGAGTGGCTACAGGACCTGAACCTGTTTGGCCTCCACAAGAGAAGGCTGAGGGGGGATCTAGTGGCCTGTTACAAACTAGTCAGAGGGGACCAGCAGACATTGGGGGAGTCCCTGTTCCCCCGAGCACTACCAGAAGTGACAAGAAATAACGGTCACAAGCTGGCAGAGGGTAGATTCAGGCTGGATATCAGGAGGCGCTACTTCACTGTCAGGGCAGCTAGGATCTAGAACCAACTTCCAAGAGAAGTGGTGCTGGCTCCTACCCTTGGGGTCCTTAAAAGGGGGCTGGGTGAACACCTTGCCGGGGTCATTTGACCCCAGTACTCTTTACTGCCACAGCAGGGGGTTGGACTTGATGATCTGCTCAGGTCCCTTTCAACCCTACCAACTATGAAACTATGATGATCCAACTAGTTAGGTATCCATCTTACACTTTAGTCTAGTCTGTATTTCCTTAGCTTGTTAATAAGAATGAGAGACAGTGTCAAAAGTGTTGCTAAAGTCAGGGTAGATCACATCCACTGCTTTTGCCCTGTCTGCCACCTTATCACAGAAGGAAATCAGATTGGTAGGTACTTGCTTTTGGTGGGTCTGTATTGATCCTGATCACCCTGTTCCCCTCTTGGTGCTTTGTAATGGATTCCTTGAGGACCTGCTCCATGATTTTTCCATGTATAGAGGTCAAGTTGACTGGTCTGTAGGACCCCAGATCTTCTTTGTTCTCTTCCTTAAAGATGGGGATTATATTTAACTTTTTTAAGTCATCCAGGACCTTACCCAACCTCCATGATTTCTCAAACAGGATAGCCAATGGCTCTGAAAATACCTCAGTCAATTCTTTCACTATTTCTAGAGTACATCACATATGTCCCTGCTGACTTAAAAGTATCTAGCTCCCCTAACTAATCCCTAACCTGTTCTGCCATTACTCTAAACCAGGGGTTCCCAAACCATCAATTTAAAACAATAAAATAAGTATCACCAGGAAATTTTTTGTCACATAGGCTAGGGACAGATATTCAAAAAGTCTGAGCCTGAATTGATTCAATCTTTGCAGGTTAGTCTAACCTGGCTAGGCTAAATCACTTTGTAACTGCACAGACATCCCAGACATGTGGGCATATGCCCGCAGTGGCTCAGGCTAAAAGCCAGGGGGTGCTAGAGCATCCCTCCCTTCCCTTACACAATGCTGAGCTGAGGGGGGGCATGGCCAGGCCCAAGCAAGATGGTCTGGTTAGGGAGACCCCTTCTGACTGGGCCAACATGGAATTGATAACAGTGTTTATCACCCCTAACTCAGTGTCTATCACACCATTAAGAAAACAACAGAGGGACATTACCAGTTACCTGTTGATTCTCCCTTTGTCCCTTCTGCCACAGCATGGACCATAGTCAGCGTGTGGTCTGCTAGCTAATACTCAGACACCTCTCATCAAAGCAGAGGGGAGGAGGGAATTTCTGCTTAGCCGGGTTGGGGGGGGCAGTGCGGTACAGCCTGCAGTCTGTGCCAGAGATGCAGCCAGGGAGCAGAGGGGAGGACCCAAAACTGCTGTGGAGCAGAGAGCCGCACCTGCCCAGAGAGCATGCCAGGATGCCGGGGGAGTCCGAATTTAACTTAAACCAGCAAGGGGTCTGGGACAGGCATTGCATAAACTGTTTGACCCAAATCAGTTAAGTCTGATTGACTTTTATTAGTAAATGTTTAGGATTGGAATCCAAAAAAAAAGATGACAAAGCCAGTAGGGAAATACAGATCGCCCGAGCAAGGGACTAACAATAGAGGGATGGGGGTGAGGAGGGGAACGCGACTAGCTTACAGGAGATACAATGTTAGCCAACTAAGCCCAGGGGTAAGGAATGGGAGGAAGGGGGAAGGGGAGGGAGGGGGTTCGCGATGCTGAGAGAGAAAGGAGATAGATACACACAAACCCGTTACAATGGTTAGCAATGGTGGAGGAAGTGGTTCAAAGGAAGTGTCTCAGTCCATATAGAGTCTCATCGCGGGGGTCCTCTCAAAGGCATTTTGGTTGGCACATGTGCCTTGGGGAAGATGTCAGGGAAGGGGCCAGGGCTGCACTACCACAACAAGGATCAGGCCCTTGTAGCTTCCCCACCATCTGCCCCTGGCACATGAACATCTTACAAGTTGAGGTTATGGGTCTTTTTGGCACTCTGCCCAAAAACGTTGCTGACCCCTGGTTTATCATAATGTACCTGATTCCTGCTAATCTCTCTCTACTCCACAGGTGTTAATGGCTCTCTCTCCTTTTAATGGTCTTGATGTTCCATTAATTAAACTATCCTTTCTTCTTCAATTTTGCATTTTGTTAGCTATTCCTGATATCTCTCTTCTATTTCATGGCCTGCAAATTGTTTTGACTTCTAGCTAAAACCTTAACTCAGGTGTGGTAACCTTCACTTAAGTCAACATTAACTCAGGTGTGGAACTGACTGACAATAAAGTGCTAGATGCACTGTCACGGTGCTCAAGAAAGCTAGATTTTGCTTTATGAATTTGAGTAAAAGATGTACATTTAATTATAATTACAGGACTAATCAAAACAATATTTTGGACAATTTTTGCCTAGTTTGTTGTGCTTTTTAACCTTAAAATATAGTAAGATAGCAAATTAATACACCTTGCAATAGTTATATTTATTTTTGCTGTGATCTTAAACCAGATAATATAGCACTGAGCCCCTAGCATAAGAGAAATCTTGTTTCTTCTTAACTGGGGAAAAAAAATGTTTCATATGTAATGATCACTACACCTCCTACGGCTCCTTCTTCAAAATCCTAGATCTGCCCATGGCAGCAGCTGCTACTAAATTTTCTTTTCCAGAAAAGGATGTATAGTGAGCTTCTTCCTTCCAAGCCCTGGGGAGAAGTTGGGTGCTTCCCCACCCCCATTCCTACTGCTTCCCTCACCAATGCCCTACTTTTGTCATCACCCAGTTCCATGGAGAGGACTGGAAGAGGTATTTATCCCCAAAGGCAAAATGCTTCCTCTCATCTCCCAGCTTTGTGAAAGGGCTGGGAGAGGTCCTTGGTTCTCTACCAATCATTGATTCCTGTTGTTTCCTCTCTCTCTCTCATGACTTTATGAAAACACCAGAGAATCTACCAGTCATTCCTTCTTGCTCCCTTTTTGGAAGGTTTGAAGAAGTATTGCCCTCCACCCCTTATGCTATGCTGTGTGGGTAAGCATATGTGCACCTGCACATGAGTATCTTTTCCAGGACTTATATTGGGAGGGACAGAACCTCAAGGTTTGTACCCTACAATTTCCTGCCTAATGCAGGTCCTTGGAAGAACAAGGGGCTGAGAGGTAACTATTTTCTTGGAAGCAGTAGGAAGGAAAAAGGCAAGATTTCCAGTAGTGAATCCACCTTTATCATATGCCTTGGGTCAGCATCCACGAGGTAGCGGTCTCATTATTACTGCTATTTCATGGGGGGATAATAGTTACACAGATAAGGTGATTGCTTCAGTAGTATGGGCTTCTTCTACTATTCCCCTCTTCTGTTTCATCTTCTTGTCCTATACAAACCTCTCACATATCCATCTCATGCCATCTTACAAACTCTCTCTCCTCCCGTAAGTCTGATCCATCTCCTAAAGAGGTCAACTGTAGTCCTTTCACTGGCTTTAAGTAAGTTACATGAGGTTCTTTCAGCTGAGGGAAACTGTGGGACTCATTCATGCACAAAGGAATGAACACTAGCCTCATTGCTTTCTGAGAAATCATATACTTGGTTCCTTATTCCTACAATAATTACTAGGAAATGAAGCAAAGAGGTACTACAATGAAAACAAACCACATAATTTTTCCCAGTATTGGGAGGGACAGAGTGAGGGAGTTGTTAATCTTTTATTTAACTCAATACTTGTAAGATTTCCAGCTACAACAGTAGTTGGTATGGATTTAAGACATGATAGCTTTGTAGATGATTAGCTACACAGATTGTATAGGAGAGAGAGACAGATGAAACAAGGGGAGATTGAAACAAGGGGCAGGGGACTTGTAGAGGAAACAATGGGAGGAGAGGGAAAGAACATGAAACACAATAAAGGGAAGCAAGAGATGGACCAATGGTGTTTAGTAAGGAAAATAATCAGACAGAATAAAAGAAGATGTGGATAGATTATAGAGAAGTTGTGACAGGTTAAAAGAGGACATAGGGTAAAGAGGGTGGAAAGAAGAAACACATGGGACCTGATCCAGTTCCCTTTGATGTCAGTAGAAAGTTTTCTGTTGGTTTTAGTGGGAGTCACTCATGTCCATGGGGGGAGGAAAACAGTGAAATGTGGCAACAGAGGAAGGGACACATCAGAAAGGAGGAGGGAATGATGAAGACCATGGGGAAAAGAGAGAGAAAGGAGGAAGAAGACACTAAAAGTAGATTTGGAAAGGAAAAAATGAAAAAATTACATGAGGATAAAAAAAATCTGATTTGGAAAAAGGAATGGTACTAAATTCAGAGTCAAGTGACACCCACCATCTCATATTACTATATAAAGTGCACATTTATGACTTTATTTAAGATGATAGTTAAGGGGCCTAACTGAAGATGCAGAATGAGAAACTAACTGGCATGTGGGAAAGAACAATAGGAAGCTACTGTTCTTATGTAGGGGAGAGAAAATGGTGATGATGAATATTGTGTGACCTGAATTTCCTGTTTTGTTTTGAAGGGCTGCTTATCTGAGTGCTGTAATCAGGGTGCTAAGAAACCAAGCAAGAAAGGTGAAACCTTGACACAGAGAAGGCAGCCTCAGATACAGGGCTTCAGGGGAATTAGATAACAATGACTGAGCTATCAGCTTGGAGAGAACCTAAGAATATGACTCTAGCCTGGAACAAATACTTTTCCCAAACCTAGACCTGGGAGACCCAAGACTTTACAGAAGGATGCAAGTATGGGTGAACTATGAGAGTTTGGTTGAAAGGCTGCCAGTAAAAAAAGGATAGTCACCTTCCCTTGCAGGATAGGATGCTTCCCCTTGCCAGAGATGGATTTGCTGGGCCGAGGGGAATCTTACTAATGTAGAAGCAAGACCTATGACTTTAAGCCAGTTACTATTTTTATACAGCGTTCTAAATGCTTTGTGCCCTTGGAGGAATGAATCAATAATGTTTTATTTCAGAAGTTGTCACAGAAGCCCAAGGGGAAACTTTTCCTGGATCTAAACCCCAGGTGGACCTGCTTGAATAGTCACAGTTTAAACCCAAAGGGCTATAACCCATCTCCTGATCAGAGAGGAACATAGCTTAGAACGCCAAGGCTCAAGGTCTTTCACACCTTTTGAGGCCTGAGAAGGGACAGTAGTGCAGTTAGCTTGGTAGTCATGACAAAAACAGCATCTCCATCATAAAAAATGAGGCTGATAAAAACAATATCCAAACCTTTAAACATAGATCAGAATGTGTCTGACTACAAACTTCAAAGAAAGATATACAAACAGATAAAACCATAGATATGTTTCTTTGGAACTTGGTATAATGCATATTTTATGACATACACTTCCTTTAGAGTTACCAGCTTTTCTAGGTTAACCCCCCCCCCCCGCTCCCTTTTACTTATTTTTTCCCTCTTTACTTGCCCCTCCCCTATCAGGCTGGCCAGCTGGGGGCTCCAGGTGCACCTTATAGGAGAGGCAGCAAACAGCATCTTTGGCTACTAAAGAATCAGTCCCACTCTTTTAAAACAAATCCACCTTAAGGGAAGATTTTTGGAGAAATTCCTAAAATCCCTTCCTGGACTGCTAACTAAAATGTGTGTGCTATGCCCGCATGGTTCTGCAGTCTTAGCAGACCTAAACCCCATTTATTTTGATCTACCCCTTTTGCTGTATATGCAGCACAAACTGCACTGGCTTTTTCTCTTGGCCTGTTGATTGTAAACATATTTCATGTGTTATTTCTTAATCTCTCAGCAACTTTCAAATTTTCTGTGTGATACTGAATGTCTCTCATTTTGGACCTGCCATACCAGCTTGGCATTTTTATTTCATTTTATTTCCTACCTACATTGTTGACCTTTCTTAGAACACTCTTTCAACACTCTTTTAATACATGGGTTAAAACAGTGTCTTGGCTCTATTTTGGTGTGGAAGTATTCTGTTCTGGTGTCTTAAAAGAGGGATTTGTTCTACATTCTTAATATGCTTATGATAAACACCTATTTTCTGAAGGATGTAGTTCGGCCATATGAGGGCTTCAGTACAATTCTATTTGAAATCTGCCTATGCTAGTCCTTCATTAAATTAATGAAAGCTGTGTCTTATACAAACGATTAGAGATCGGACCTGAACACAAGTTTTCTAAATTAATATTGTTGAACTCTGGGAAGGTTCCTATCAAGATTAGATAGTTATTGCCAGTGCCTATCTTTATAATGCCCTAAGTTACATATATCTTGTCTAGTCTAAACCACTCCTATGATCACGTTGTCCAGATCTCGGGAGCATCTAGGTATGAATCTTGTAGCTAGAATACTGTGATGACAAAGGCAATAGTCTGCATTAGTTAAAAAACTGTGCAAAAGCTATCCCACAAGTAAAGTTGCTGGGGACCATCCTATCTAGTTCTACTGATAACATTGCAAAGGCTGAACAGCTGAAATGAAGAATCCAGCACATCCTATTGTCAATATCCCTCTCTGGAGGACAAGTGGCATAGAGCACTAATATGACCACATAATGTAATGTACCCTTGCTTTCCTAATTCAACCACTTTTAGTATCCTCCAAAGGTTTTATTTGAAGAGCTACTTACTCTTCCTTTTAGATTGTTAATGGAATTGGAACATGGATCATCCCAGCAGTAATCCCTGTGGTGCCATGTACTGGTGATCAATATTAACTATTTATTTATGATCTTAAACAAATGTTTAAACCCAAGTAGCATTTTCCAGCCAATCTGAATCTTTTTCAAGTCCTACAAGACCTAGGTTTTTTCCACTGAAGTTCACACAAGTTTCCTTCTGAATGTTTCTTGAGTGAAACCTGATGGAAGAAGCTGTCTGCCCTCCCCACCATTGTGTTGGCCCTGCTATTGTTGACCATATTTAAAGTCAAATTCAGCTTATCTTCCTAATACTTTGCCATGCAATATCTCTCTCTCATTCACATTCATGATTAATAAGTAGAAGCAACTGGATTAGTGCTTCTTCCCAGTTACCTTACTGATGATATAATTTATTAGCAGAGACAGATATAGTTAGCCCTGTCAGTCTGAAGTCAGGCAGTAGATAGGGTAGATTTGCCCCTTATACTAGTTAAACTAGAGATATACTGCATACATATATATGAGACTAGAGATATATTGCATGAACTTTTGTGAGCCTGAACTCACTTCATCTGATGCTGTGAAAGGGTATGCACAGAGCAGTTTATAAAATGGAGAGAAGGATTTGAATACAAAAGATGGAAAATAGAGGAAGGGGAAGGGGGGAGTGCTAGGAGAGAAAAGCAAACGATAAACACAGAGGGATCACAAAAGTAATAGGATAAGAATTTGTAGTCCCTGTTTAGACCATATTTAACATAATCCAGTCTAGGGATGCTTTCTTGTTTCACAGTCCACACCAATTTGCTCAGGTGTGCTCAGATATCTTCTTTTCTGACCAGATGGAAGCAAATAGATATCCTACCTGAGGGATTCCAAGTAACTAATTGACGCCATTCTACATGCTACATGGCCTCTTCTAACAAGATATGCTTTGCTGTATCTCAAAAACTGAGAACCAATCTTATCAGTGTTCTATACAGAAAACAGGAAAAGATGAATGCGGGACTTGCAGAATTAACAAAGAGAATACAGAACCACCTGGGCATAACAGCCATTTACCAGGAGATCTCTGTATCCAGTCATGAAGTCTATCACAAACACCTTCATTCCCTAAACAAAACGAAGGAAGCAAAACTTTCCAAATGTATGTGTTCCAATAACAATCCTACAATCCCATGGTAGTGTCACCAGTTTATCCAACCACACCCTCAACCCAGCTGAGGCATCTGTACTATTCTGTGGTCTGTCTTCTGCCGTACTACAGAACTGAATAAGGTGCAGCTGTATGGTGACCTCAGAGCTTTTTTTCTGTCACCTAAGACTGAAGTAGTATTTCCTTGACAAGGAGCCATGCAACAATCAACCCATCACAGACCAGACATGCATAGCACAAGGAAAAGGACAGCTTATGAATTCCACCTGAGGGTCACAGCCCCACTCTGGACCTGTATATAAACTGTTTCCATCTCCATGACCACTCTGAGATTACCACCCCCCCCCCAAAAAAAAAAAAGCCAAGTAAAAGCTAGGTAACTTTTACTTAATACCCAAGATCCACAAACCTGGGAATCCAGAGTGTCCCATTGTTGCTGGTACTGTCACAGAGGCAGTTTCTGGCTATATTGACTCTACTGGAGCTGCCAGCTATATGAAAGACACCACAGAGTTTTTTAAGACACTGGGCCAGAAAAGAGCAAGGGAGATCCAGAAACAACTCTGCTGTATGTTTTAATGTTTTGTTTGAGTGCGATCAGTGGTCTGAAAAATACAAGTGACAAGTGTATGTTGGTTATCTGATGAGTACTCTGTACCTCCAAAACATATTATAGTACTTTCATCAGGAGCTCAAGCAATTCTAGCTAGTTCAGGTGTTTTGGAGACTGAATGCATCTGGCTGAAGTTATTAGTTTCTCAACTCTGTTCCAGAGTGAGCTATTCACAGCATGCTGCAGAAGACCTGTGCAATATAGGGCCTTGGGTAACAAAGGATGTGTCTTTTTTTAATGTTTCCCATTTTTCAGCGCGTGTGTATTCAGAAGGGGTGAATTATTGATTTTTTTAAAATCATGTTTATAAAACATACTGAACTACCAATTTCTAGCATCATGTAAAATGCTGAGTTTTCTGAAAGGGCCTCTAGTACTCAGATTTAACTGTACCCCCAACTGAATTTGGTTTCCAATCTTCTAAGAGAAAATAGATATAAAAGTAGCTGAACAACAGCCCCACAAGGTTACAGCTAGAATGAGCTTTAGGTAGGTAGCTTTTAACTAATTCAGATCTAGCTTTTTGTTACTTGTCACACAAGAATTTATAATGCTTTCTCATATATTGACTTAAGAACTCTTTAGTCATGAAACAAAATATAGGTGTGTCGCAGCACAGCAGTTTCCTTACTCTCTAATTCAGTCAGTCTTACTTACAATTGGCCTGTTCTTTCCTTACCCTGTATAATATCTTGTCCTATGAGCAGTTTATTAAGGCTATTTGCAGAGAAAGTTATTACTCAGTGAAAAGGCAAAGAAATTGGGCCCGAGATTGTTGTCTAAGAAAATAGAGTGTGTGTACGTGTTGATTAACTGATTTGTTGAGACTAGCGCTAAGGAAAGCTGTAATGCCCAAAATGTGGGGTGTGTGAGAGAAAGTGTTTACCAAGTAAATGCTGAGCAACAGGGCATATCTTGAAAGAGTTGACTTTTCCTCAGCCTGTGCGTAAAAGCAAAATGCACAGGCTGGGAAACATTCCTTGCCAGGTATGACCTGGAAGTAGTTGTGGTTGTGGTATTTTTTACAGAATTATAAAGAGACAGTGTCCAGCACAGTAAGGAAGATGGAATATAACATAATACCCTTTGTACTTTTATTTGGCTAAGTATGTGTGAGTAAGAAAGCAATTAATGTACTGTTTCCCATTTGGAAAAGTTATTGAGAGGCCAGCATTGGGAGGGTCCAGAGGAGGGCCACTCGTATGATCAGGGGGCAGCAAGGCAGGCCCTACGAGGAGAGGCTACGGGACCTGAGCCTGTGCAGCCTCCACAAGAGAAGGCTGAGGGGGGACCTGATGGCCATCTACAAACTTACCAGGGAGGACCAGCGGGGAACGGAAGAGACCCTGTTCACCCGAGCACCTCCCGGAGTAACAAGGAATAACAGCCATAAGTTGTTTGAGAGTAGGTTGAGGCTGGACATCAGAAGATGCTATTTCATGGTCAGGGCAGCTAGGATCTGGAACCAACTTCCAAGAGAAGTGGTGCTGGCTCCTACCCTGGGGGTCTTTAAGAGAAGGCTTGACAATCACCTAGCTGGGATCATGTGAGCCCAATACTCTCTCCTGCCCATGGCAGGGGGTCGGACCCAATGATCTACTTAGGTCCCTTCTGACCCTACATCTATGAATCCTTTTAAAAGGTCTGTCTCAAATCTGGAGAATCTCTGGTTTACCAAGTTAACAAGATTTAGCAAAAGTAGTTTGTGTGGGGTGTGGATGGGGAGGTGGGAGGGAACACTTCTTGACCAGGATTTTGGATGAAGTTTGATGCTTGCTATATTGCTATTGACTTTTGCATGATGGTAAAAATGGTAGTAACACGAACGTAGATGCTTTTGCTAAGTAAACATGCTACAGCCCTCAGTAATACAGACATGCATGTCTTTGGTATTTACAGGAACACAAAAAATCATGAGAACAATGTGTTAAGGAACCTAAGTAATTAGGTTTGAATGTTTCCATGACCTTTGTTACCTGTCTGCTCCATGTTCTTGGGGAACCCTGACACAGAACACAGACTGTCTGACTCACAAAGAATCGCCCCCCCCACCTAAACAGAAGCTGATTAAGATGCAGTGCGAGACACACCTAAAACCCTCCAGATCAGGGTGACAAAAGTGCAACAAGTGCCCTAGGACTCATTTGCATCTGAGATGGGAACCGATGACCATTCATTTACATGAGAGATGGAGAACAGAAAGCCTGAAGCAGAGACTGCAGTGAATTCTGGGATCAGCGAAGCAGGGGAGCA
>NW_017728906.1:48719913-48752334 GCF_001723895.1 Crocodylus porosus | reverse complement strand
GGGGGTGAGGGCTTGCAGAAGGGAGAGATACAGCTCCATACAGAAACACAAGTAACACAAGCAGCACATTGATAGAATTACCAAGACCCTAGCCCTAATAAATGAGCACACCCCAAAGTAGCGGGCAAATCTGGTAACACCTTATACCTTGGAAAACTCCCTCTGCACCCTCCATAAAACAGTGGGAAACTTTGATGAAGAAAACTTATTTAGCAACAGTTGCACCTATACAAAATGCATCCCTACTTATTAGGTATCATAGGAGGTGTTTAGAAAACAAAATAAAAAGTTGGTGAAGGGGGGAACAAACTCTTCATTCTTTGTTGTTTAAAGCATAGTTCTCCCCTGAAAATGTCTATGTATCCATGACAGCTTCAACTAACATGCAGGTTAGCTCCCTGTGAATTGATTAGCTGATATAGAAGGTGAATTAAAAAAATAAGAGCCTATTTTCATAAAATAGAATCACCAGTGCTCCGTAAATCTGAACTAAATTGTCTTTTGGCTCTTGCATCATCAACGCCAGTGTTAATTGAATTGCAGTTGAATTTCATTTTCAGAAGCAGATTTAAAGAATGTAGTTTCTCTTGGTATTGTGGCATGTGTCTTTTGTTTGAAGAAATGGAACCCAGAGAATCCAGTTTGAACCTTAGATTCAAGAGTAAATACTCAGGATTGGTAGACACAACATACCCCCCTCCCCATTTCTTTAGCCTGTGTTTGGAAATAATGAAAGAATAAAAATGGGGTATGTCTATGTTGCTCAGAGCTATCTTGGCTAGTGAGTCTCACCCAGAGTGCAGCGGCACCCTGGAGTGCCTTAAAGTACTTCCAAGGGTGCTGCAGGTTGCTGTGTAATGTTAACCCTGTTAGGTGTGCAAACATGATTTACAAGATAAACACAGAGATTTCAAATGGGAATCTGTAGTGTTAAAATATTCTGACCTGTTGTGGGCTTTTTGAGGGTTTTTTTGCAACATAAGAATTGCTTTATTATATTTCTGTGGTAAAAACAAGAGTGGAAACTAGGAACTGGCATATTCTCAGAGGTGCCCCGAGTCTAAAAAATTGAAACCACTGCTCTAGGGTGTATCTAGACAACATTGCAAGACTTTCTGTTTATGTTTCACGTTACAATATCACTTTTCCAAGCAACACTCTGTTTCATAGATTTCATTTGCTCTGTCTATTCACTTTTCACCAGAAGTTGTATTCCTCTCTTTGTTGGATGATTATTTCAACAACAAAGAAGTGTAATGCGAGAAATAAAGAAAGATGACTTTAAGGGGAGGCGGGCTTATTGCTAGACTTATTTCTTAACTGTTAATATCTTCTAGTAAAACGAGTTGATTGGGTATCTATATGAATATGTATATATACCACAGCAGAGTTGTCAGAAACGCATGCTTTCCATTGTAACATTACACTAGAAAAAAGGAAATTGTTCTAATCGTCCTTGGGAGCTGTTGAAAGGGCCTAAAAGCTGCAGTTGACCAAGAAAATAAAAAATTGGCAGGGCTTCACTTTCTGGGGCTCTGCCCTTGCCCTTCTATCCCCAGATGAGGAAGTATCAGGTTTGTGCTAAAACAGTAGAAGTGGTGAAGTACATTTTCCAGCAGTTTTTTTTTCTGCACAGAGCTGGAGTGAAGAAAACCCCATGTTGGCAACTATGCTGTGCAGTTGATTAAATGAAAAGCTCAGATCCTAGCAGCCGTAAAAGTTAAGGAGTGGGAAATCTGGATTCAGAACTAAGCTTTACAGTTTTGGTTCATCTCCAGTAAATCCAAAAGTAATTTACCTAATCTAAATCTAATACTCCTGTCACCATAATAGCCTTGTACTTGATAAGGTATTGCTCTAAATACTTTAAATGTAAAACACACCCTTTGAGTTATTGGCATATGGGAATGCTATCCTTAATGCTTTTGCTTACAGAACAACCTTCGGTATGGGCAGCAATGTCACATGACATCTGTAGAAAATAAATAAAAGTAGCTTTTGTAACCTCTTAATCAAATCAGCTTTTTTGGCTAGGGTAGTCTCACAGTTAAATTCTCTTGTGAGCTACTGTGGCATAGCACCCACAGGACCTCCTTTTGAAAGAATTAGTTCTCTTAAAATAAAACTCTTTTTCTCAATGGAAGTTTTAAAGCTATTCCCAGCAGTGACATCATAGCCTTCTACATTCCCACAGTCACAAGGCATTTATTGATGGGTATGGCATTTCCCTTTAATGCTTTCATTGTTCCAGCATTTCATTTGGGTCTTTGTTTGAAGTAAAAAAGCCCCACAACAAGTGGCAAAGTATTTATGGAGGAAAGTATATTTGTAGTGGGAGAATTTATGAGCTCTCATTATAACCAGATAAGTAATTTTCCATGGGGATTCTCCCAAGGGTTTTATGATGTTATCATCACCAGAGACCTGTGGAGGGATTGGCTCCTCTTTCTTTCTCTTGTACAGAGCCTAGCAACAACTATAAGGCTATAAGAGATTGAGTTATGAGAGGTCAACAAGCAGCATCTAGTCACTAGCTGAGCAACATTAGTTCATGTACCAAGTAACTTGTTTAATAGAGAGGACCATGTCAATTGGCTCATGTTGCTTTCACTAAGCTCCTTACTATAACTTGTTACAAGCCCCTGTAATGTGCAGCCCCTGTGGCATCCAGGCCCTGCTTGCTCAGAAGTTGGACAGTCCTAGGATAGAACAATAGTCCCTTCAAAAAATGTAGACGAGTTCCCATCAAGTATGCACATGAAGGCAAGCTTGTGGTAGATCATAAGCCCACAGAAAACCTCATACCCCAGATTGCCAAGACTGGGGCTCTGGAGGATCCCATTAGGGGTATGTTTGGAATAGGACAGACAGCTTACTCCTTTCAGGAAACACCTTTCTAAAACTTTAGAAATTAGAGTGGATATTCTGATCCCCTGCCACACTCATTTATATTCAGTGCTGTCAACCCCTTGGAAGAACCAGAAGAGCTGCAGGGATAGAGGGAAGCTGGGACAGATGGAGAGTCTGATGGGAATGTAGTTAAATGATAAGTGTGGGATCAGCAGAGAAGTGTGAACAGAGCATGGGTTCTTGCACTTACTGGGTTGGGATTTCTTTGAACATTCACAGAGTTTGGAGCAGGGGTGGGCAAAGCCCACGGGCTGGATTGGGCCCATGGCAGACTCCATTTCCCAGCAGCTCCTGCCCGTGTCTCTGCAGACAGTTACCATGAAGACCCCAGCAATGGCAGGGCCATGACAGGGTTTCCATAGATACTGGCCCCGGCAACACTGGCAGGAGCATGGCTGGGCAGAGAGCTACTTTGAGGCTGGGATCTTGCAGCAGTGACGGTGTAGTCCGGAGCCGGAGCAGAACTGCGATCCACTGCCCTCATGCCACAGGCAGGGGCGTGCAGGCAACAGATCACAGCTCTGCCCTGGCTTTGGATAACACTGTCACCACCACAAAATCCCAGCCCCAGAACAACTTCCTGGACCAGCTGGGGCTGGTCTCTATGTCAACCCTGGCCCTGTGCTGTCACCCCTCTGCTGTTGTTGGGGTCTTCATGGAAACTGGCCATGGCGACATGGGCAGGGGCTGCTAGGAAATGGAGTCTGCCACAGGTCGTATCCGCTCACCCCTGGTTTGGAGATTACCTCTTCCATGAAGGTGTAATTTTTCTCCATCAGGAATGCTGCTGGTGAATATTGTGGTGTTTTCTGGGCTCTCCACTCCCCTCTTTTTCTTCTGTTGACCTGGATATGGCCCTAGTCGCTAACATTTCCAGTGAGTACTTTGTTATTTATAGATAATCTGTCAGTTATGTGCCTTATTAAATATATCTTAAGATTCATTTTGTATTTAATAGAGTCCACAGACATCTATATACACACTCTTAAACACTTGCTTGGCTGGCAGTCTGGACAAAGTAATGCTCTGAGGGTTAATAAACACAATAAATGTCTTATTAAATTTAAATTAAATCTTCATTTGCGAGGGGTAGTAACTGCTATTCTATTACCCACTGCAGTTATTAACTCTCAAGTAAACCTTCTTAAATTAAAAGACTTAGACTTAAGCTGATAGGGACTGATCCTTCTCTCGGACCTGTTTTAGGCCCTGTTCTAGTAATATGTTTAAGCACATGGGTAGTTTCGTTGACTTCAGTGGGAGAATGCTTGTGCTTGAAGTTAACCACATGCTTGATGCAGCAAAGTGTTGTAAGTCTTGTCTATGTTTGGGGAGGGGGTTGCCGCTATATCCTGACAATACCTTTCTTGGGTCTATGCAGGTATGCCAGTGTAAACTGTGCTTTTCTTGGCTAGCTTATATAAGTTAGGCAAAACACTTTTTCTCCTCTAGAGATTTTGTTGACATAGCTATGTTACACAAATCATCTCTAGTCAACAGAGCTGCCTTGGCAAAGCAATGAAGTATAGACCTGGAGATGCTGTGAGGTAATTTTATTGATTTCACTTAAGGTATTTCTGATAGTAATAGTATAAAAAGATCAGGATCAGGCCCATAATTTGGAAATAATTTAAGGTATCACAAAGATTGCTTCTCATCGTTCCAGGAATGAAGAACCTTGGGACTGTGAGTAAGACCATGACTGCAGCTTTCAAAGTGCCTGATGTCAGTGGAAGATGAAAGAGCAGAGGCATCGGAGCAGCTGGGTGCTTGGGGCAACGGTGAAGGGGAAGCAACAAGTTCCAGCTGGTGCTGCTGGCAGAGATGTGTGGCCATGGCTCCTTCCCCTCTCCCCCCACAGCACGCAGGGCTGCTGTTCCAATCACCACACTTTAGTTATACTGCTGCGAACGTGCTGAAGCTTTACGGAAGTCAGTGGAAAGTGCTTGCCTTTCTGGACTAGAAAGTCAATCATATTTTTTTGGTAACATGTCTAGAATTTAACGTAGCAAGGAATAAATACAAAATAAAAACTTGTCAAGTAATTTCCTATAAATGCGTCTAACTAAATACCTTTACGTTGTTCTTAATGCACTTTTTGCCTTTGGCAGAACTGAACTGAAATATTCCAGTTTGGAAGCACTTGCTAAAAAACCATAATAGAAATGGTGTGATTTTTATTACAGAGATGCACACAGAAATCCTAGTGTAAGAAAATGTTCAGCTTGCAGAGGGCCAAAATCAAGCTGCAGATAGTCAGTAGTTAAAGAGACTTCCTGGCTGGAAGCTTGGGGCAGCTGTAATAGATGCTCTGTAAATGAGGGTGGAATTACAGAGAAAGTTAAGAGCTCCAGGGGCAGAGAAGATGTTAGCGTGCTGAAGTGAGAAGCACAGAGCATGGGTTTTCTCTGTCTAGGTCTGAGAAAAGACCATGCATTTTGGTTTTGTTTGTTATGTATATATTTGCTTATTGTGTTATTTGTTTGCTGTGGGGACAAGGTCGCCCCAGGTAAAATAAACTGACTGGAAACCTGAAATCAGAACTGACTGGCTTTGATAAGAAAGTTGGGTGAGTGACCTGTTTACACCTACCATTTCTGAAAAATGGGCCCTTGTTATCTAAATGCCTAAATATAGATTTAAGAGACTAACTTTAAGCATCTGCATTTGACAACTGTAGTTAACACTTACACTAAATAGATGCTAATTTCAATAGAACTGACCCGACTGTGGTGTAATGGACTTCAGTGGCAGCTTAACCCCACTTCCCAGCAGGCTGCTAGGAAAAGGGGAAGGAAGCTGGGATTTGGGTTTGCATGCATGAATATATGGTTGGGAGGGAGAGAGAGAGTGTGTGGCAGTGGTGAGCTGCAGTTGGAAAGTCAGCAGAGATGTGGGGGCTGCTAAAGGATTGATCCTATATGGCTGCAGCTGGTGAAATGTGCAGCAAAGACTTAGGAACTGCAGTGGTACCATTTCTGGTAGGCTGCAGCTGGTAAGACATGCAGGAGAAATCTGGGAGCTGCGACAGGGCTGCTGCAGTGAGCCAGCATGGTGGGGCTCAAGCAGAGAGCCCGTACGTACAACATTGCTGATCCAGTGGGTCATAGTAGTGGGGCTCAGATATAAAGCTGTGTGCATGGTAACCAGGTGTTTGAGGTGGCAAGCAGGCTGGATGCTGGCTTGAGAGCTCTTAAATGCCTCAGTGAAAATATTGCATTGTTAGTGTCCCTACACAAATCTTAGGAACTACTCATTATACTACAATGGCTTTTTTTTCTTGTTTTGGATACTATTATGTATGTAGATAGGATTTGATAATGTTGTTGATCAAAGTCATAATGACATTGTGGAAATCATGAATTAGCTTGTGCATGCTTTTTTTTTGTTGTTTGTTCCTGAAACTGACGCAGTAGAGATCAAATTGCTATATGCAAGCCTATGCAAACAGTAGTCATTGTTAATTTAGTTTGTATCTTAGTGATAGAACGGCAGCCTTCTATAAAAAGAATTTGTTGTGAAAAACATTTCCCAGTTGAAGCTGTCACTTTTAAAGTTAGGTCAAATATTGGACAACTGATACTATTTGTTGATCTGAATGTTTGTGTGTGTAAAATCAATGCACACATTTTTAAAAATCTTATTTGTAAGGAATATACACATGGTTTAGTATCTGTATACCATGCACGTGGTTTAGTACCTCTGGCCAGATCCAGGCATGCAGGCATGTGTGATTTGTGGTGCCACAAACAATACATGTTGCATATTAAACCATGCACGGCGCTGCTGACTTACAGTGTGGGGCAAAATTTGCTACCGGGATTTCCCATTAGCAAAAAAAACCCACCGGGGGGGAGGGAGAGTGGAAGGTGGTGCAAAGCACGCCAGAGTGCTGTGTGCCAGGACAAACATTGAGATGGTTTGGGGGGGAGGGCAGGCAGCCTAGGAAATCAAACATCCATTTTTTTAAAATTTTCCTAAAAGTGAATTGTATTTGTACAAATGTAAGTATTAAACTGGCTAGACTCTCTTACAGGTGGGAAAGAAAAGAAAGCTTCATATTCTTGCACATATTTTATGTGGTCAAATGCTACGTGCATACATAAAGACTGTTTTCTGGATCATGGGTATTTCCTAGATCAAATTCTTGATTAGCCTGCTATGGGTAGGTTATGTATTCTTAGTGGTAAAGTTATAAGCATTTTGCATCTCTGACCTTGAGAAAATCACTTTGTTAATTTTGTATTAACTGCTATTTACACAGTGTCATTTCATATGTAGATAGGCACAGCATGTTGCTGTATGGGTTCAGTCCTTGATGGACAGGAAGAGAGTAGGGATGTGCGAAGTGGGCTGTATGCAATTTGGTTTCAGGTTCAGCCTGATTCGGGGGACAGTGATTCAAATGGCTGATTCAGATCATTGTCCTGATATTTTATTTATTTATTTTTTTGGATTCGGCTGAATCCAAATCTGAAGATTCGATGCTGATTCAGAGAATCGGTGATTTCGCCATAGACACAGCTTTAAATGTTTTTTCTACAAACCTTGAGCTACCAGGCACAGTTTGTGAACACTGCGATGGTGGGGCAGATGGAACATCCCACTGGAGTGCGGGCCCTCCCCACCCCGGTATGCTCAGTGGCAGACCCTCCCTGCACTCACCTGGCTCAGTGATTGGCCACACGGGGAGCCTGGGTGCCCCCTCCCCCAACCCAGGAGGTACCAGTCGCTGAACTGGGAGGTGGAGGGTCCCCCACATGCTCCACGATGGACCCGGAAGTAGACTGGAAGTCTAGTCCACTTCTGGGTCCACCATCAAGTGCACTGGGGACCTTCCCCCACATACACTCCTGTGGGACACTCCGTCTGTCCCACCATTTCGGCATTCATGAGCTGCCTGTTACCCCGAAGTATGTAGAAAAACATATAAAGCTGTGTCTATGGCTGAATCATCGAATCTCTCCAAATTAAATTGGAGGCTTATGATATTATTTGAGGGGATTAATGGGTCTCCTGATTCAATTTGGATTCAGAAATTCGGCTGCTGAATTGGGCCGAATCTCTTTAGAATTCAGTGGGCTACCAAAGCTTTGCACCACCCTAGGAGAGAGCATAGCTTAATGGACTGAGCACATAACTGGGACTTGGGCACTGGCATTTTACTCCCAGCTCTGCCATTTGATATCTAAGTTTACAGAACATTTCTTTTAATTTCCCACCAGCTAGAAGCTCCAAGATAATCTTGTTCTGGAAACACCAGAACAGAATGTTTCTAAAACAATATGTGTTTCCTGGACCTTGTAGCTGCTGAGTCAGATTGACATTCCAGTTAGTTTTATCACCCTTAGCAGGACTCTGCTTATGAACTGGCCCAGAGCCATAGGGTATTTTTACACATGCTCGGAGGGGAGAGGGGGGGCACCTGAATTACAGTGCTTTAAAGCAGATGCAGCATCTTGTGTATCAGTGTCCCTGTGCTTCAAAATGATGGCAGGGGGGTTTAACTAAACTCGTCAAACGAGCTTTAGTTAAAATGCTCCCACTGCTGATGCATGAGATGTGAAGGCTGCTGGAACACCGTAATTAACAAGTTCCAGTAGACTCGATAAATTGAGTAATTGCTGTGTGTTGGAGCAGCCTCCCTGCGCATCTAGGGAACCGCTGAGTCGAAGAGTTTGAAGCTTGGAGCTCATAGCAAGGGGCCTGGAAGCTCTGAGTACTGTGGCTCCAGTTGTGTTCTCAAAGCTTCCAGGCTCCTTCCTGCAGAGCTGGGAGCTAAGCCCTGGTTACATCCAGGGGTTTGGGCCTTTCCAGCTCTTGGCTCTGTGGCAGGGAATCTGACAGTATTGGCATGCCTGTCTGCAGGGTTGCAGCTCTGGGGCAGTCTCTATGAATGGACTGTTCCATCTGGCTCTTCTGTGGTCCCCTAGCTTGAGAACTGATCTCTGAATGGCTCCAGTACAGACTCAGCAGGCAAACTCTTCTAGGGCTGGGGACCCAGAGTGTCAATATTCCCTACCCTCGGACAGTCTTTCTGGCAGGTCTGCCCCAGAGCTTTAGGTCCTGGCAGCACCAAGTGCCCTACCCTGGGGTAGACTTCCAGGAATCCAAAGAGGATTTTATTGAATCAGAGATATTTTGAATGAAATGCTTTGGGCTTGGCAATGGACTTTTTGTGATGAAATTGTCACTGGAAAATTTCCAATCCTGCCTCTTTTTTTTTTTTTTTTTTTAAGGTTACCATAGGCAAGTCACTTCACCCCTGTGAACCTCATCACCTCCCTCACAGGATAACAATGCTGATCTTCTTTGTACGCTTGAAATCTATTGATAAAGAGCACTGTTAAGAGCTAGATGCTGGCAGCACTTGTTAAGCCAGAGGATTACAGTACAAAGAAACCTTCCTGCCTCCAACTTCTTAAATATAAAAATTAGATTTTCAACGATTTCTTCTTTCTAGAAGAGCTGTGAGAGGTGGCCGATTTTTAGTAAAGCACTTTTGGGGAGGGAGAAAAGGCTCAACTTCAGTGCTAAATATTATTTATTCTGGATTCATGTTCACAATTCCAAACTATTTATGCAAAAAGAGAGGAGAGAGGATTTTTTTTTACTTTAATTAAATCTTGATAGCGCTGTGAACTAAATTGTTGCAGAAGTTGAAAAGTAATGTGTGGGGCCACCTTAAGTATCATTTTTCCTACACAATTTCAATCTTATTTCATGTTGAGCTTGTCAAGACCAAACATCTGGCTTTCATTTTAGCATGTGATGCCCACTGAATTGCCAACACATTACAGATAGAACAGTGTCAAACAGAAGTCAGTTGCGGGTGGAGTGAGGGGAATCAAATCTGTTTCTTGTAATTTTGTTACCCTTCTGGCAGTAAGGCAGAAGGGCTTCACAGTCATTATTGAATGGGACTATTCCCACACAGCTTCCAGAACTAAGTTGGAGACTTCTGAATAAATGCGTGGGTCTCACATGCATTTTGCTGATGCTTCAAATGACCTTCATGGAATTTGGTCCCTTTTTTAGTACTTGGGATAAGTGTTAAAAGATAAGGAAAATAAAATGAGCAGCCAGTATTTTTTGGTCATTGTCTAGTGAACCAAGACTAGTCTCAAGTGTAGATTGGCTTCATTACTTCATTATGCATATACAAGTGATGGATTAATAATGGATTGTTTTACAGCAAACCTTCTCACAGACTGTCTTTCTGTGAATTTCTACAAGGTCTAATACAGGTAGGCCTGATTCTGCTTGGGCCTCTGGATACTAGCAGAGTAATACATTCCATACGCTACCAAAAAGAAAGTGATCTTGAGAGAAACCCAGCAAACAACTATGTACTCCAGATTACTGTTTCACTGCTATGGCTGTCAAGATTCACAGAGGGAATTGCCAGCTTTGATAGATCAATGTCAGCTTTACAATCTCTTTCGCCACTTGGGGAAACTGGTGAAACTGTAGATGTATAAGTACACATCTGAGAGAGGATTTTTTTTTTAAATGTTATTCTCTGCTCTCACTCCCTCCAAGAAGCTACAGTAGATGTTTGCTTGAAAGAAGTTGAAGTGCGCGCTGGCAGCAAGGGCTGTATCCAAAAACTTTCCACTAAGGTCGGTAGAGTCCCAGTGACTTTTTATAGGCTTTGAGTCGGATTCTGGCTGAAGTTCTCCAAGAAGGGTTTTATATGCATCATCTAGTTATGACTATAACAACAGTCTAATTTAAGAAAAACATTTCCTTGTCAATTTAACTTGAGTTCAAGAGCTGTGATTCTTGGGCCTGTTTTATGCTACATGGCGCAAATGATAAACACCTGGGCAAACGAAGGATGAGTTTTATTTTTACTTTATTTTTTAAGGGCTTGCAGTTGTGCCAGTAAAAACTTTTCAAGCTAAATCTTAGTTTCAAGTTGAAGGACCAAATTTTGTTTTGAAGAATTATAAAGATATATTGAATTTCCATGTGATACAACTGGAGAAATGGAAGTAGATGGCAATGATCTCTTAGAAAATTGTTTTACTCAAAATGTGCTATCCCAGAATCTTTTAAATGCTTGTCAATGCATTTATATTTAATTCTTGCTTGTCACTGCTTTTCTGTTTGTTGGTATTTTCCTTCAGATAATTATTATTATTTTTTTATTAACATTACTTCTCCTCTCATATACTATTTTCCCCTTAGTATAGGTGAATAGTACACAGGTCTCCCACTGTGGGGTGAAATTCTCCCAGTGCCACAGGACTCAGTAGAATCATGATAATTTTGCTGACTGTTAAATGCATAATCTTTGTTCTTCTCCCCTGGATGCAGCTGGGCTCCCTGCTGTCTTTGCATATATATTTCATGAAGAAATGTTGTGGAGAGGAGGAGCAGATGCAGAGTGTAGATAGGCATAATGGTTATACCTTATACCTGTATAAGATGTTTTGGTGTAACTTGTACCTGTCCAATCATATAATGATTTTTCTGCCTTTATGCTGCTATATTTTAAGTTTTAACACTGAATCAGGCAGGGTTATGATTGTTTAGCTCATTAATTCTGCTTAGGACCAGACAGTCATAACAGTTATTGGACACTTGGTGCTTGCTCCTGAATAGTACGTTCTAGCTCTAGTTTTAAATCAGTTTAAAGTTATGCCTGTTTGCTGATGTTACCAGGAAGCTTCTTAGCTTAGTAGTTTGAAGGGAGCCCATGCTTTAATCCAGGACTGGAAACAATGACTGCCAGTGAATTGCCTGTAGAATGGCCTGAATTCCTATCCCTCTTTCAGCCATGTAGTTCCCCGTGCCAAGTCCCCCTAGCATTTGGATGACTTTGTTAGATGGCCATTTCGGGGTGGCTTCATATTTATGTAATAAGTCTCTAAATTTGGTATTGTCGTGTTATCTGACACCATCAGATGGTCAAGGGATGTCTATGCCTAACATTACTGGTCATCACCAGTATGAAGAGAGCTGCCTGGGACCACCTGTCAGAAGTGAGAGTGGGGGAATGGGCTGAACTACCCCTTCTCCACCGCACTGCCACCTCTTCCCACCCTGTACTATAGGCTTATGAAGACTGGTAAGGCTTTTGAGTTTTCCAAACCCAGCAATTGCACATTGCATGTTAAAGCCATTGACTAAGAGTTCCTTACAATCTTACATCTTTGTAAAAATTCAGTTACGGTGCATGAGATGTGTCTCCTTTTCAAAAAGAGAGACAGCATTGAGTGTTCATTAATGTGCTTTAGATAATGCACTTTAAATATAGTACCTCTGTTGTCAGCTACTAGAAATATGTGCATTAGCTTATTTTAATGTGCATTAGCTAAAGAGCAGGGGGTGCCTATACATGAGTGCAGAGATTGCTCTGACATACTATAATTACATCATGTTGAGCAAACTAAATTCATTGAATCTGCTGGAGCCTGGTAATTGTCATCCTGTGTATCAGTGTCCATATCCTTCAGAATGGCAGTGGGGTGCTTTATATAAAGGCTCATTCAAGCTTTTAGACAAAGCGCCCCCACTGTCATTCTGAAGTGGGAGGGCACTGATTCATGAGATACTGAGAGCCGCCCTAATTAAAGCACCCCCTCCACCCACCCCCTTGGAGCAGCTGTTGAGGAACCACTTTAATTAAAATGGCCCCTCCTTACACCTGAGCATGTGTATTAAGCACCCAACAATGGGAGTAGAATGAGAGGCATTGGTGACATGTAGGAGGTGCATGC
The DNA here is from genome assembly GCF_001723895.1 of Crocodylus porosus. NCBI lineage: Eukaryota > Metazoa > Chordata > Crocodylia > Crocodylidae > Crocodylus > Crocodylus porosus. The sequence goes on along the minus strand of NW_017728906.1, from coordinate 48,739,696 downwards.
GGGTGCACGTGCACCCCCTGTGAAAAGTGCCTCTGACACTGCCGACCATGCCTGTGGGTGGTTGCCACTCGCCACCCCCCTCCACACCCTTGCCATTGACACCAGGATTTGCAAGCAGTCCCCGATTGCTGCTGGCTTCTGCCATGTCCCCGCTGCTGACACCACTGCTGTTGCCTCTAGGTGGTTGCTGTGCCCGCCCCTCCCAGCTTCCAGGGGTATGCATTGTTCATGATAAGAGGGGTACAAAATTGCTGCAAGAGAAGCCTCAAGCCTTTTTCCTGTATTGCATCTGTTATGCTTCATAAAACCCATGGATCCTCTAGTTTAACCATCATGTTTGTGCTAGAAGGCGGGGGGGGGGTCCTAGATGACCATGATGGGAGAGAACTTTTAGGCAGGGGTCAGTAACCTTTCTGCAGCAGCAGGCCAAATTAATACAACTTGATCTGAAGGAAGGCTATTGCTTGGCTCCCAGCTGCTGCTGCTTTCCTTGCCACCAAAGCTTCCTCTCCCCTTTCCTAATAGCAAATTGATGCTGTTGCCAGTAATTTCACCACTGCTGAATCACCATTGCTGTCTTGGTTCCATGGCCCAGAAAATCTCTTGGCAAGCCAGATCTTGCCTGCAAATCCCTCTTGGGGATCCTGTCAGCACTATTTTTAATCAATTAAATGGGTGAAGGAAAAATATCCAGCTCAAGTGATTCAAGACCACCCCCCGCCCCACCCCCGAACACACACACACGCATACTTGCATTCCATCTGACACAGATCCCAAAACCCCTGGCCTGGGTATTTCCAATCTAGAAAATTATTATATGTATTTGTAACTTCAAATATCTGTAATTTATTAAAGCAAGTTGTTATGGATTTTTAAATGGTACTTATCAAGCCTTGCTATAGGCATATTGCAGGGACAATTTGCATTGTGTTAGCCTGGAAAATGATTTCCTGAAATAAATGATCATTCGGTCACTCCTTTAAATGTTCTCTGGTTGCATAAGGGCTGTTTCAGTTTAGCTATGGCAACACTAGCCATTTAGCAGCAACAAGGGGTAGATATAGTAGTCATGAAAGACAACTATCTATTGTACTACTGTTGAATTTGGAACACTTACATTTCTCTACTAATATTACAGAAATATTAAATTGTTTTACCCTTCAACGGGATCTGGCCCCTAATGTCTTGGGAGTACCTGCCCACACTCTCCTGCTATAAAGCTAGCAGATATCTGCCATCATATAGTAGCAGACCTTATTACCACCTCTGGTTGGGGCCACAAATGTGGGCATTTGTGGTGTGACATAGTATACATATCTAATTGCTTTCCCTTTATGCCTGCATAACGGTTGTTACAGTGGTACAAAGGTGAGGTCTGTTTGAAGCCACAGATACGTTACAGGTATTTGGGGTGGGACAACAGGCTCATACATCTGAAGGATCCCAGAATTAAATGCTTTGTCCAATGTCTCTTTTTTAGTCTCATGTAGGGAGGGACAAAAAGAAATGTGATCCCTTCAGTTCAGTGGAGAAATTGAAACTGTGGAGAACAGGAGGGTATACTAGAAAACACCTGGAGGAAGCAATGTTTTTGTAGGCCAGAGGAAAGGATGACAGGAATCAATAAGGGAAAGCTGGCTTGGATAAGAGCATTTGCAAATATGGGGGGGAAATGGGGAGCGAAGGAGAGATCTTGTAGGTACTGAGGTAAAAAGGATTCAGATGTGACATATGAATGAGGCAAGAGGAAAGGAGAAGAGTTGTGTGTGTATGGGGGGGGTAACCCCTAGTTGATTATTTATACCTGTGCTGACAGCCTTAAGAATTTTGCACCATAGGTGTATGCGGTGGCTGTCATCTTGGCCAGTATACCAGATATTGGACTGGGTATCCTGGGAGTCCACAATTTGAGCTAAAGAACCAGACTTTGTAAGTGGGGGTTTCAACAGATTTTCATATTCCATAAATCGGGCACTGGGACATATTATATCAGCTGATTGATGGGTTAGAGAAACATGTGGCCCAAAATCCATACTCACCTTCTGTGTTTGCACCGATAATAAAACTCCTTGTACGCAGAAATGCTGCTTACATTAAATTAGGGGAATGTCCTGCTCCAAAAGCACTTGGATTTAACGTGTGCTGTAAAATGATCCTGGATACACGTGTCTGACATGGGTGATTTGTCCTTGTTTGTTTCTTTCTGAAAAGTGACTTGGGGAAATATAGGTGACAGGTTGATGCTTTGTATGAGGTGAAGGAGTGCATTCAGACATGTCTCTCTTTTCCCCCAGTTACTGTGTTTATAATAGAGTTGCATCAGCCACCCAATTGCTTTCAGTTTCTCTCTGAATAGTTAATGAGAGAAAATTGTCCGTGGCTGTCTGCTGCATAGCTTTTTCTTCCAAATCTTAAGCATATGCTAATTAAAGCAAAACTAATGAAAAGTAAACTGACTTGACTTGTATAAGATGCCAGCTGCTTTATACTTGCTAATATCAAAGCAAGTCAAAACTTAACCTGTTTTCATTGACTCTTATGGGCTTGGGCAAAATTGGGTTTCTTAAAGTTAGGCCACTGAATTCCTTTCCAGACAACTAAATATAAAGAACCAGTTTTCAAAGGTGTCATGATAAGTCCTTGCAGCTTCCATTGACATTTGTGGGTGTGGAATTAAAGTAGAAAATATGGCTCATTATTATCATTTTATTCTAGCCCCAGTAACCCTACCATGGCATGGCAATGCCATGGCATTGTTTTGATTTTGAGTAAATAATCTAATGAGACTTTTTTTGGAGGAAGGTGGCACTGGTTCACTAAGAAACTGGTAAGCCGAGCCATATAAGAGGAGAATTGGTAATAAGTCCAACTCGCATCATGTGACAGGCTTCTGTCTATGGCACTTCCTCTTTCTACACCCATCACTTTGTCCACCAACAGGGCTGCTCAAAATTTTTCCTTATGTTGGTTTATTACGGGGGGCAATGGAGAGTGCCATGGCAAGGACATTTGGAGCCTGGGGCAAAGCCTGCATTGGCAGCCCCATGCACAGATGGGGGGGCACATGCCCCACCATGCTTGCCCAGGAGTGCCTGCAGCAGCAGGAGCTGCCCTCCTCTTATCCCCACCCCTTCAAACAAGCCACTCATGGCTCCCTCCTGTGTCTTGCCCCAGCTGGGCAGCTTGTATTGGTGCCCCTTCACTTTGGCACCTGGGGTGATCACCCTGCTTACCCCCCTGCCTTGCTATGGCACTGGGGGTGGGGTGGGGAGGGAAGCAAAGGGAAATTCCAAACAGTTTGATTAGTTTATGAGTGGGATGATATACTACTGCTTCCTCAAACAATATGTGACGGGACTTGTCCATTTAGGCTTATTCCAGTCTTCCAAATACAGTAGTTCTGCTAGTTCCAAGATGAATCCAATTTGTGTGTCTTTTGTAACAGCTAACATACAGAAGTTATTGGATGTTGGATAGGCTGGGAGAAAAGATGACTTAATGGTCTGAGGGCTGGTCTGGTTCTTGAGAGAGCAGGGGTCAATTCTCTTATCTACTATAGATCCCCATCCCACCCTCCCACATGACTGGGCAAGTTGATTAGTCTGACAATCCCTCTAGTTACCAAAGAAGTCAGTTGGAATTAGGTACCTAAACTTTCTGTGGATTTGACCTTTAATCTCTCTCCATGTCAGTTTCCTATCTGAAAAAGAAGATAACTTCACCTCCCTACTTCACACTGGTGGTAGAATAAACACAGTGAAGACTCTATTGCTGAAATGTTATAGCTATGAGGACCATATCCATTCCAGGGAGGAGGAGGAGAATACTAATAAAACCTATTTATTCTGACTGAAGCACAAAAAGGAGCCTCATATTAAAAAACAAGAGCTCTAAATCGCAGGCCTATATTCCAAGCTCTGTAGATTTGATATTTCTGCTAGTACTGATTAACTGGAAGAAAAAAAAACCCATATGCATGAGAAAAGTAAAATTAAGCATAATTGTTCCATAATAGAAAAAGATTGTTTATCACAGCAAGCCATTAGTGTGGTGTTGTCAAGGTTGGTATAGCAAATAATAATTAGTTATGTTCATTAAGCTACTGCTTAAGGCCCAGCTAAGAATGGGGCTGTACTATGCTAGGCCCTGTACAAACAGTAAATGTTCCTAGCCTCGGAGCTTCTATTAAATAGATGAATCAAACTCTGGGGGCAAGGGAAGAAGGCACATATCAATTCCATTATTATTGTGGGATGGGTTTACTTGGCAGGAGAACCCTAAACTAAAAAGGAGTGAGGCGGCACCAATGAAAAGGGAGACAAGGATAAGGGGGTAGGTATGAAGTGAAGCTGACCTGAAGAAGGGGAGAGAAGGCTGTAGCAAATAGCCAATCCGCACAGGACAAATAAAGTTGAATCTACGTATGTTGAGGTAGAAAAAGTTCCATGAATGTGCAAAGGTCCCTGTTTTAGCTGTTTCTATATTGCTCCTACTGAGTGGAAACTCTGGCTTAGTCTTTTCTGCAATATTTTCCCAGGGCCACACTAGGGAGGGAAAAGAGCTGGCACCTTGGTGCTGGTACCCCAAGGCCTGTGTAATTAGGGGAGGGGGAGAAAAGTGAAAGGAGGAGAGGCTGAGGAAGGGTGTAAGTTTCCCTTAGCACAGTTCTCCATCTAACAAGGGATTCAGGGCGAGGGATGGCCCAGATTAGACTCCATGTTACTCTCTTCCCTCTCAGTGTGGTGGTCCTTCCTGTGGCTGCTTCTCTTCCTGTCAGCTGGAGTGTCTGGCTAGAAGCAGATGATCACAATAATAGAAAGATTCCTTTCAGCGTACAGCTTTGTCCTCAAATGCACTGTGTATGCCTGATGCATAAGTAACTTCTATTTCTTTGTCTTCTCACACCATGCTATTTTGAAATGCATGAAAAATGCCTTAAGGTTCTAGTTTGCATTAAACTGCACTCTGATTATTTATGCAATGAAGGACCATGGTGGTACAGAGTATGCTATTTCTCTGATTCATCCAGTGTCTATCACTCGAAGTGCAGCTGCCTTTGTGGTAGGCCCTGGACGTCCACTTGACTCAAGGGGAATCTCATGACTCCACTACTCCAGGAGTGGGGCACTTCTATTTCTCAATATTGTTCCTTCCAAGTGAGCCTGGATCCTTCTTGGAGAGTCTGCTGGCATTAGACTAGTTCACTCTGGGCAGAGGCTAAGGTACAGGACTCCTTCCTCCTCTCACCTACACAGTGAATGATTTGCAGGGACTGACTTGGGGGGGAGGGGAAATGCCCACTGCTTGGGGCACTGGGTATTTGCCCTGACTGCTCACTCCTTGAAATCAGCTCTAGTTGGAGAGTTACCTTCTTGGAAACTATGCAACTCCCACATGTTTGGCATGAGTCGGGACATTCTTTTTAAAACAAGCCATTACTTATTAGTCAATGGTGTCAAAGAAAAATCTTTGGTTTCAAATGCCGATGGCAAAAAGGTCAAAGGCTAACATAACATATTTTGTCATTACAGTACCGTATCCAACCCCCCCCCAACTTAAATGTAAAACACATGCGCAGTCAATCTTGCATGAAACCTAAGCAGAAGTAAGAAACACACAGAGTCTGTTCACAGTCATGATTGGCAGTCCTGTAATTATTCATGCCTGGCGTGTTGTAATAGGCCACCCTGCAAGCTATAACTTTGGAAAGATTTCCGCCTTCAGCGGAGAATTCTGTACATGCCCTAGAGGTTAAGTCAGTGATTTGGCCAGTTGCTGACCTCTCCCCGCCGATGGTAAAAATTTTCGGTTGTATTCGTTTTTGCTGGCTTGTCCATTCTCGTCAAGAGCTCATGAAAGTCTTCAGACCAAAGTTACCTGTATGCTTTGCTTAAAATCTGCACCACACATTTTGTAATCTGTGCAACAAATATCTACGTGCTGAGCCGAATAAATCAACTTCTCTTTATACACCGCGCGACCACAACTTCCTTCCTACACTGTAATCTCCTGTGGTGTAAGTAAAATAAAATTTTTGTATAACCAATACGCTTTAAAATCTCCTGACTCCAACCCGCCACTATTACCCACCTGTCCGACTACCTACCCCGCCCGCGTCCAGCCAGTCATGCCGACCCAGGCTCGCAGGTCAAGGGTACACCAGTCATCGGACGCGACAAATGGAAATACATTATTCCTACATGGAGTTTGAAATGGTAAAGAAAATCTTAAAGGCATAACTCTGCTAATCTGTCAACCTCTCTTTGCTTGGTCAAGAGGATCCCTTTTAGCTGTCAGTGTGCCTTACAGAACAGTGCTAACTTCACTGTGCTAAATTAGAATATGCTATCTCTTGCTGGGTTTTCAGGTCTCTAATATGAACTGCTTAACACTTTACATCCTGGGTGTGTCTACATGTGCAATTAATGTGACTGGTTATACTCTGGCACAATTTAAGCTGGAGTAAACTAATCCTGATGTCACCATCTACACATGTGTTTAAGCGCCAGTAATTTACTGCACTGCCAGATGCCACTCATATCTGATGGGAATATCAGAAGCTCGGTAAACTTAGTCTACTGCACCCTAATTGCTGTGCACATGTATACAGTGACATCTTACTGTGCAGCAAAGCATCTCATGTAGACCTGCCCCCTTTATTTCAAATTCCTGACATTTTGTTTTCTTGTGTACTGCCCCTGCTTTGTTTAAGCAGGGCAGAAGTTATGGCCATTGCTTATTTCATGCCAAAAATGCCATCTTGTCTGCAGTTGTTAAAAGGCCATGGTCTGGGGGTTGATCTCTCGTGTCTTTTCAGGAAGCTCTGGTTGTGTTGTGCTTCCCTTCTCACCCCTATCCGTTTTATGTTAGTCCCTCACTCGGACACTCTGTTTTTCCCTTTTATAGCTTTGTCATTTTTTTGGTTTGTGACTCTTAACGTTTACTAATAAAATTCGTTAAACTATTCATAATCATCCTGTAACCCTAACACAGCAGGAAGCGGAGTCTGGCATACAGCTACATCCTGTGATACTACCTGATAATTTATCTGCAACCAAAGCTTCCCCTTCTAATACAGAGAGTAACCACAGATCCCTTTTTCCTAAAAGTAGCTGTTCCACACTGAGTTCTTGTTTTTTCTTTCTTTGTTTCTTCACGCTGGAGAAGTCATGCAAATCTGAAACCAAAAACTGCCCCATTTTGTACTACTGTCCTGCAATCTCCAAATCCAGTTGTTGAGGTAGGCCTGGGGGGTGGAGAGGGAAAGTAAAGTGACTGAAAATATACAACTGTCTTTAATTTGAGTTTTGTGTGGAGAAAGTAGATATGGAGGCTGCTATTTCCCTCCTGCTGAGGGGTCCTGGATAAGACATGGGGACGGTGTTGGATTGGTGCCTAGCATACTGTAAGCATGAGCTGCTGCGCAGGACTATTGAAACTGACAAGGCAGACTGCTCTAAATTGCAGGAGAGTCTGATTTAAGAAGAAAGGAGAAAAGCAATTGCTTGGGCAAAAAGTGGAGAAGCAGCAAGCTATGGGGAAGTAAAGGATGTAGATGGTAGATTAAAGAATGAGGTACAAAAATATGAGTTTGACCATAAAACCAAAAGGCAGTTGAACGAATGTTGGGATAATACCAGGAGCAAAAAAAAAAAGACCTGGTAATGCAGGAATCCCAAATCTAAACACTTGTATTGGCAGATAAAGTTTAAAGACTCATTAAACCTGTTTTTGGTTTGTGTGAGTATGTCCCCACAAATGGGAATGTGTCCCCAGGGACAAATAGCAGCAGCACGTATTTGTGCCACTGCTACTTGTCCCTGGGGAATGCCGCTGCACAAGTGCTCTGGTGGGTAGCAAGCTGCCCCGGGAGGGGGTGGGGCATAGGGAAGGCAGGGGCCAGCACCTGGCATCCCCGCAGGAGCCTGTCCTGGGGGCTGCCAAGGACTCCAGGGGTGGTAGTCTGGGTGCACAGAGCCTGGCCAGCAGTGGAGTGTGGCTCTGGTTGGCCAGGCTCTGGTTACAGGCAGCACATGCTACTGCCACATGCGCTGCCCCACTCTACTTTTGACACAGGCCTTTTTGACACTGGGATCTCCTGGTGTGTGAAAAAACCTGCTGTGTTGCAAAATAAGTGTGGCAAATGCTAGCATGTGCAGCGCATACAGTCTGTATGGGTCTGCAGTGCCGCAAACCCCATGCGTGCTCATCCGGACATGCCCTGTGTGTTAGGGGTTGCTTTGTCTTTAAAAAAATGTTAAGGCATAATTTCAAGATTTTGTTTGCCTTCTGTTTTTTGAGGCTTCAGGGAGCTAGTACATATTACACGGGTTTAATTCCCAAGGTTGCATTCCAGGCCCCCTAAATTGAAATGGTGGGTTTTTAACTGAAACCCACCATTTCAATTTTTCCATCACGTTATGGTGAAAGACCTAATCCTTTTTTTTCTGGTGGAGCCTGCCTGCGGCCAGGGGGTGAGCTGCTGGTGAGCCAAGTGGCCCCTGAGCTGTGGGGGCTCCTGGTCCTTCCCTCCTCAGTGGTAGTGCCCCCTGGGGTCACCCAGGTGGGCTGCCAGTCAGCTAAGTGCTGCCCCAGCTAGCTTGGGTTGAAGAGTTGGATTGGTTTGGGTGCTGCCTCTGAGCTGGGGCAACACCCAGCCCGCTAGCAACCCACCCAGGTAGCTCTGGGGGTGCCACCACCGTGCAGGGAAGGACTGGGGCCACCCACAACTCAGGGGTTGCTCAGCCCAACAGCAGCTCACCCCCCAGCTGCGGGAGAAGTGGGCAGGTTCTGCCAGGAAAAAAAAAGAAGAAAGTATTGGGCTTCTCACCACTTCTGTCTTCGGCAGGCACCTGCTGAAGGCAGAAACAGCGAGGGGCCCAATCTTTTTTTGCTGCAGACCCTGCCAGCTTCTCCTGCAGCTGGGGGGCAACTGACAGCTGCAACATATTGTTGCAAACTACACTACATCTGCAAAGTCATTTAAACCACCCAAAACTCTTGAATGTGTACAGTGTGATCCCATTAAGCCATACAAAGTCATATTTTCATCATGTGTACATGTTACTTGGGGCACTTGTACATGCAACACCAGACTTCAGTCAGATTAGGGGTGGCCAGCCTGCAGCACATAGCACAAGTGACATGGGCAGCCTCTGTGTGTAGCAACACAGCAAATCAGGGAAGGGACAGGAAGTGTGGTAGCAGATAGGACAGGAAGAAGAAAGCAGAGCAAGAGACTGGGCAGGGAGCACAGGGCAGGAAGCAGAAAATAGAGTAGCAGATGAGGCAGGGTAAGGGCTTTGAACTGGCACCTGGGGAATGCACAGAGCTAATTTGTGGCAAAAAGGCCAAAAATGGTTGGTCACTACTGAGTTAAATCAAGCTTTCTTCTACTATTAGCAGGCTAACAAGAAAAAAATATTGTTTTTTGTTTTTGTTTTTTTTAAACCAAAAAAGTGCCTGCAGGACCTGGTGTTTTAAAGGAAACCCCAAATATCCCCAAAATATGAGAAAAGCCTGAGATTGTTATTACCACTGCCAGCAAATTGAAAAGTGCAACAAGTATTTTTAATTAAGGATGGAATTAAAGGTACAATAAGGAAGGTTTAAAAATAAATGATGAGAATTGTGAGCTGAATTGTAACATCATGATCTGCCAAGAATAAGTACATATGCACCTGGTCAACACCCCAGTGCACTGTTTTCCCTGGTTGCTTCAGCGCATGCTTCAAGTGGGACAAATTCTTCTCCACCATTCCACTCCTCCAGTGGCCACCTTCAGGAACAGGCAAAGTAGTTGTTCTGCCAGAATTCAGGCAGCAGACATGAATGAGTTAGCCTTGGGTGTCTTTACTTCCTGACATTGCCATAATAGCTGGGTCATGTTTTGGTCCTGAAATAAGAATGGATAGAAAGGCTTTTTTTGGAGGCTTATTGCATATTCCAGCTTTTAGATAACATGGTGAAATCAGTTTCTTGTTGCACTGACAGCCTTGGAAGATGTCTGTCTCTGTAACTGTGTCTGGTTTGTGAGACGTGCTAAGTTTCCCGAGGTGGTCCTGCCACTGTGCTTCATGCCTGACCAGGAGGAGCCATCCCTATTGAGGGTGAATGTATCAGAGTTTCCATTTTCATGGTATGTCTGCTGAGACCATACCAAATGCCAGTGACTTGTGAGGCGTGGCACACTGGTCTTTTAGGAACAGATTTGAGATCTCAGCAGTCTTCTCACGCAGACCAGGAAACAGCCTGTAGCTAGAACAGTTAAATTACCTATAGCAGGGTTGTTGTGAACATGAGTTCATTTATTTATAGTTTAAGCCTTTGAAAGTTTTCAGTTTGAGGCATGGGAGTGTGTGTATCTTTCTGTGAAGTTTTTTTTTTTCTGTCTTTTAAAAAGGGGAGTGCATTATACTTCCAAGTGTGTAATATCTGCTGCTGTGCTCTTTCCCATTCCTTAAATGACAAAGCCCGGGAAAGGCAAGCCAGACTCGGCAAATGTATGAAGTGAAGGAGGTGCAAAACATTTAATAACAGGCAGGTGGAGACCTTGCTAGAGGACCGCTAAGAGAGACTGGGACATATATTATTCTGAGGCAACTGTGTTAATCTGTGTTGGGCTATAAAAGATGACGTGTTTGAAATATACACCTTGAATTCACTATTAGTTTGGTTTATACACTGCATGATGAAGCCTATAAGCCACTGCCTATAGCAGGTGAACTACCTCAATTTTGGGATGGAAAAACAGGATTCATGCTGGACATCTAGCACTTCCAGAATTGTGTGAGCAAGAAGATTTTGCTCAAATCTTCCAGAAGGGATATTTGTACTGCTGATGGCTTCCTTATCCTTACTGATTCCATTCTTAAGTAATCTAGCTTTAACTAAACTATCACTGTATTTTCAGTCATTTACAAAATGGATGGGGAACAGTAGGGTAAGGATGGGAGAGCAAGCATGGCACACGCCCTTTCTAAGGAGAGCGGGAGACACCTCACTCTCCCATCTGCCATCCCCTCTCTCCCTGCACCTCCCTTGCAGCAGCTCCAGCTCCAGCTTTGTAGGTAGCAGCAGGGAGTGTGGTGGCCACAGCACAGGAGTGCGGGTCTAGCAGAGTAAGGTGTCAGTGAAGTGCATTCTGGGAAATGCAGTCCCAACATGGGTCTAAACTGGGGTGGGCAAAGTACAGCCTGTGGGCCAGATCTGGCCCCCCAGGCCATTCTATACAGCTTCCAGGGCCCCTAAAAAAAATATTTAGAAAATTTAATATTTTTCTGCCCCTGGTTACCTGTCAAAGATGACGAGGCACCAGTGGCAGCAGCAAGGCCTGCCCCACCCCAGCACCCAAGCTTCTGGCCTGGGCCCCTGTGACTGTTCCCCCACCCTCCCTCCACCCGAGACAGAAACTGAGATAAGAACAGGCGGGGGGTGGGGGGAGGCAGGGAGGAACATCAGTGTAGCAGGAGCCAGCCCAGCTCTGCCCAGCCACCGTGGTTCCCAGCTGGCTCTTGCTGGGCTGTGTGGTCCTGGCCATGCAGCTGGAAACTGCGTGCTGCTGGCTGGGCTGGCTCCTGCACCACGCAGTTCCTGGCTGCGTGGCTGGGACTGCACAGCACAGCAGGAGCCAGCTGGGAACAGTGGGCGGCCTGGTAGGCTGGCTCCTGTTGTGTCATACAGCCGGGAACTGTGTGCTGCTGGAGTGGCTGGTTGGCGGGAAATGGGGGAGACAGTGATAGCGGGTGAGGAAAGAAGAGAAGGAAAGGGGCCAGGGAGGGATAATGGCGGCAGGTGTTGGGGAGAAGCGGCAGCGAGCAGGTGGGTGGGAGCACAGTGCCCTGGGCCAGGGCCATTGGCAGCAGGAGCCAGATGGAAACCATGGGGTTGGGCTGAGCTGGCTCCCGCTGTGTTCTGCGGTCCCGGCCATGCAGCTGGGAACTGCATGGCACTGGAGAGGCTGGCAGGTGGGCAGGGGCAGCGGGCGGGGAGGGGTAATAGCAGCAGGTGGGCAGGAGTGTGGCACCCCAGGGCCAGGGCAGTGGCAGCAGGAGCCAGCTGGAAGCCATGGGGTGGGCTGGTTCCTGCTGCATTCTGTGGTCTTGGCCATGTAGCCAGGAACCACATGGCACCGGAGCGGCAGGTGGGCACAGGGTGGAGCTGTGGTGGCAGGTGGGAAGGAAGGGAAGTGGCTGGGGAAGGGTGGCAGCAGCAGGTGTGGGAAGTGGTGACAGCAGCGGCAGCAGATGGTGGGGGTGACTGCTTCAGCTCCTTGGTTGAGAATCATTGCTCTGCAGGAGAAAACCTCTGTTTAGGAGGAAGATGTCACCAGTGTCTTTTTGGTCACTTGCCATGTATGTTGGCAGCAGCAAAAAAAAAAACAAAAAACCAACATCTTCCTTCAGTACTATCTGTTAAAAACAACTTAATAGGCTTAATTTTTTTATGGAGTGCCATCCTCAAATTTCTGCAATGGAGAGGTTAGCTTCCCCTATCTGAATTAGCTGCATGCTATTAAAAACTTAGGTGTACTTCAGAAACAGATATTGAAAATAATCTCAGGTAGCTTTTTATTGCTGACCTTGCAGAGAAGGGCCTTTCCTCCAGAAAGATCAGCATGGTTTTTATGCTTTTCTGGCTCCCTTTCAGCTGGCATTAGAAAAGAGCCTTGTTTAAACTTTCTCCAAGTATGATCCACATTTCTAGAGTTTCGGCTCTAGCAATGAACATTTAAAAGCATGTCCACCACTTCCCTCTCATTCACCTTTTTATATATGAAATTCCCAAGAAGAGGGTATAAGTTGATATGGTCTTCAAGGCCAGTAACAACACGTGACTCCATTTCCCCTGCAATATATGCAAAATAGCATTGCTCCCATGATCTAACACCCCCAACTGGTATTGTAAAACTGTTCATCTTACTGAACTCAGTGGGATTTTTGTTCTTGTATCCAATACTAACTGAATTGGGCCTAGGACAAGCATTTCACTGGCACAGGCTGGTGGTAACCATCTATTACAACAGTATAAGAAATGCCTGCGCTGGGCCCAATCTGTTTTCTCAGATAATACAGTGCACTGTCCAGCTTGAAGTTGCAGAGCTGTTATACTCCCCTTTTATTATTTTTTCACTTCAATGCATTCATTAACAGCATTGCAAAAAGCAGCCAGTACTACTTTGCTTTTAACAAGCTTCCTGATTTCAATGTGCTCCTAAGGTCTGGTCTTTTTGTGACCAATTACTTAATGTTTGAGGTTTCAGGACATGGAGTACATGACATTCCCTAGTGCACTGAGCTGGGGAAGTAAATGGTGCAAAGCTGACTGCACAGTGATTCATTTAAGCACTATTTTTTCTTTTGTATATGAGAGTGGAAATCTATCGTGGTCTGAACAGGAGACCACTCTCAGTTAATGCATGAACAAGGTTCAGCACATTTCTCAGTTTTTATAGGTAACTTTAGGAAGAGAGCTTCAGGTCCAATTGCTGGATGCTAGTAGGGAACCCCAAAAGTAACAACCTTTTGTTTTATGGAACTTTCTCTTTCACCCCACTTTAGTTTAAGGAAAGGGGAAGCAAAACCATACACAAACGTTCTTAAGAATTTTTTGGATCTGTTTTTGCATTTTCCAGTTCAAGTGTAGAGTGGATTAAATGCACAATGCAATCATTATAAGATTTAGAACAAATATTCAGTTAAGTTCAAATCATTACCCTGAGTCATACATTCCCAAGGAGAAAATAAATGGTCACTATTACACAAGACTTTGAGAACTGAGTAAGACCTATGGCCTGAACCTACAAGTGGATTTCTGTAAATGGAGTCTGATTTCTGTGAAGAGCATCTGATATCAGTGGGTTTAAGAGATGGTTAAGTGTTTTTGCTGGTTCTTGGCACTAGAATAAGTTTAATCTTAAATGGGATTCTTTAAAATATGGTCTGTGAATTGGGTAGTTTGTTTCTGTTTGTATATAAAAATATGTACTTCTGTTAGATAAATTTGGCAGCACAGCATCCAAAAGCAGTACACCCAACGTGGATAAGAGGCAATTTTGTCTTTCTGTGGTTTCTCATGTGGTGATCATTAACTATATGTCATCTTTTCTCAGAGTTTAAGTGTTCCACCTTCCTTAGCTATATTTCACTGCCTCAAATAAATGAAACAAATGCTTTGCACTTATACAGCATATTTCATCCAATATAACAAACCATTGTGTCTCCCATCACTCAGGAGGTCATTAAATATGTAGAATCATATGCATTTCCTGGAAAACTGAGACAAAGAGGTTTGGTGAAAATAAAATCACAAACAGAACAAGTTTGTAACAGAATAGGAATAGTTTCTAGGAATAGAAAACAGAAACATCAGACACTCCCACAGCTAATTAGTTAGAGCCCTGCTAGTCCTCTGTTGTATGTCTACATCTAAGACTATGGCCTGGATCCAGCCCATGAAACCATTTCACCTGGCCTGTGGGTACATGTGCATCAAGACATTGTTGGCAGATAGGCACAACTGGCAACAGGGACAACAAGGGGAGCAGTAGCTGATACCAAGCAGCAGCCAGGAGCATGTTGCCACGTTGGTTCTCCCTGCTCTCTCTCCCTTATTTCAGCCACAGCCTCTCTTGCTGCCAAATTGGGTTTTGGTGGTAATCCAATCTGTGGTGACAGCTATTGGCAGTGAGGCTTGTACTGCCAGTAAGCAGGAGGAGGGGAGCACAGAGCAGGAAGGCCCATGGCGGCAGCAGACAACTTGGGCGCTGCAGAGAAACAGATTGGGGCAGAGGAGTGTACAGAGTAGAACAGAAAAGGGGGTTGCTGACCCAGGGCACAAACCTTACTAGTTACATGTCTAGAAGCTGCCCACCTTCAGAGTAAGCTGTGCTAATTTAGCCCGCCACTCTTAAAGCTGCTGACATGGGCCTGTGTCTACTGCTGACTTGCTTGGTAACTTTGGTCCTGTACTTCAGTATCAGTACACCTGTACTACAAGTATAAAGATCAGTGCTTAGCTTTTTTGTAGGTGAGTTGCACTAAGTCTTTCCCAACCATGCAGTTGGGTTAATAAAAATTACCCCCCCAAAATCCTTGCTTCATATATATTTCCTGGACAGCTACAATGTCACTCCAACACTAACACAGCTTAATGGTCTGTTTATCCATAATGGAGATTTTCTTTTCCCAATTTGAGGCATAACTGGTCAGTAATGCACCCTGAGCAGTCCCCTCTTTTCTGCCCCACACCCTGCACTCTGCACCCTCTCTGTAGCAGGTCCAGATCCAGTTCTGACAGCAGAGGGGGCAGTGGCAGTAGTAATCAATGCTGGATCAGTGACTGGAAATTTTCTACTCTGTCCCTTCCACATTGTCCCAAACAGTGCCTAATTACCTAAAATTGCACTTATGTGACTAGCTTAGGGGTGGGCAAAATGCAGCCTGGGGGCTGGATGCGGCCTGCGGGGCCCCTAAAAAATTTAGAAAATTAATATTAATCTGCCCTGGGCTGCCTGTCATGCGGCTCTTGATGGCTTGCCGAAACTCAGTAGGCAGCTCTCTGCCCAAAATAATTGCCCATCCCTGCTGTAGCTGCATCTACATAAGACACTACTGTGAAGTGGTTACTGCGCATTTATTTAGTACTTGTTTAAACAAGTACTAAATAAATGCACAGCAACCTGAGTTACTGTGTGGTAGTGCTGGTGAGCACCTTTTTTTTGTGATACTACTGTGCAGTAGTGTAACATCATGGTTTTTGCCACACAACACTACTGCGCAGTAATATTGGGCCACTGCAGTCAGTTTCATAGATGTGCCCTGTGCGTTGCTTTGCCATGTGCAGGTGCAATAGGATTTTTCCCTAAATGTGTGGGTAAATAACAGCTTGGAAAAGACAAAAATGTAATAGTACCTAGGGGGAAGTACCCATTATTGGGTTTTTTAAGCTTGTTGAGCCTCTGATTCCCATCAAAGAGTGCGCGCACAGGGATGGTATGAGACTGAAGCAACTGAGGAAGAAGAGTTTGAGGATGTTTTCCAAAAATGATGTCAGTCACAGGGGATGTGTATATATACAAGTAATAAAGAAACCAAAAACTTGATGGAATTTGGAGTGTAGGGATGCTGTCAATGATGGGCAACCACAGCTGCAAATAGTGGTGTCACAAGTGGTTATATGGATTTATCAGACTAGATAGGTATGCACACTGTGGAGGAATAGGTAAAGCCTTTATATGCCATGAGGAAGGGAGATGAAGGACACTGAGTCAGCTTTCTTGATCAGAGCCTCAGGCAGGTAATCACACAAGGCTGAGATGACTGGACCACAGGACAATCAGAACTAATGGATTTATGGCCCCTTGGCAGTGGTGGTGCTGATGTTTTACTGGAGATCCATAAGTTTGTGTAATAGTGCAAGGCCCTTCAGAGGCTAACTGACCATTGCTAGTTTCAATTAATATATTGATTATGAGTATTTTAAATTCTATATTTATATTACTAATGTTTTCCTTGGCTGGGGGATGATGTGGGAAACTGTACCTCTAAGAGGCTCCCATTGTTATGTTGTGCAGAGGTTCATGTCAAGGAATGCTGAATAGCTAGAAGTCAGGCAATTAATAAAGCACATTTTTGTCAGACTCCTTGGGGTCTGAGTGATTTCTGAATAACATACGCAACACCTCCTAATCTCCTATGTCAAACTATAGATTTACTGTCATGTTTCAGTGAGGGGACTGCCTTCTAGGATGATTAGTATGATTTCAAATATAAGTGAGCTTGAAGTGCAAGTACAAGGGGCCCACCATTCCCTGCTCAGTTCTTCAAAAGGCTTGCAATTAAGCAAGCATTTTAGGGATGAAATGGAAACTAGATCATTCACAAAACATTTTTTAAAAATAGATTATTTGGTAAATAAGCTTTCAATGCCCACTTATCCCTCCCAGGAGTGGAATATTTTACTTTAAAAGATTGATGGCATTTAGAAAAATATACTTTGTATTTCATTAATGATTAGTGACTGGGCATACCAATGGACTATCTATAATCCAAACAACTGCATTCCAAACTTGCAATAATGATACAATATAAATACATAATGGTAACTTAATGGTTTTTTTGATGCCCTTATGATTCTCCACTAGTTCCCCTCCATGCAGACATGGTAGCCAGTGGACTGAAAGAGGACAGTATTAATGGATCTCCTTTGGGATTGTTCACTGCTTCAGAAATTGGTGGCATTCAGAAATGCCAAAAGGAGAGAAACACAGAGCCCAGCACCAACCTAAAGATGATGGAAAGGATTGAACTGTTCCGTGAGCTACAACAGGAGAGGAGGAGAAAGATGCCAGTTACAACTGTCCCTAGAAACAGACCGCAGACACAGCAGGATTAAGGGATGAGGCAAACTTCACGTCGAGAGAGAGAACCAGAGGTATCGTGGGAAGTATGAGACTTGTGTAATGTAGCTGGAGAGAGAGCAAGTCCCAGTACACTGAGCAGCTGCAGGAGATTGTTCATACTGCCAAGAGACTTCGCCAGGTGTAGCAAACTAGCATTACCTTCTACTATCTTATGGCAACTCCTTACCAGTCTAACAAATAACTGATGCCTCTCCTACCCTCCAAGCTCCCCTTATAGCTAGGGTGACCATTGGCTGGGGCAGTCCTGGATTCTGTAGCGCAGTCTCGGCTTGTTGGTCAGAAGTCCTAGACTGGAGTCTGGTAGAGAACCATGGTGCACCAGGCATGCAGTGGTGCTATTGTGCAGAAGCAAGGTTGTGGTATGTACAAGCAGGGTGGCACCTGGTCTAGTCCTTACACTTTTTTCTCCTGCAGAGCAGTATAGTGCTTGTCGGACCCCCTGCCTGGTGTACCATGACACTCCACCTCCCCACCAGACTCCAGCCTAGGACTTTTGACCAGCCAGCCAGGACCAGGTTAAGGAATCCAGGAGTGTCTCAGCCAAACCAGGAGTATGATCACCCTACTTATAGCAACAGCTACTACCTTCCTCCTATATTCCAAACAGTGGTGTTGTGTTAGTCTTAGTGTTTAGACATACCAGATTGCCAATGATCAAACAGACTCTATCCTCCAAATCCTGGTTTGTGACTTGTTTGTTTACAACAATGTTTGTTTTACAGTAGATCTTAATGTGTTGATCACTAGAGGAAACTGTATCGTGTAAAATACTTTAAGAAATAGAAAAGCACAGTGCAATCAAATTAGCTATTGCAATGTCATTAAAGCTTTTCCTTGCCCCTACAAGGAATCCAGATCAAAACACAGTGCAAGGTTCAAGTGTAACCAGGAGGGTAGTGACTAAAACAAGTGTAACACACTTTTTACAATCAGTTACTCAAAGCAGCTGTTCTAGGCAGTGGATGCCAATTGGTTCTAATTGTGAGCAGCATTCCTATCATGATACCTGGACTCTTTCCAGACAGAATTAATTTCCATTCTCTTTCGACAACTTCTGCTTTTGGTCTCTCAAGTACTGAGCAAGACCCAAAATCCCACCAAAACAGGAAGAGACAGTAGACAGGACCTTCTTAAAAATGGAAGTATCCAAATAGCAAGACACAATACTTATCAGAGACTTTAATCACCATGGTATCTGCTAGGATGGTAACACAACAGTGAATGCAGTCCAACAAGGTTCTGCCTTATCCTAAGCATACCTGTTTTATATAGATGATGAGAAAAATACTGTTTATTAATAGGGAAATCAGAATGTAAAGGTGGAAGGCAACTTGGATAATGCGGTTCATAATCCAGTGGAAAGGAAGAGTTGGGGAGGACTGGGTTAGAGAGCTTCTGGAGGGGCTGGATGTGTTCAAATCAGAAGGTCCAGATGCTCTCCACCCCAGGGTGTTGAGGGAGCTAGTACGGGTTATTGCAGGGCGCTTGGCACGTCCTTGCGAGTGCTTGTGGCACTCAGGCCAGGTGCCAGATGATTGGAAGATAGCCAACGTGGTCCCCATCTTTAAAAAAGGGAGGACCCGGGCAACTATAGGCCCCTCAGTCTTGCCTCAATCCTAGGGAAACTCTTTGAGAAGATCATCAAGGAGCATATCTGGGATGGGCGGCTTCAGGGATGATGCTCAAGGGCAACCAGCACAGTTTCATGAGGGGCAGGTCATGTCAGACAAACCTGATTGCCTTTTTATGATCAGGTCACAAAAGCCTTGGATGCAGGTGTTGCTGTGAACATAGTCTTTCTAGACTTCAGCAAGGCCTTTGACACCGTCTCCCACCCCATCCTCATTAAAAAACTAGGCGACTGTGGCATTGATGCCTACTCAGTCAGATGGATTGCAGATTGGCTGAAAGGTTGTACTCAGAGGGTGGTGGTGGACAGGTCATATTCAACCTGGGAAGAAGTGGGCAGCAGAGTCCTCCAGGGATTGGTCCTGGGCTCACACTGTTCAATTTCTTTACGAGTGATTTGGATGACGGGGTGAAAAGCAGCTTGTTTAAATTTGCCGATGATACCAAAACTTGGGGTGAGGTGAGCACACTAGTAGGGAGGGAAAGACTGCAGCAAGACCTGGATAGGTTACAGGGGTGGGCTAACAAAAACAGGATATGTTTCAATACTGACAAGTGCAGGGTGCTGCGCTTGGGCAGTAGGAACCAGCAGCACACTTATAAGATGGGGAACTCCCTTCTTGAGAGCACAGAGGCAGAAAGGGATCTTGGAGTCATTACTGACTCCAAGATGAACATGGGCCGACAATGTGAGGTCACGGTTGGCAGGGCTGACCGGACCTTGTCATGCAT
>NW_017728906.1:48646265-48717748 GCF_001723895.1 Crocodylus porosus | reverse complement strand
CCCAAGCATCCCCTTGCAGGATGGAACTCTGCCAGCCAGCAAGGGAAAAGCCACAGTTTCCCACATCTTTTTCCTTTAAGGAAGAATCCATTTTATAAAGTTTGATCCATTTGTAAAGTGTGCTTGTGACCCTTTCATATATTCTTGTGACCCACAGGTTGAGAAATGCTGCCCTAGAGTACTCAAGAATTGGCTAAGGTAATTGCAAAGCTACTGATCATCACCTCTGAGACGTCATAGAGGTCAGGTGAAACCTCAGAAGATTGGAAAAGGGCAAATGTAGCACCCATATTTGAAAATGTAGGACCTGTGGTATTACAGACCACTCAGTCTCACTTCAGTATCCAGAAAGTCACTGGAGCATGCCATCAAATAATCTATTCCTAAGCACCTAGTGGATAAGAAGGTGATGAGGTTGGGATTGTTAACCAACCTGACTTCCTTCTGTGACAAGGTGGTAAACTTTGTGGATATGAGAGAGCAGTACTGTAGATGCAATATACCTTGACCTTATCAAGGCTTTTGAGACATGACAAACTTACAGGTAAGCTAAGAAACTATGGTCTAGAATCAACCTGTATAGTGGGTGTATTATTTGTTTTGATAATCATGTTTAGAATAATTACCAATAACTGAATGTGTAAGAATAGGTATCATATGAAATTCCCCAGAGGTCTGTCTTAGGCCTGGTGTTGTTCAGTTTCTTTTCTACTGACTTGGAGGGTGGAACTGAGTGTATGATTAATAGATTTGTGGCGGACAGCAAGCAGTATGGAGTAGGATACAGCTTGGAGGCCTGATTAAGAGTAAAAATAGCCTTGATAAATTGGGAGAATAGTTTAATATTTAATGGTTGTATTGCAGGGATGTTGTAGCCATGCTGGTCCAGGAAATATGCAAGAGATGAGGATTTTTGGAAGTCATGGGAAGTGATTTTTCTACTTCAGATGTGGTCTCACATGGAGTATGGTGCTTGGTTTGGGGCACTGCCCCTCATGTTGATGTGGAAATTCAGACAGGATTACTCATTGGCCATCAGAAGCACTTTATTTTGCATGGCCACAGGAGAAAAAGCAAGGGGCAGCTAATTCTCAACAAAAGCAAAGCATAGACTTCTTTATATACTGATAAGTCACATACAGATCAGCCCACTCTGTAGCATACTCTTGGCAGTCTGACAGCGACTCATCCTGGTGTCTTGCTGAACCAAGCATGTTTTCTCAAGCTGTTTCCTGATAAGCTTATCCTGAAGGCTGCCGTGTTGTTCCTGCTCGGCCTTCACCCACATCTCCTATCCTGTCCCGACTTTTATACACTCCTTTCAGTACTTTGCTATTCCTCATTATTCCCCCCTTGTAAGCGTTTGTGCTTACAGCTTTATATTCATAAAGCCTTTGACATTTTCTTGTCGCTCGCACTCATAGGCCACCTCCCTGAGCACCATCATCTGCAGCTTGGTCTTAGAGACCTTGAAACACTCTGGCCAGTTTTCGATAAACAGCAGCGTAAGCAACACAGAGTCATTTGCATAATAATGAAAATGGCAAAAATGCATAATAAACTCAGAATACACCATTTTAGCAGGGATTTCCACCATCCCCCTATATCTGGTAGCCACCCCCACCAATTGAAGGGTTTCTCCTCTGCAACTGCATGGATCACCTGCAACTGTCTCCTAATGGTGCAGAGGTCTTTTTCCACTCATTGGTGCTGATTGATCCAGATGCAGCAAGTATGGTTCATGACTGAATATACCCCTCCTTGGGTGGCTAGGAGATAATCCAAAGCCATATGGTTTTCAGTAGCCACCTGTCCTAACTGGGTGACTTCATCATTAATAGCTCCTAAAGCATTGATGCTGGCATTAAAAAAAATTTCTCCTTAACTCCTGAAATGTTTACAATGGTCCTTTCTAATTCAGCTACCCCCAACCAAGAGAGAAATGCCCTAGTAAATTGATGGAATCCTGTGGGTTGGTGAACCAGTGGGTTTTCAACAGCTTGCTTATGTCTGGGGAAGCCAAGTGGTAGATTAGACACCTCATGCCGAGAGAGGCTTGGGCGTAGATCAAACTCCGGGATGAGTCTCACCAGGGTACAGGTGCTGATCCAATGCCATGGCAAAATCTTGTGGGCATCATTCCCACATAGCCAGAACAAGCCTGGAGCGGCTATAGTGCTGAGGTCCCTACAGGTTGTGCTCCCAATTTGGCACTTCCAATTGACCTGCAAGGTATAGGAAGGGGCACGGTGGCTCCCCACCAACCTGTATTGAGGTATTGATTGGTTACAGGAAGTAGAACCTAACAACACTTAAAATTCAGACCTGTTCATTACCACACTATAAGTATCTACCAGGGTTTTATGGATAGTGAGAGACCCCTTGGGATGCTGAAAGGACGTGTTTCCCAGCAGGATCCCAGATGTATTATGGGAGTGATAATCAAAGGTTACTCGGCATTTGGGGTAGTGCCCCACTGAGTAACCAGCTTCGCCCATCCTACCATTTCCATTGGACCTATAACAGAGGGCTGCCTCAAGTCTAGAGGACGGTCTCCAGCTGTCTCGTCTTTTTCCACCATTCAGGGATCGACTGCTACGTTCTATTAGAGTGGGAGGAAAATCTGACAAAGCTAGTATTGGTACTAGCTCAAGGGGAGTCGGTACCCCAAGCATTGGGATTCCTCTGGCTGGGTGTGTAGGCCCATGTATACACACCCAGAAGTTCGTAAGGTTGCCTGCACTAGTAATGCTCTGCTCCAGGAACATAATACTGTTCTCCTCCCATGCCCTGACTAATACTCCTGGCATGAAGCAAAGTAAAAGAAAAGGTAACATCTTGGGGCCTACTCGAGCGGTATCCCAAATGCTGCTATCCCTTGGAACTTTGAGGGGCTACCCTTGACTAAAGTTTTGGCCTCCAGCACACTACTACCAATAAAATACTGACCACAAGAATACAGAATAGCGTTACCCCCTGGGGAGTTTCTAAATCTACGTAATTATCTGTGACTTCCCAAGGGTTAGTGTGATTTCATACTAAATTACTAAAGGCAATTCAACACATAGAACAAAAGTTCATAGCCTCAGGTACAACTTGGCTACCTGTGCAGGCTATTTTTTGAGATTTCGTTGTCTGATCTTCACTCGCAGGGAACCCTTTGGATCTTCATGGAGGTATCGCTGGTGAGAGAAGCCTTCCACTCCATTGGGGCGGTTACCTTCTTGCAGTGGGAGGTATAGACCCAAGCAGAAACCTCAGCAACTTTCACAGCAGTTGGGGTGGTTAGCAGGACCTGGAAATCCCCCTTCAACTGAGGCTGCAGGCAATCCTTCCTCTGTTGGACCTTAATCAGGACCCAATTTCCCAGTTGGACCGGATTGACAACCGAGCCACCATCTAGAGACTGATGTTGCGCTGTGGCCTTAACCTACAATGAGATAACCTTGAGGGCCTTGGTGAGCCCTTGGCAGTAGGTTAATAAGGAATCATGGAGATGAGTCAGGTGTTGGGGGGGAGGTGCAGCAAGTCCCTTCATGGGTCGACCCATAACAATCTCAAAAGGGGTCAGACCTGAGGACCTCTGAACAGAATTTTGGATTTGGAAAAGTACCAATGGGAGGGCCTAGGGCCACTTTAGACCAGTTTGTTCACAAGTCTTTGCCAAGCAAAGCTTAATATCAAAGTTTTTCCATTCCACTTTATCCCCACTCTGAGGATGATTTGGGGTGTGGAGCTGGTATCGGATGAAAAGGACCTTGCAAATGTGTTGGACCACCTGGCCAAGAAAATGGGAGCCGCAGTCCAAGTCCAGGGAGAGGGGTAGACCAAAGCAGGGCACCAGGTCAAAAAGAAGCTTTTTGGCCACAATGAGGGCATCAGCCCATTGGCAAGGGTATGTCTCAGGCCAACGGCTAAAAAGGCAGACAATGACCAACACCTACTTCCAGGGTCCCCACCTGGGCAACTCGATGAAGTCCATCTGGAGATGGCAAAAAGGATAAAGACCTAAAGGTCTGTGGAATGCATGTGGCTGGTGGGGTGATTGGCCAGGATTGTGTTGCTGACGCTGCGGACACTGGCGACAAAAACGGGCAGCCACGGTGGAAAAATCAGGAGCATACCAATGGTGGGAAACTTCAGCTACCATCCCCCCTTTGGCCAAATGGGCCACTGAGTGGGCCATTTGAGCCAAGAGGGATAGCAGGGCCCTGGGAGCTACAAGGCGACCAGACGGGTGCCACCACAAGGAGTCGGAATGGAGAGAGCAGCCCTTGGAGATCCAGGCATCCTTTTCAGCACCTGGGGCAGCATCCTGCAAAAAGGAAAGGTCAGGGGAGACACGGGAAGTAAGGTAGAGAGCGGCCTGGAGGACCGGAGCCAAGAGTTCTGACAGGGCGGCAGTCTTGGCCGTGGCATCCGCCCTATCATTTCCCAGAGATACAGGATCATCAGTACAAGTATGCGCTTTGCACCATAGGACAGCAAGGGTGGAGGGAAGGAGAATAGCATCTAGGAGAGCGGTAATAAAGCAATAGTGAGAGATGGGAGTCCCAGCAGAAGTAAGAAAACCTCGCTGTTTCCAGATTTGTCCAAAAGAATGGCAGACACCAAAGGCGTAGCGAGAGTCTGTATAGATATTAGCAGATTGTTCAGCGGCAAGGTGACAGACACGGGTAAGAGCAATGAGTTCAGCGGCCTGTGCACTAGTGACGGAAAGAGGAGCAGATTCAACAATGGCGTAATCGGAGCAGACAGCATAGCCAGCTCAGAGAATTCCATGATCATCTTGAAAACAGGAGCCATCAATGTAGAAAATGAGGTCAGGGTTAGTCAGGGTGTTATCGGAAAGATCAGGATGGGGAAGAGAAACAAAATCCACAAGCTGAGTACAGTCGTAGGGTTGACCGTCTGAGGGTGAAGGAAGAAGAGAGGCAGGACTGAGGGGGTCACAGCAGACAAGGGTCACATGGTACGCAGCTAGGAGAACCACCTCGTAGCGGGTTAGACAGCCAGGGGACAAGTGCTGAGTTCTGCTATGCTGGAGAAGAGTGAGGACAGTGTGCGGGATGGCAACAGTGAGGGGGTGCCCAAGGACAAGTTTATCAGTTTTAGAAACCAGCAGGGTGGCGGCAGCAACGACGTGGAGACAAGGAGGAAACCCAGAAGTGACTGGGTCAAGCAATAGGACGGTGCGGGTAGGGTCCGAAAGGCTGAGTCAAGACACCAGAGGCAATGCCCTGATGTTCATCGCAGAAGAGAATGAAAGGTTTAGAATAGTCAGGCAGACCGAGAGTGGGAGAAGAAGAAAGGGCTTATTTGAGGTGACAGAAGGCAGAGTCATGGATGTCTTCCCAGGGTAGCGGGTCAGGGGAAGAGTCACAGGTGAGAAGGGTGAGAGGTCTGGAAAGTCCAGAATAATTAGGAATCCACTGTCAGCAGTAATTGGCAGCACTTAGGAAACCACAAAGTTGGTGTTTAGTCTGCGGGTGTGGAAGGGAAAGTACAGCAGAAAGATGATCAGGAGACAGGTGATGGGTACCGTGAGAAATAGTGTACCCCAGATAGGTAACAGAAGTCTGACAGAATTGGAGCTTAGAGTGGGAGGCTTTGTGGCCCCATGCTGTAAGTTGTTCTAAAAGAGTGACAGAGTCAACTTGGCAATGAGGGAGAACGTCAGAACAGAAAAGCAAGTCATCTATATATTGAACTAGCATAGAATCATGAGGCAACTGGACTGTATCAAGGTCAGACTTGAAAAGTTCACTATATATGGTGGGTGAGTCATGAAATCCTTGAGGCAGACGGGTGAAGGTGTATTGCTGGCCCTGGTAAGTAAAAGCAAATAAATATTGATAGTCAGGGTGAACTAATATTAAAAAAAAGGCATTGCAGAGATCCACCACAGAAAAATAAAGACCAGAAGCAAGTATTTGAGAAAGTACAGCAGCGGGGTTGCGTACCACAGCTGTCAAGAGAATCAAAAAATTGTTAATAGCACGCAAATCTTGAACAAAAAGATAAACAGGCAACCCCTCAGGTGTACACTTCTCCTTCTTTTGGACTGGAAGGATTGGGGTATTACAACAAGAATGGATAGGTACAAGGACACCCTGTTCTAGGAGACCTTGTATTACAGAAGCAATGCCTCAGGAGGCAGCAACTGATAACGGGTATTGTGGGATTGATGGGAGAGACGCTTCTGATTTAACCTTGATAGAAACTGGGATGGCACCTTTGAGAAGTCCCACATCGGTTGTGGAGTGGGACCAAAAGGACTCAGAAAGATGAGCCAATAGTTCCTGTTGTAACGAGGAAGAATTGGACTCAGGTTCCTGTTCCATTAGTGACATCATCGAGACAGGAATTTGAGTCTGGGGTAATGTGAGGAAGACCCCCATCTGGAGACCAGTGAACTGTTGCCTACAATTTGCAAAGGAGGTCTCGCCCCAACAGATTTACAGAGGTGCAAGGACTCAAGAAAAAGGCATGTTGCTCAATAAGGGGACCCACAGTAAACAAGAGCAGCTGTGTAACGGGGTGGTCAATGGGTTGATCCCCAATACCTACAGCAGTCATTACTTTATCAGAAATGGGAACCTTAGAAATAAAACTAGAACTAAGCATAGACAAAGCACCGGTATCAACAAGAAAGGGAACAATTTGTCCTCCCACAGTAGCAGGTATCATAGCATCGGAAAAGGTAGAAAGTAAAGGGGCTAGAGTCTCTGGGTCTTCTCGGCTGTCCTAATACTGATTTTTATCTTCGAAGGACTGGAGAGGAGCAGGTCCAGGTGGTGGAGCTCGGTGAGCGCCTGGCTGAAATGGAGGGGCACTAGCTGAGAGTGGGGGCCCCCAGGGTCTATTCGGGCACTCATTCTTCCAATGGCTTTTTTGCTTACAGTAGCGACAGACATCATTGAGAATTTCAGAGTGACCAGGTGGTTGGGCTGAGCAAAATGGTCCTGTAGGGCGCCGAGGTCTGGCGCCACCCTGGAAGTCTCTGATTTGCAAAGCCATCAGTTTGTCCTGAGCCTTTGATTTTTGCTGCTGGGCTTTAGTATAGAAATGAGTGGCAGCAGCCAAAACTTCAGTGAGGGGTTTAGTTTCCCACCTGATCACAGTGTTTTGCAGGGACTTGGAGATCCTAGGTAGCAGCCCTAAAACAAAGGTCTGAATAATCATGGTAGGGAGGCTAGTTTCTGGGTCCCAACTGCCAGAATGTGCCTTAAAGCCTTGGACCAGGTGAGAATAGTAGTTGGCAGGATGTTCTTCTGGCTTTTGCTTACAGGTGGAAATTTTGGACCAGTCTGTTTTTTGTGGGGAGACCCTGAGAACAGCCTCAAGAACCTGTTTATAGAGGTTTGGCAGATGGTCTTTGCTGGGGTCTTGAGGAGGCCAGTTGGCTGCTTTGAGGAGGGTGTCTTTCTGGTCTCTGAGAAGACCACTGAGGAGCATCTGAATATCACCATGGGTTGGCTTATAAACCTCAAAGAGGGTTTCGAGTTTTTGAGCAAACCTGGTAGGGTCATCACGGATTTTAGGGAAGGTAGTTGACTAAGAGACGATTTCTGATGGTGAGAAGGGGACATGGACCACCACGGGTTGCCCCCTGGGACAGGGTATTCTCGAAGGGGATACTGTGCCCTGACTAGCTTTCCGCCCCAGCGAGCCTTCCTTACAAGGGTCTTCTGACAGTCTACCTTGTTGGTAGTGTTATTTCAGTTCCAGAGGGTCAATTTGACCGGGGTATTCTGATGGTCTAGGGAAGCTGAATGTATGGCCCACCCATCTTGGGGGTCCAGGGGGACGTCAATTTCGAACCGGTCCCCCATGGGAGAATCAAAAGTGATGGTGGTAATGGGAGATGAAGGACCAGGGATAAGAGTTGGTGGAGTTGCCGGGGAAGCTGGGGCGGTGGACGCAGCAGCGCCTGAGGCCATGGGACCGGCGGAGTGGGAGTGGGACCCAATGATCCAACAAATTGTCTCGGGGTGGGTCATCTGGTGGCGGAGGCAAAGCGGGATAAAGCCTAGCCAGATATGGTAAACAAGGGGCAGATGGGGTTGGCCTTTGACACTGGAGATCTTTAACCTGATTCTGAAGGTGATAGATTTGCTTCTTAAATTTTTCTTCATTATCCTTATAGGAAGCCACAAGGGAGTGCTTATGGTGCTTTCAGACTCGTCTTCCCATAGGTACCAGGCTTCCATTTGAATGGGGTGTTTACTTTCCAAATTTTCTTGGAGATGTTTGAAGATATGATGATTCCATGACCCATCTAAGGGCCAGCACAATTTGGGGTCACCATCAATATATTGGTTCCATTTAATTAAGTACTGCGTTGACCGGGCCCCATATTTCAGATACATAAACTGGGTGGGATTCCTTAGAGGTCCCGCTACCCATTGTCACGCCTCGGACTTACTGACACCAAAACAGGCAGGTACTCACCCTGGCCAGGAATTTTTCCAGAGCCAAACAGACGGATGGTAGATCAGGGTCCGGTGTGTAGAGCCGAAGAACCGAGTCGAAGATAGCCGTGTTGTTCCCACTCGGCCTTCACCCACATCTCCCATTGTGTCCCAACATGTGTACACTCCTTTCAGTACTTTTCCATTCCTCATCAGTGTAAAACCAACAAACTGAAAGGAGGTCCGGAAGAGAGTAACAGCAATTTATTAGGTGTTTAGATAATGTGACCTATGAGGGAAATACTGAAAAACCAGAGTGATTTGTCTGTAGAAAAGGAGATGGGGAACAAGACAAGAAGTAATAAGTTGAAACTGCAACAACAAAGAGTCATGTTAGATATTCAGAAAACTTTTCTAACTAGGGGGGTGATTAAGTACTGAAACATTGCCTACAAAATTTGTGGAATCTCCTTTACTAGAGGATTTTAAGTACAGGTTAGACCAACATTTGTTGGGGGGGTGATTTAGATGCACATGAGCTGATCTTGAGCAAGGGGTTGAGGTCTGAGGTCCCTTTCAGCCCTATGTTCTATGACTTTTGTGCAGAAGCAAGAGATGTTCAGTGCACATAAACCAGTTTGAAAAAGCAAGGGGTTGAATGTAGTATCAGACTTAACTGGTTTGGCTCAAACCCATTTATGTAATGTCTGTCCCAGACCCCTTGCTGATTTAAGATAAATCAGGCTTCCCCAGCATCCCGGCATGCTCTCAGGGCTGGGTGGGCTCTCTGCTCCACAGCAGGACTGGCCCCTCTCCTCTGCTCCCTGCAGTCTCTGCAGGCAACTGCCGGGCTTCTGCCCCCTCCCCATACCCGTTGCTAAGCAGGCATTCCCCATCCCTCACAGACACACTGTGGCAACATGTGGGGGGTGCACAAGGGTGCACATGCACCCCCTGAGAGTGCCAGTGCACCCCTTGACAGCTGCGCTTGCTGCTTAGGCAAGGAGCAGGGGGAGCAGTGATTGGCTGCAGTGATTGGCTGTTGCAGGACTGCCCCCACCCTGGGACCACAGGATTGCCCATGCGGGACCCCTCCCCTCCGGGACTGCAGGATTGCCCGTGAAGGGACCCCCCACTCTGGTTGGTGGGACTGGTCATGGGGGCGGCACATGGGGGGGGCACATGTCCCCCCTGACTAAGGTGGCACCAGCTGCCCATGCATTAGCTAGCAGACCACATGTTGGCTACCTCCAAGCTTCAGCACACATGACAAAGGCAGAATCAACAGATAGTTGGTAATGTCCCTCTGTTTTCTTAATAGGGTGATAAACATTCCCCACTGGGCTGTTCAGGAATGGGGGGAACACTTCCTAATCAGAGCATCTTGCTGAGGCCTGGCCATGCCCCCCTCAGCTCTCTGTGCAAGTGAAGAGAGGGCTGCTCTAGCACCCCATGGCTTCTAGCCTGAGCCACTGCAAGCAGGTGCCTGCATTTCTGGGATGTCTGTCTGGTTAAAAAACTGATTTAGCCTAGCCAGGTTAGGCTAACCTGCAAAGATTGAATTAATTCAGGCTCAGGCTTTTTGAATGTCTGTCCCAAGCCTATATCTCTATTTCCAACCATTAGCAACAGAGGAAAGGACAGGCAAGTTCACCAACAATCATGGCAAAAGATGCACATTTTATGATGTGCTGAGGAAGTGTGTCAATTTCTTTATAGGCCAGAGTTCTCAAAATCTATGTATTGTGCCCTTTATATGACCAATAGGGCTGTGCAAAACTTCGGTTGCTGATTTGATTTGGAGGAGATTTGGCCTGATTTGGCAGCTGATTCTCTAAATCTGAATCAAATTGGGAGACCAATAAAAAGGTCTGAATTGATCCAAAGCCTCCAAATCAATCTGGAAGAGATTTGGAGATTCAGGCAGTCCCTGCTCGCTGCTGCAGGGAGCTGGACCCAGACTCTGTGCCGGTAAGTAGGGGGCGGGGGAGGGAAACTGAAGGAATGGGGAGGGGACAATGGGGGGACCCCTGGCTGCTTCCCCAGCACCCCTGAGTGCCCCTTGCCCACTCTCCTAGCCACATCAATGGCTGCCCCTCCCAGCCCCAGCATCCTAGTCCTTTAAAAAAAAAAAAAAATGCCCCACATGCACTGGCTGCTGCAGTGGCCATTAGGACTTCTGGGGGCTCATGGCAGAGCCCCGCTGGCAGCGCAGGGCAATGGGGGTTAGTGGGGATCGCCCCACCCCCTGGCCTGAGTGCAGGGCTTTTTTTTAAAGTGCCAGGATGCTGGGGCCAGGCAGGGCAGCCCTTTATGGAGCTGGGAGAGCAGGCAGGGGATCGGGCCTGTTCGATTTGGAGATTTGGCCAATTTGGCGGTGGCTGAATCTCCAAATCAGATTCAGCTAAGTCAATTCAGGACAGTGATCTGAATCACCAAATGGGATCACTGTCCCACGAATCCATTGAATCCAAATCTGGAACAAATACCAGCCGCTTCGCACAAGCCTAATGACCAACTGATGTCAGTATCTAGAAAATGGCCTCTGTGAAATACCAGGTCTTGCATTACAATGTAGTAATCTCTCTGGTTGACTTATGGTATTTATAATGGGCTAGCTAGAGAATCTCCACATACATTAAAATTCTCCCATTACCCTGTTTCTTAGAAGCCAAAGGTGTTGATAGGGCTTTATTAGTGTTATACATATTTTTTAAGACAATATCCTTGGCCACAGATATTTTTGTAGCAAATCTATGCTACCAACTGACTTTACTTGCAATCAGCACCCCCTAAGCAATAATTAGTCTCCCTCCCAAAGACGTCTTTGAGAGAGCGTCACACTGCAGTGCTATGCCAACCCATCTTCAGAGATAACAAAAAGTGTCCTTTTTCTTTTCTGGAAATTCTTCCACCATGTGTTGGCATCCCAGGTGCAGAGCATTACCTAACCAGTGGACAGCTAGGGTATGTTCTGGAACTGGTTCTCTGTTTGGACAACATTCACTGTGAGAAAGCAGGTAAAGTGGACATTGCCAAGCAACTTGACAACTGCCTCTCTAGGGAGTGGGCATTGGATAGTGCTGTATATAGCTGCAATGTCAAATCTTTATCTTCCTTCTGAACTGAACCCACTATTGTTTGCAATCCTCGGAGCAAGGACAGAGACAAATTGTACTGTTAAAATGTGTTTGGGGGTATACACTTTTCTATGTTGAAGCTGGCTGCTAATCTCCTCAGCATGGACCATGCTCATAATTAGCCAGGGACAGCAAAATCATTTGGGGCCAGAGGAATTCATTGCATGAACTCTACTAGGTGGGACAGCCCTTTTTTTGTAAACTCCTTCAAATCCTCAGTTTCCAGCAATAATAGTGAGTGCTCTGGGTAAGGTCATTATGAGTCCCATACTGCAGTATTAACTACTCCTACCAAGAAAAGAAAAAAAAAAAAAAGGTTGCAGTTATGGGTATTATGAAAAAGGCAATGACAACTAATGACTTTAAGCAATCAAGCACTCATCTTTCTTGCTTAAGATGTACCCACTAGGTTTGGGATGAGTCGTAGTAGAGGCATCATTTGAGGGAGTTTCCACTGTGTTTCTGTCAAGCTGACACATTTCACAGAATTGGTATGATAAAAAAATACCTAAGCAGTTGCACTTAGAATTAAGGGTAGCCCAGATGTTTAAGAAAAATCTATCCATGGGAAACAGAAATGCACATCAATAATTCTCACTTCATCCTGCTCTGGTCTGAAGTTAATTCTCACTTCATCCTGCTCTGGTCTGAAGTATCATACAACCTTCAGATGTTGCAGTTCAGCTGGGTCATCATCTGGGCAGTTGGAAACTTCAGAGCCTTGAAAAAGTAATTAAATGAATGTACTGACTGTAACAATTTCATGCCTTATGGGAAGGGCTGCACATTCCCCAGGGATTCTATGGGATATCAGTGCAGTGACCTTCTTAATGCTGAGAATTGTGGGGTGAAATCAATGACTCACTCCAGAAGAAATGCAAAACTGGAATTATTGGTTCAGAGATGATACCTTTTATTAGATCAACTAAGAAATTGCAAAGAAAAAAAAAATTCTGCTAGCTTTTGTGTACACACCCTTCCTCAGGCTCAGGGAAAATTAAAGATGGTAAAAAGTCCCCATAGGTAGAAAATAAACTTCATTTTTGCACAGAGGAAGCTGAAGGTGGAAGTCTGTTCCTCTGGGTCCATGCCAGTGTCTTTATGAGTTGCTCTCTGATGTTCAGATATGGCAGGATTTTCTTCCCTGGTGGTGTCAGATGGAAGACAGGCAGGGAGGTATTGAAATCTCTTGGACCCAGTGCTGCTTCTCTTGGGCATGGCTTGGAATCAGTATTTGTCATTTTAGGGGCCAAAGGAGTCACTGATAACTTGATTTATCTTCATCTAATCTTGTCCAACTGAACATCACTATGATTTCTTAAAGCTCTACTGCTCTCAGATTTTTTTCCCAGTGGTAAGGTCATCAATAAATCCCATCAGCAAACTTTCATTATTATTCTTTGCCTTTATGCATCTCTCAGTGCAAACCTAGCAGCCTATATGTATTTACACAGTCCACTGTGGCCTGGGTTACATCAAATAATGTATCAAAATCCTGCAGATTGTTATCAAATTTAACACTTGTAGCCCTATCTTCCTAATTACTTCAATGTTTTCTCATGTTCTGATGGCCCACCTTCTAATCTCCATTGCAATGAGGTATGCCACTTGAAACCAAAATGGTGTGGTTTGCTGGCTTTTTGTTGTAAAACCCTTTTGATTTTATGACTGATTTGCAGTGTGTTTTCAGCTGGGTGAATTATCACCTGCTGATAATGAGCAGAATTGATTCATTACACAATTGTTTGCTGAAAGAGGTGAAAAGACTCTTTGAAACTGCACTAGGGGAACCCACTAATCTCTGATCAGTAAAGATAAGAGCCTATTTCTTATTATTTATCCCTACAATCACAGAGTCCCCAAAGTCCCAGGCTCTTTCCAAACATCCAGGAAAATGTGCTTTCTGGGCTGAAGAGCCAACCTCTGCACTGTGGTACCCCAAAACAGGTACTTAGGATGCACAAAGAAAGCAGGATCAGGGCTAAATCCTACTCACATCAATGGGAATTACTATGGGAAACTAAAGATGACATGGTGTGCATAGTGAACGATAACAGATCACTAATTGCTTTTCCCCTAGAATGGGATTGCAATTAGAAACAGAAAAAGAAAACTGCACCTAAACACAAGTAGTATAAGTTTTAATATACCTGTTTTGTTTATTCTGAATCCACTGTTTTCTACTTAATCTCTTCCATGGTGTTTTGTTCTTTTGTTCAGCACAATACAACATTATATTTGCAATGCCCTGTCATACACATCATGTCTGCAAGCTGTCTTCTTCAGACATGAGCCTATTTAGACAAGTTGTCAGGCTGAACGTGAAAAATCTTAAATCAATATATTTCAGCATGCAATCATATATAGGCTAATTTATCCACTGCCCTGCTCAGCCTGCCAGTTTAAATGAGGCCTTTCAAGTATGGTGGCTGAAAGTTCCCTGATTAACAGAGCAATTTTTATTGGTGGGATGACAGCATAATTGTTTTATGGTAATTGTTATCATTTGGACCAGTGTATATGCAAACTGAGGATATTAAAGGAAAGGAAATGTGGGGATGATAAATATTCTGTACACAACCAAGATGGCAGAGTATTAGAAATATTTGGGATATTAATGGTCCCTGCTTGAATCTATGGCTATTAGGGGGTTGCTGGTTATTCAGCCTATAAATTACAGCTCCTGTGGCTTCATTGCCAAGACTAAACGTTTGCAGGGGTTAGCCCACAAACCTCAGTTCTGGAAACTTTGGGTTCTAGCTCAAACTCTGCAACCCATCCACTCCATAATCCTGGGCAAGTCTATTAATTTATGTACCTTCATCTTCTACAGCTGTAAGGTAGTAAGGATATTACCCACTTTTGTAAAATGCTTTGAGATTTGTAGGGAAAAGCACCTGAAATATTTACCTCAGTTATTAATGGTCTGAGTTTCACGTATCCCATGGCATGTCAGGGTGGAATTAAGAAAAAAAAGATAGCTTTCGAGGAGTTAGCACCCAGCTGAAAGTATGCAAGTATCTGGAGCCTAACTGCTGTCGTCTCTTTGAAAATCCTACCCTTGTGAGGTCATGCATACCTCCATCGTTCCCTTTTGGTGTTTGTGACTGGCACTTTTACCTCCCTTCTCCTCCCACATCTTGTCCAGCCTGAGTGTTATCAGAGTTGACAGCTCTGGAGGAAAGGCTGGACAAGATGCAAAACATACTAGCAGCAAGGCTGGATTGTGGCTTTGTCTAAACAGGAAAATCTGCAGCACATATTTTAAATTATTTTTTAAATATTTTTTTTCTCTAGCTGCTTTTGTGGTGAACTTAGGTTTTGCAAAAGATACTGGCTTCTGAGGACTAAAAGATTTCCGTTCCTGCCTATAAGTCAATGTGGCATAGAAAGCGATACAGAAAGCTTTATCCAGCTGCCCCATAGATATACCTAATCTCTGATTTGCAACAACTTGCTCAGTACAGTGCAGTCTGCCCCTTCAACCCTGTTCCTGCTCCCATTGAAAGCAAAAGCAGAACTCCTATTGACTTCAGTGAGAGTAGTGCCAGGTCCTTGTTGTCAAGGCTTCCCTGCTGAATGTGCCAGGAACCCTGCTAATCAGTGAAGACTATAGAGATAGAATTCATCATGTTTACATCTGTTCACTAAACACTGGAGAAAGACCAGCAGCCAGTTTACAAAACTCACTGACTGTCAGATAGTAACCTTTTTCTTAACACTATATTATTTGTACTTATAGAAAATGGCAGGAAAGCGTTTGTCCCTGATGTTTAAAAATCCATTAAGGTTTTATAATGTGTAAGAAATCTTGGTTTTTGGCACAGATGGAAGAACTGTCCTTTCCCTATATCTTTGCAGATTGTAGGTCTAAGTCTCTACTGCGTTCTACCTTGCATAGTCATTGGGGGTGCAGACAGAAGTAACAATTTTTGCTTGATCTGGCCCAAAGCAGTTTATACTTGTGACCAAACACAAGTGCACAAACAACTTAAAATGGCTGATTGGGTGAAAATCTGACCCCTCATTGCATGAGATATGGGATAAAGATGTTACAAAATGTAGCATTTTTTTGTAATTTGTGTCTGCAGAGCTCCCACCTTGTCCCTGTTTTCAGAATGGGAGGGGGGAAAGGGAGCAGAGGGAGTTCAGTTGGGGGGGGGGTCAGCCCCCCCCCCCGGAGGGTGGGGTAGGTATATTGCAGCCCCCCTGGGGGGGGGGCACCAATTCACCCACCCCACCCTTCAGCACCAGAAGGGAAGCCTCAAGAAAGGTCCCTCTATTGCCTTTCCCTCCTCCCATTCTGAAAACAGGGAGCACTTGCAGGGAGCCATGGCCATTGCTATGGGAACATGGCTATAGGCTCCCAGGCTGCAGCTGGATTCCCTTCCCTCTGGAACCAACAGTGAACTTCTTTTTGGTCTGGGGTAATGTTGCAACTCAAACCACTTTGCAAAAATCCTTCTGAGTTACAGCTGGGAGTTGCGATTCTGTCTCCACTCCACTTCTGGCCCCCACTACCATGGCTTATGAGCACCTTGTAATCCTTTCATGTATCCTTTTAACACTTTTAGGTGTGAGGCAATGCAGTTGTCCCCATTTTACCAATGGAGAACTGAGGCACAGGCTGACCAGGCGACAGGGTAGGATATGGAATCTTGGCCTCCCAAGTCGTAGACTAATAAGACACCTACTGGAACACGGCCCTTCCTCTGAAGATCCTTCACCTCCTTGTAGTCACTTACTTCTGTTCAGAGTGGGCTCAAAATGCTACTACATCAGAAATATAAACTTTTATGCACAGTTCCATAATGTGCTAGGCAGTGGAAAGTCAGACCTACCACCTATTTATATTGCTCATTAGAGAAAATTCCCCTTGACCAAAACCATAACCATTTTATTTACTGAACTGATATTTCAAGCTTATGTGGCTGGGAATTGTAAATGATGGGAAAAAAAACAGGTAGAGATAGAAAGATGTATTTGTTTTTCCACCTATGTATTTTGTAATATATATATCTCTGTGTGCATATGTACACATACATTTGTATGTAGGTGTGTATTTGTGTGCATATATAGATATCTATATCTATAATAATAACATAAATTTAGCACTAGAGGCCCTAGAAGCCCTTGGTTGCCTCCACTATCTTCATCCATTCCTGTCTGTATCCTCATCCTCCAGTCATCTACATTTAATTTCTATAGGTCTGACACTACATCATCTAAACATCTTCATCTTGGTCATCCAGTCAGCCTTCTCCCCCTCAAACACCCCAAGAAACACTTTCTCTGGTGTCCAGATCACTTCCATTCTTTTGATGTGACCCAGCCATTATAGTTGTACTGTGATTTCCTGTGGGTCTCTGGATTGGGTTTATGTATAATTGATAAAACTCATTATTGGTTCTCATGCACCATTCTTGTGTTATGGGATTCACACCATGCACCAAAGACTTCTGTAAAACTTTCCTTTCAAAATGATGTTGTAGCATCTCATTTGCTTGTGAGAGAACCTGGTTTGACTGCCATAGTGTATACATGGTCCGTGTGGCAGAGCACCTGTGGTGCCTGCTACTTTAAAGGCTAAGACCAAGCAGCAGAGCAGCCTACAGGTGGCTGCACTCCCCAGTCAGGAGTCACATGGTCGGCAGAGGACTGCCTGATTGGGGAAGAGGGCTCAGCTGCTAGCAATAAGAGCAGGTCTGAGCAGGAGAAGGGGTTCAGTTTTCTTCCATAGGTGCTAATTCTGTTTCTTGATTCATGGATACAAAAATTAATTAACTTAATTTTTTTGTTGTTGGGAATATCTAATACACTTATTATGGCCCACACACTTTTTCTGTGCATGTTATTTCAGGCTTTCTGGGAGTCTATAAACAGAATGTGTATGCTTTGATTATATTCCTTTTTATTTTCTCAATTGTTTGTCTTTAGTGAGAAGATTTGGTCTGTCATTGATCTATTCTTGTGGACTCCACGTTGGTGTTTCCCATAATTTCTTCTGTATAAGAACTGTAGGAAATAGGGGTGTGTGAAATGGGCTGTATTTGATTTGGATTCGGCCCAAATTGGAGTACAGTGATTCGATTTGTTGATTCAGATCATTGTCCTGATTTTTTTTATTTGGCCGAATCCAAATCTGAAGATTCAAGGCTGATTCAGAGAATCAGTAATTTGGCCATAGACACAGCTTTAAATGTTTTTTCTACGTACCTCAAGGTACCAGGCAGGGCTCGTGAATGCTGTGATGGTGGCGTGGATGGAGCATCCCACAGGAGCGTGGGGGGAGCGTGCCATGCGCTTGGTGGCGGACTTGAAAGTGGACCAGAAATACTTCTGGTTGAATTGGCTGCAGGGGGACCTCAAGTGTCCCCCTCAGACCAAGGTGGCACCAGTTGCCGAGCCAGGGGGCAGGGGGAGGGTCCCCTCTGTGTTCGGCAGTGGACGAGATGTGCTTCTGGTCCACTTCTGGGTCCACTGATAAGCCACTGGGAATCCCCCTGCACCCTTGTGGGACACTCCATCTGCCCCAGCGTCTCGGTGTTCACAAACCACCTGGGACTTTGAGGTATGTAGAAAAAACATTTAACGCTGTGTCTATGTCTGAATCATCAAACCCTTTCCTAATCAATTTGGAGGGTTCTGATTTGATTCAGAGAGATTAAAGAGTCTCCTGATTTTGGATTTGTCTACCAAGTTGGACCGAACCAGATCAGTGACCGAAGCTTTGCACAGCCTAGTAGGAAGTACTTAATACCTCTTTAATTCTGACACTCCAGTTACTGCCTTTTTTTGGGATGATGAAACATATTAATGCTTCTCTCTAATCAACCAGTAGAACTGATGACTTCCAGATAAGGAACTTATGGATTTGTTTAGCTCTTCCTCTCCATATTTTATTACTTCAGCTGAAATACCTTCAGTTCCTGGCGTCTTATTGGTCTTGAGTTTGCAATGGCTGTTTTCACTCCTGCAAAATATGGTTCTTCTATATCCCTTCTACCTTTAATTATTATAACTATCTTTATTTATCATGTATATAATTTAAGAATATATTTTGCTTGTTCTCCAAAGAGTGACTTTCTAGTGGTGCATACTGGTGCAGCTCTGTATATATCAGCAGAGAAGATGGAACTCCCAGTATTGTTTTTCTAAAGAACTGATGTGTAGTATCATGAGATGTGCAAGGAGGTTCTTTTCAAGTTTCCCTCCTCCCTATGCTTCTTCCCAACTCAGCGGACCCTATAGTAAGGGGAACCCAAATAACATCTTCTTTTGCTTTTGCTCTCCTCCATAGTATTTACCATTGTGCCCTCCCTGCTCTTTTTCCAGAACTGCCACAATAGTGTAAATTTTTGAGCAACACTTACCAGATGTGACTGAGCTCCATGTCCAACCTATTTCTGCTATCTGTTTTTAATCTTTAATTTGTTTTCTCTCCCTTTGCTTTCCTTTCCAGTCAGTTTTTCCTTTCTTTCTGCTGTCACTATTTATTTCTCCCTTCTTCCTGGACTCCTCTCTGCATTCAGCTGCCAGGGGTACACTTACTAAAAAAGGTTGCAAACCCCTGGGTTACGATGTTAAGTCTGTGTTGTGTCCTGGTTGACAGTAGTCTTATGTAGAGTTTAGATTATGGTTTGGATAGGGTTGATCCTGCCTCAGGCAGGGGGCTGGACTAGATGACCTCTGGAGGTCCCTTCCAGCCCCACTTCTCTATGATTCTCCATCATTTCTCCCTTTTCCCCATGTCATGCTTCCTTGCTTCTTGTTCCTTACTCCTCTATATGCCTTCCCCTCAATTCTATTTTGCCCCAAATGCCATATTTCCCTTATTATCTTCTCCCCACAAATCATGCAGTCCAAGAGCTGCCTCTCTCCCTTGTTATACATTTTGTCCCAAAGATCTCTCTGGCAGAAAGAGGATGGGCTGATGCTACAGCTGTCCAGACCAGAAGGCAAAGGAGTGTGGCAGGCAGACTTGGCCTGTTTCTTCCTACTGCTTGGGTGTCTACTACCTGCTGCCTGGTTCAGTGTGCTGTAGGAGGCAAGGAGCAATGAGAAGAGAGAGGAAAAGTAGAAGTTTTGATTCCCTGTTCAGTAACCTCAAGTGCCAGAAACGAAGTGAGGCAAGTGCAAGGGGAATAGCCAGCTTGCTCACTGAAGCTCCACTATTGCTTGATCATGGTTTTAAATTGAATGAATGAAGAGGGAGATGGCAAATCACACTAAGAATTGCAATCTGACTTGCCTCCTTCTTCCTATGAATTGCTAGCAAAGAAAAGATAGCAACCTTTACGCTGAATGAGGTGAAAAGGTCACACTCACAAGGAAAAAGGGACAAGTAGGCTTTGTGTTTTTTTTTCCCCCTCTCCCTAGATCTAGCTGGGGACCCTGACCATGAAACTCTGCCTTTTATTCTGAGGATGTGAATTGTATCCAAGGCTTTGCTCATGTCCCCTCAACCCGTGCATTATGTTTGAAACGGGCAAGTGCATTTTATGATCTGCCCATTCAATAGATGGACACTGAATGTGATGGAGAAAGGGAAGAAAGGAAAGGACATGGAAGAAGAAGCACTCATGAAATGAGGGGGTGAGGATAAGCGTAGTACATCCACTGTAGGAATGAAAGAATATGCAGGGGTGGCCACCCTCATAGAAATAAAGTCTGTTAAGGGGCCATTAGATCCACTACTCTGACCATCTCATTCACAAATTACCCTGCAGTGAGCCCAACCACTCATCCAGCTGAAACAGATCTCCCAAGAAAGGCATCCAGTCTGAACAGTCAGAATGGAAAGAGTCTACTACTTCCTCTTGTTTTCAGTGAGTAATCCTCTTCACTATTAAATATTTGTGCCTTGTTTCTGACATAAACTGGTCTTGCTTGAACTCCCAGCAGTTGCTTCTCATTATATATTTATCTGCCCCTCTAATACCCATTTATATGCTGTGATCAGCAGGGATCCTGGTTTTCTCCAATTAAAAAAAAAATCCCAATTTTCAGTTAAAAAAAAGTAACCCCAAATCTACACTTTCTCATGATTAAAATGAAAATGTGTATGTATTTCATGTCAATCATGGGAAAATGTGGATTTGGGGTTACTTTATTTTCTAATTGAAAACTCGGGATATTTTTTAAGTCAGAAACTACCAGGATCTCTGGTGATCAAGTCACCTCTTGGTCTTTTGGAACAGTGAAATAGACTGAGCTCTCTAAATCTCTTGGCATAACATTTTCTTCAGGTCCTAAATCTTGTGATTCTCTTCTGTATCCCCTTTTTGATTTTTCTTTTTTCAACAGCCCGTTAAAGAATAGGGACAATAGAACTTCAGCATTCCAGTACTGGCCTGGCTGAAGTTGTGCACAGAGGTAAAATCACCTCACTATTCTTCTGCATGTACTTTCAAGGATCACATTATTCCTTTTTGCAATATTGTTACACTGAGAGCTCATGTCGTGTTGTTGGCATTAACATCCTCTCATTTAATCAGTTAGGCAAACCCTCTGCCTAATCTGAAAATTTGTGCACATGCCATTTTATGTTAGGTTTTAAAATGAAATAAATGGCCAGTTCTGTCTTTAAACTGATTTATTTCTGTGTCACTGCTGGTAGGTCATGTCAGTTACATTTTACAAATTGCTATAGGCAGAAGTAAAATACTAAAGTTGTTCTGCTACACTACACATTCTAAATAAGGCTGTGTTCTCCCTCCTTTTAAACACAAAGGTTTAAATGTACAAAAATAATTGGTGATTTTTTTTTTTTTGGTGCCCAATAGAAGAAATTTGGAAATGCCCTTATGGTTAAAAATTGCTGAGCACTTTCTCCTTTAAGGAATCTTAGTTGAGCCCCCAGAAAAATAAGCCAAATACATTTTCAAAGCCAACTCTTGACTTAATCAGAAAAACTCTTAGAAATTATTAGATAATCTCATGTTGTGATCAAATATATGTAATCTCTCCACCACTTCATATCCTACCTTACATGACTGTAAAATATCTTTGTGGATCTATGTTAATGGTAGTATATTTTAATAAGGTTCCAGTTTTCCATTGGGAGCTGATTTGTCAAGGGGTGCAAGCATGTGACAAAAAATTGACACTATGTATGCCCTTTACATTCTGAATCAGGAAAAATGTCATTATTTTAGCTGTGTCTAAAACTCTCCCAAACACTTGCAAAAACTGGAAAATTGTTCTTTGTCCTGTTAATTGCTCTTCTCTACAGCCTGCTATGGTCCTCATTTCAGGACAATAACAAGAGTGACTGGAACTGCTTTGCTCTTATCCCTTTTCAAGGAGAAGCTGTGAAAAACTGCTGTGTTGAAAGTTACTGACCCCTTTCTTGTTTACTGCATGTATGAAACCACTGGGAGGGCTTGGTGAAGAGACACAGGCTACGATGCATTTGGTATGATGATTACACCTGGTGCTATATCAGACACAGTCAGTTCAGTAGAAAGAATTACTCAATGCTCATGTGAGCCTGGGTCTTGGATTAGAGTTAGGTCATGGTGATTCAGCCCAGACAAGGATGTGATAATGTTAATGGGCTAGGGGAAGCAGCTGGAAGAGCTGGTGGAACTCCTTGCAACGTCTCAGAAGAGGTGCAACAACTATTTGTAAAACAGTTGTGCTACTTAAGGGCATCTACTGAATAACCAGGTGGAGGCTGTAGCCACTTTTTGTCCTTTATGCCTGACCAGCCAAGTCCAACCTCTTCTCTTCTGATGCCAGAATTATCTGTATCTCTGATACCTCAAGATTAGATCACTGTAGTGCCCTTTACTAGGGCTATACCTGGGCCTGTCCAGAAGCTGAAGCTAGTTCAGAATGCTGCAGCGCACTTAAGCAGAGGAGCATACGTGGGAGCACACTAGACTAGTGCTCTGAATTCCCACTGCTTTCTAGTAATCTTCCAGGTAGAATTCAATGTGTTGGCTTTAAACCACAAAGTCCCAAATGATTTGGTACCTGGCTTCATGAGAGATGCTTCACTGTTCATAGCACAGTATTTCAGTCCAGCTTAGCTG
Source organism: Crocodylus porosus (assembly GCF_001723895.1). NCBI lineage: Eukaryota > Metazoa > Chordata > Crocodylia > Crocodylidae > Crocodylus > Crocodylus porosus. The sequence continues at coordinate 48,695,155 of NW_017728906.1, read as the reverse complement.
AAGTGCTTGGATGGGAGTTCTCAATAATAAAGAAGCAGCTGCTTGGCCTAGTGACCTCCCTGAGGGGGGTCCTTCATTTTGAAACTCATTTCTTCTCTTGGTCCACCAGGCTTCTGAGCATGCTGTGCCAGCTTCTTCTATGTCCCCATCTCTGCTAAATCTGTGGTAGAGGGCTTGAACTAACAGGGTACCCAAAGATGTAGTTTAAAATTTGAAAGCGAGCAGAAAATATTCTGTTCAAACAGTCTTAAATTATTTACTACAAAGAGATGACCATTTTAATGGAACTTTGAGAAGAGACCAAAGATCATTATTCTGTTGAGATCCAGAGATCCTTGTGCAAGTGGCACAGAAGGGCTTTGGATGCTACTCCAGGTCATGAACTGTATGGCAGCCCCTTACCTTAGCCCTTCCTGCCCAGCATTCTCAATTGGATACAACCCATATTATGAGATGCTATGTGGATGGATAATTTTAACTCTTTATAAAGAAACTATGTCAGTGAAGCATAATAATAGATACCTGTAGTACACAAATGAGAGAGATCACATATACAAGTCATGCTGAGTGAAATCCTGACCCCATTGCAATTGGTAAGAGCTTTGCCTGGACTTCAATGGTTGATTTTACTTGCTGAAGGTGCATACTCAAGTTCTACCATTTGTATGAATCTATTGTAGGACATCCAGCACCCAAAGATGGATGCTTAAAAGAATCAAAACAAATAAGGAGCAAGTATAACAACAGGATGCATCTTATTAATAATGCAAATATTACAGTATGCAATATGTAGGTCCTATATCTAAAGGTTCCATATAATTTGTAAATAACCCAGCATAAAACAAGTGATATATCACTTATGTAACAAAGAAATAGAGTATACCGTAAAGGAGAAATTAGTTGTAGGTAATATATCAGTTGGAAGTTTTCTATAATTTAGAAAAATAAGGCTTATTATAGAATCTTATAAAAGCATATTATATCTGTGTGTACCATATAAGCATATCTAATACAGTAGATAAACATTCCTGTTTGATGCCCTTTCATTTATTTTTGAGAATTAACTACATGAATATGTACATATCTGCTTTTGTGGCAGTATGGAATGATCTGCCTTAAGAACCTAAGATAGCATGTGAAACATGGAAAGAGGGCACATCTATGCCAGGACAGTCTGAAATGTATCTGCGACATGGACAAACTACTTGGAAGGTTCTGAATAAAGGAAGTGTTTTCCAGTTCTGATTCTGGTTTCCCTGGGGTATATCTACACTGTAATCCAGAGATAACTGCAGTTTACATGGACATACCCAAGACAACTTGAAGTGATAGTAGCATAGCTGCAGTTGGCTGGACATCGGTGATCAAGTACTTACAAGGGTCCCAGGCAGGTTTGTTCAGGCCATAGTGAGGCTCACTGCTATTGGTATCCAAGAAAGTTAATTTGGCATAGCTCAAGTATGTCCCCACAAACTTCAATCACATGTCTGGACTGCAGGTAGACCTACTTCTAAACTGTAAACTTCCTGAGATAAGAGTGCCTTTTTGTTATGGGTGAGCATGGGTGCCCAGCAACAGGTGTATATTATCATTACAACACAAAAAGCAATTGTTCTTAAGTGCTTGCATTACATCTGTGTTGGGATTTAGCACATATATAGCACAAGCTAGCTATGTTTCATGCTGCCATGGTATAGAAACAATGAAGACATGTCTTATACGTACATTGATGACATTTGCTAATGTGAAACAATATTCATTTTCAAAAAGAGAACGTCAAAATGTCTTGCACAATTCAGAAGTTGTATTCTATTTGTTTTGAAAGAAGGCATTAGAGATGGCTCAGGGATTTGGTAATAGAATATGAAACCTCTCATCTCTAGGTCAACAATTCAGACGTGACCTAGATTGTTAGTCACAGAAAGTCATTACTGTCTGATTGTTGCCTGGTCTTATGCAAAATGAAATGTGCTCTCTTTCTCAATCCATTTCCTAATGAATATTCACTTGTGGTGAAGGGTTATTTTAGATTGGTTGTTATTTGTAACTTTTAAAAAAGTCTTGGCTGAGAGACCAGTGAAAGACTATAGATGAATTTAATGTCTACCTTCCTGCTATCAACGACCTTGCTCTGCAAGAAGATGCATGGAGTGGGGCAACTTGTGCTAATATTACTTTTGCTGTCTCTCTTTTGTTCAGCAATATGCATCATGCTACTTGTGCAGTAATGTCCTTCACAGAGGAAGGGACTGTCTGAATAAGTCTGTGGTTTATGGTGATGATTTGTCAGAGGAAGTAATGTTGAAAATGGCAGAAGTGATGAAATAATAAAAAGACAGAAATTACGGGCAACAGTTTGTATTCAATTTAAGGTGGGGAGGGTGTTTCTCATTCATTTTTAGACTGTTGAACAAAAGTGAATATGATGCAGTAACAGTGAGAAATTCTGAATGGGTTTTTCCCCTGTTAATGAATGTCCAATGCAGATTCAGCTCTTCCTTGTCTTCTCCCAGTGAGGGAAGTAACAGTTGTATAGTTGTAAATTATAATGAGAACAGGATAGTCACATAGGACAATCCGGACCATTTGGTCACCCTGAGCAGGGTTGCTCATCTCCTGGCCTGTGGGGCTAGATCCAGCCTGTGGTTGTCATCCAGTCTGCAGAGCTCCCTACAGGTCTGATAATTTAGGGGCTGGGAACTGGTAGCAGCTAATTGCTGCTCCTCTGGTGAACTTCTGGACCTATGGGAAGCCCTGTAGATCAGATTTGCATGCCTCTGTATGCTAGATTGAAGGGTTCACAGGGTGCCATGGGGCCAATAGGAGCAGTACAGGGTGGCACAGGGCTGATCAGGGCAGCATAGAAGGCCAATCAGGGCATCACTGGAGCTGGACAGAGGCAGCATAGGGCCTAATCTTGCACAAGTGGCCTGATCTGACCCACGGACCAGCCTTGTGCCACTCGTTGGGCCCTAGGACCAGATGGTTGAGTATCACAGACCTAGAGTCATTCAAACAAAAAGCATTCTAATACAACCAAATACAAAGTGAGACACCATGGAACAGTGACTATGGTCCAGGTGTACACAATGGAGGACTGTCCTGGACAGAAGGGGCTTGGAGAAAGATGTAGGAGTCATGGTGGGCAAACACATGCGAGTTTCCAGGGTAATGCTGTGACAAAAAGGGCCTATGTGATCCTTGGCTGAATAGACAGAAGAGTAGTGAGTCGGAGTGGGGAAGTGACTTGATATCTATGCACAGCTTTAGCCAGTCCAATACGGGAATGCTACAAGCAGTTCTATTGCCCACAGTCTTTAAACGGATGATGGAAAAATTGGAAAAAGTGCAGAAAAGAGCTGCAGAAAGGGTTTAAGACCTAGAAAATATGGAACACAGCGAGAGACTTAAAGAACTCAGTCTGTTTCACTGATCAAGAAGACTGTGATGCACAGAGGTAACTGGCCAGTACTGTGCCCAGAGCAGCCACCCTCTCCCTGCCCCTTTGCTCCTCCCCCTGGACCTTTTTGTAGGCTTCTGACTCCAGATGCTTCTGTAGAGTGCCAACATGCAGGCATCACAGAGAAAATTTGCTGTTTGTTGAGGGGAGATGTTGCTTCATTCCCCCACCCCCGCAGTTGCCCATTGTAGAGTGCCCCACAAAAATGCCTGTCACTGATGTTACAGGGCTGTAACAGCTTCATTAAACCAAGCAGATAGTCTGTCTTCAGTTTGCATTAAGAATATTTTCAGATCGGTGGAGGGGGGAGTTATGTCATTGTTAACCTGAGTTGTGCATGTCAGGCCTGAGCCATATGCCAGGGATATCAGAAGAAAAAAATCTCACTGACTTCAACAAATGTTGAACCACTCACACAAATCCCTACAAAATGCTGTTCATAACAAATACTAAATGAGACTCTGGAGAAGAAAAATTGAAATTAATCACAGGTGACCTTACAGCTGCTGGGCTTCCTGCAGCATCCTGGGCCTGTGATGTTTTGTAACTATTGTGATAGACCCTCCTCTTACGGTGCCTATATTAATGTGAATGAGAATTATGCATGTTCATCAACAGAACAATGAGCCCATTGGAATGAACAATGCATAATAAAATGGTTCATTTCCAGAGGAGAAAGGGGCTTTTTTTCCCCTTTAGTTTTGAGAAGTGCCGCAGGAAAACTCCATTTATTTATGCTTGTTTTCTTTTGACAATGGTTTCTTTGTTCCCTTCTTCCCCTGGCTTTCACTGTGCTTGTTAGCAACAATGTCTGACAACGGTAGACTAGCGGTAGAAAGAAGAGATGGAATAAATGTCAGGAGGAAGAAATAATTATATGCCCCTAAGACAATGTTTAAAAATGTGGCCTGAAATATAAACAAAGGAAGGCGATGTGCTTTCCTTTAAGACTTTCCCTTTAAGTGCATATTTACATACTCCAGTTTTTCAGGGCTGCTACTTCCCATTGCTGTCTAATGTCTATCTCTGAGCAGTGCCTGCAATGCCATTGGCTCTCCAGCATGTTAGCTCATCTCCAGTCAGAAAGGTGCCATCCAAAAGCAGTATTATTGTTGCTTTGAAGACATTGCATGGCAGCAGATACTCTATGGGAAGGATAATTGTAAATGTATTTTTATGTTATAAATTCTACATATAGGTGTGACATATTTGAGGTGAGTAGCAATTACCAAGATTCACCTGCTTTCTGTCCTAATATTGCTGTTAGCCTATCACTTTTGCTACTATTATCTGTACTGGACATTCTGAACCTAATTCTCTGTTGCCTTGTGTAATTACTGAAACTTCTGCAAAGTGAATGGGATCTTTTGAGCCTTACCTACACAAGTCTCAGCACTATTTGCTTTGTTTTAGATTCAAACACTGGCCTGGGGCAGGCAGTGGCTCAGCTCAGGCACTGGTCCCAGGCCTGTGGCCAAAGTTAGAACTGAGGCATCCTGCCCTAGATCAGGGTGGCAAGTGTGGTATGTGGGAGCTCACAGTGGCAGGAGCACAGAGGCACCCTGTGGTGGGGATAGACGGCGCACGGGGCAAACCATGCTGCCTACCCCTCTTCCCCCAGCTTACTTTCTGCTCTGGCTCCAGGTACAGCCCTGACTGAGAACTGCTGCTGCTTTTGCCTGGTTGGGCTGGGCTGGGCTGGGACTGGGGCTGTCACAACTGACTCCCCAAAGCTGGCTCAAAAACTGCTGCAGAAAGTATGCGGTGGGGTGTAGGCAGCAGGGGGAGCATGTGACAGAGGGCAGACACAGAGGGTGGGGGCAGGGGACAAGCACCAGAGATGGGCAGCAAGGGGGGCAGGCACAGGCATGGGGGGACAAGGGACAGGAAGCAGGGGGCACATGGCAAGGAGAAGCAGGGAGCAAACTCTGGTGTGGGGGGGCAAGGGGTATATGGCCCCTAATCCCCTGCTGCTGTTTTCCCTGCCACAGTGGAAAATTATAACACATGTATACATTTTCCAAGCACAAAATCTGATTATTGAGGGGTCAACTTAAATTTGAAACCATCTTGGATTCAGGTAAACACGATAGGTGGAATCTTTGTTACACTGAAATCTGTTTTAAGGTAAATTTCATTGCAATTAAAATATTTCCAAACCCCACTAATAGCTCATTGTAAATAGGGCAAAATGGTTCTTATTAAAACCAAGTCATTACGATACATGGCTTTTTTCAGTCCTCTTAAGTAGAATAGACCTTAATGGCAATAAATAAAATACCCATCACCAAATTTTACAAACACCAGGCTAAAAAATATAGGCTATTGTGTGACTCTTTAGCACAAGAAAAGCGTACTCCACATAGACAAGCTGTGCTCAAAGCCTTTTAACTTGGACCTCTTTAACTGACAACCTTGTCTGTGTTCCATGTGGTTTTCTGAATCCTGCCACAATGGCTAACAAGGAAAATGGACAATAGTTATAGTTTTTGTTGGAAGAAAAGATGGAAGAGGCAGAAATAGTAGACTTGCTGTTAGGGGGAAAAAAAGAGTTCTGGCTAAAGAACTTAGAATTCCTCCCTCAGTAGGCACATCTACATGTGCAATTAATTCACACCAATAAACTCCAGCATATATTGCCCTGAAGTTTACTGTTCCCAGCTGCACTGGCTGAATGTGTGCCTGGGACTGCAGCACGTTAAGCTGGCTCAGATCTGCCCTGGCTGGCAGGGGCCTCCAGGGAGGTCAGCCTGCCAGCCTGGGGCTGCTTTAACTTGGTTCAACATGCTATGAAAGGACTAACTGATGGATGAGGGTGGTCCAGTGTGGGGCTAGCCGACAGGCAGCCACTGCACTGAAGCACCCTGGTGCCCCAGTCATCCAGGTCAGCATCTACATGTGTGCTGCTGCTCGGGGGGAAAAAACTCCATAGCAGGATAGTACTTGTACTTACAAATACTAGCCTGCTGCAGAGTTTATTAGTTTCCTGTGGCCTAATAGGGCTACACATGTAGGCCCCAAAATGTTTATTGTGTAGCCAACTAGGCAACTATGGTAAACTTCTCATGTTTGGGCCCACTGTTGCCCAAAACCGAGAAGTGAACCAATGTTCTAGGTCTGGAACAAAGTGTAATGCATGGGGAATACTATGATGTTGACAACTTGGTTTTAGGGCATTTATGCAATGATGTTCTTGTAAATGGCCCACTGCTTTGCCAAAAACACCACATTTTGTAAACCTGATTGGCTGTGATGAATTTCAAGTAAGCATGGCTGGTTAAACAGATTTTGTAGATGCTATGGAATTACAGCAAAGTAATTTGTAGAGAAGAAATATGATGTACAAGTAGATAAATGTAATGAATGTTGCACAGGTGAAAATAAGAAGCTGATAAATGATTACAGTCCATATGACTTTTTTAAAAAGCTGATGAAACATGCTGCTTCAATCATCTGTTCCGCATGGTACATTCCTGGCAACAGGCAATTGTTACTTGGACTTCCTGTCCCTCGACAGGTAACTGACTGCACTTCTCTGTTGCAGTGCATCAGAAACGGAGAGGCTGAGACCACTGATCACTGGCAAATCACCCAAACAGTGCTGCTTCAAAAAAGTACATTCACTTCCATGTGATTGCCAGGCCAACAGACATGAATGGATGATGAAAGATGTATTTAATCTGCGGTTGCTAAAATTGATGCAAAGATGAAACAAGGAAAATAATGAGATTCTTTTGCTGACTGACAGTTGCTTGGCGCACATGTTTCTGCATCTAGAGTGGGTTTGATTTGAGTTTCTTCTGTGGAGCAGTGCCACTATATTCCAGCCTTTGGATTAAGATATCATTTGCTTTTAAAAAGCCTATAACATAAACTGCCTGCAGAAGTGAAATTTTCTCAGTCATGACGAAGAAGAGGTTAACACTGACCCAGCAATTAACACCATGGCAGGAGCCATTTATTTTAAAGGCCAGTGATGAAACTTTGGCAAAAAAGGGGTATGTCAGTGGAAGTGTCAGACAGTGATGTGGAAGGATAAACTTATGAACTGGATGTAGGTGTTGATGAACTCAGGAATAGAGTTCCTACTTCCGCAGGTATTCCCAATGAGGTGAGTTTCTGAGACGCTTGCTGCAGATAACTATTTGCTCATTGCTCACAAGTTAAGAAATGCTGAAATTGCTGAAAGTACAAATGATACAAAGGCTGAAGAAGGTGAGATTGAAAGTAATGAGGATGAGGGTCTTGAATAGTGGAGTAATTGACCTATTTCACAAGCCGTTGTTTGTCCAGAGAAGTTACAAACATTCCTTCATTTGTATTGATGTTCCTAATCCAGTTTTTACCCAGCTATGTGGTGTAGACAAATATTTAACAGGTGTGGCTGCACCTTGTACAAAGCAAAATTGCACACATATAATAAAGTACAGGATTATAGCTTACATGAGCTGTATGATAAACAGGTCTACCTAATGAACTGCAAGTACATAACCACCAGTGAGAAACAGCTGTGAAAGGCCAAAAAAATGTCCTAGTGTATATTAGGTAGTGTATGTGTAGTAGAGACAAGGAGGTACAAGTACCGTGTACGAGGTACTGGTTAAGACTCCATGTAGAATGCTACGTGCAGTTTTGGTCACCAATGTTAAAACAAAGCCCAAACTTAAAATAGCACAAGTTCAAAAAAGGGCCAAAGAGATGTTTAAGGGGATGAAGACTCTTTCTGATGCAAGATTAAAGGAGCTTAGTCTGTTTAGTTTAGTAAATTAGAGTTTGAGAGAGGATATGAGCTCTCTGTACAAGGGAAGGTAAAGAGCTTTTTGGGCTAAAAAGCAGTGGCACAAGACCAAATGCTTATTAACTGGCTACAGATACATTTATATTGGAAGTTATAAAACATCTCTTTGTTACAGCAATGAAGTTTTGAAGCTGTCTTCCAAACAAATCATGGTGACAAGGAACCTGCATCTCTTTAAGACTGAACTGGATGTGCTTATTAGGGCTGTGCGAAGCTTCAGCAGCTGATTTGATTCGGCCCAATTCAGGGACTGGACCTCTGAATCCAAATTGAATCAGGAGACCAAGTAAAAGCTCTGAAACAATTTGAAGCATCTGAATCTATTCGGAAAAGTTTCAGAAAAAGATTTAGCTGATTTGGAGATCTGGCCATAGACTAAACAGGTAGCTGACAGCTACCTCCACCTGATAAATTGATTGGGGGGAGAGGGGAGGGAAGGGGCGTGGGGCAGGGAAGTTATTGGGGCTGGGGCTGGGACAAGCTGCCCAGCCAGGGCGGGGCGCAGGGGCATGTGGGATGCAGGCACGGAGTCGGGGCTCTGCCCTGCTGCCACTTTCCCAGCCAGGGTGGGATGCAGGCACGCCTTGCTCCAGGTGGAAGGGGGCAAGTGGGTAGAGCCCCCTGTTCCCAACGCTGCCATGCCCACATCCTGCACCCCCTGCTCCCAGCATTGACGTGGGTGCAGCAGCGCTGGGAGCAGGGGCTATGCCCTGCTGCCCCCCAGAGTGAGCTGCACCTGCATTGCATCCACCCCCCTGCTCCAGCTGGGCAAGCAGGAGCAAGGCAGAGCCCCTGCGGCTCTCCTCACTGGGGCAGAGGCAGGCACAGCTGGAGGAGCCGCGGGAGAATCTCCTATGGCTGCCCTGACCAGCCCCAGCCTCCCAACACTTTAAAAAACAAACAAACAAACAAAAGCCGTGCACTCACTGGCTGCAGGAGCAGTGATCGGGGCCTCTAGGAGCTTGTGGCAGTCTCCCCTCTGCCCCTGGACAGGTTCTCCCCTCGGCACCCGTGCGGCAGCTGCCCCATGGCACAGGTGCAGCGTGGCTTGGCAAGATGCTGTGCACTGTCTGGGAGCTGGGGCAGCTCCACCTGTCAGCTGGAGGTGCTGGGACAATCCCCAGCTCTCCGATCACTCCCCCAGCTCTTCCTGGGGGGTGCGGCCCCTGGATCTGCACATGGGGTTTCAGTAGGTTGCTGCTGCCAGCTGGGGAAATAGCCCAGAGCCAACTGCATCCCCAGCAGGCAGCTGCAGCCTGCTGTCATCCTGCATCATATGGGGGCCTATAGGAAGAGCTGGGGGAGGCGACCGGGGACCTGGGGAATCAAACTGGGAACTGGGGGAGTGTTCAGGGACCTGAACATTACCCCAGCCCCCTGTTCGATTCCCCAGTCCTCTGTTCGATTTTTCCTAGGAGCTGCAGTGGCTCCACGTGTAAGCTGGAGCCTGGCAGCACTGAGCCCCAGTGGCCCCCACTCCCAGGCAGCATGCAGCGTGATCCCTGCTAACCCCTACTACCTCGTGCTGCACACGGGGGGAGGGCTGTGCTACAAGCACCCAGAGGCCCCAGTCACCACTTCTGCAGCCGGTGAGTGTGGACCTTTTGTTTCTGGGTTTTTTTTTAAGTGCCGGGAGGCTGGGGCTAGGTGGGTGGGGCCGGGAAGCCATAGGGAACTCACCTGCAGCACCCCCCACCCAGGGAGAAGCAGGCACGGGGGAACCTGCCGCCACCCAGCTGTGCCTGCCTCTCCCTGGCCAATCCAAATCATCAAATCTCTCCAGATTGGTGCCGAATCGTCTGAAGCAGATTTGGACGTATCGATTCAGGACAGTGATCGAAATCGAATTGCTGTCCTCCGAATTGGCTGAATCCAAATCGAATACTTCCCTATTCACACAGGCTTAGTGCTTATGGAAGGCATAGCCTGTAGTTGATCCAGGAATAGGGGAAGGGGAAGTGCGGCCTCCTCATTTGGGTGTCTCATAGATGTACAGTGAGATCTGATCTCATTGCCTGGTTAGCATGGGCTCCTGTCAGAGTCAATGGTTCTGGAGCTTAGGGGGTGAATGCTACTACTGTTCAGTGAGGAAAGGGAGGAAGGGGAAGGCTGAATTTAGCAGCATGGAGGCAGGAGGGAAGGAGCTCATCCCCTGGGCTCTGGATCTGCACAAAAATAGGGGATCCAGCCAGACCCCATGCCAAGAGCTCACATGTAATGCAGTCAAAGGTAAGTGCAAACAGGCCCCCTGGATCTGCTTCTAGGTACAGTATGATCAAACAGGAAGTTCTGGCCAGTCAGTGTGCTATATCTAGTTATGTATTTGGAATTACCGTGCTAATTTATAAAGATAGCTCTCTAGTGTGGAAGACATCTGGTAATCCTATGTCTCAAGGCTTTGCTGCCCATTATTTGGCATGAGGGAAGATTTTTTTTTTTTTTTTTCTTTTCCTGAATGCTACTTGCTCTGGTAGGGGGAAAGAGGTCACCTTCTTCTGAGGCCTGGGGAAATTGGCCACAACTACAGCTGGAGGGTTTTGACTGAGGTATGATGACTGGCTACAGGCTTAAGTTATTCTGTTTTCTGAAAGGCTTAGAATATCTTGAACTTCCTAGAGTAGTCTATCCCTTTCTGTGCATGTGTGCACCTTAAAGGGCTCTTTTCTTTTTACCAGAAATTTCAGACTATCTGTAATTTCATATTCATTTTCAATGTGTGTATTTCTTTCTGTACATGGCCTCAGAGGAATGTTGCTGATATCAGAATCATTAGTGCTAAAAAAACCGATCAACCTACCCCCTGACGTGCTATTTATCCAACTTTGCTTTTAAGCATTCAAAGAGATTAAGTCATTTATTTCTTTAAAATTAATTTTGTATTTAAAGGGTTCGAGTGCATTGGCCAAGAACAATGGAGCCGTGAGGGAGAGTTTAAAGAATGTGCCTCCATGTACAGAATACTTTCTACAAGGAACCCATGAGAGGGTAAGAAGAATCATCTCAAGCAGGTGCAGTAGGAAGACAGTATCTGCACAATTGGAAAAGTAATGAAAGGCACCTGAAATTAAAAAAGAAATGATGAACAGTGGCTTTTTTAAGGCTTTGGTGAGGAAGTGTTTGGGATGGTTTTATATAAATAAATGTGCATTGTACTGCCAAGAAAGGTACATGGAGGGGATCAGAAGCGTGTTGCAATTTTAAAATTTATAATTCATTTATAATTCAAAGGCACAATAGGTATAAATAAAATATGATGCAAAAATCAATTTGGGTAAATATTGAGGGATAGAGGCTCTTTAGAAGAGATCAGAGAGGAAAAGGAGAAATTGCTATTTTGTATAGCGGACAATGGAACATTCACCAGTAATTGAGATAAGAGACTTTATAAGAGTTGCACGTGGAGTAGAATCCTGATAACTTAGATATAAAAGCAGACTCTTATCCTCAGATCTTTGTGGTAGATTTTAAAGACCAGTTAAAACAAACAGCAGTCCATCAGGGATGGTGGCCAAGCCTGCCTCAGAGCTGGGGCATAATATAGATGACCTTGAGACTCTCTTCCACCCTCTGTTTCCATAATTTTGTGATCTCTCTTGTACACTGCAGTTGAATAATTCTGGAGCTTCCCTTGATATCAGTGAGAGCTCTGTATAGCAAAAAGGCCTACTGTCCAAATTGCTGCTGTAATACTTTGTTTTTATAACTGTGTCATTTCAGCATTATTATGAAATCACTGTACAATAAACTCCCAATAAGCCATAAAGATCTTTTGCCTCATTAAAATCTGAAGCATTGATCTTCACATGGAACTTTGGCCTAAAGCAAGAAGTCAATCTAAATAATTTCTACAAAAATTGTTTTCCAGTTGTTTAATCTGTTTTATTCAAATGTCATATTACTGTGAATCAGTTCTTTTAAACAGATTTTTATTTGAATTACTGTATTTATTCAAATATAAGATGAGGTTTCCCCACCCAGTCAGCACAGGGGAAAAAGTCCCTCATCTTACATTCACATACAAGGAAACTGCAATACTACTGTCTAACTTTGAACTGCTGCTAAAAGCAGCATATGCTCAGTAATGGAAACTAGCTATGAACTGATTAAATGCAGTCAACACTGAGCAAGACTATAAAGCACATGGCTCATATTGCCCAAACAATGGGAACCTTATTTATTTGTTTATTTACAAATGTTGTTAAAAATACCCTTATCTCCCGTAACATCCTTGTTTTACCAAAACTTCATATCGCAAAAACATACAGGACTTATGACAAGAACACTCTGTTCCAGTCATGAGGGGGACTAAGTAGCACATGGACTCTTTTGTGGGGGCAGTATCTGGAATACACACACATACTGACCAGTTCTGAGCTGTGGGGTCACCATGGCTTGAAATGCTGTCGACTCTGCTGGGACCCAGCCCAGTGAACTGTATGGTACATCATGAGCTTTTTTTTGGCTTTAGACTAATATCATGCATAGTTTGTACTATATAAAAGTAGATGCCAAAGTGATACTTAAAAGTGTATTTATGGAATATCTGGCAGCAGTTTCAAAAAATGTAAAATGCATCAATTCTGGACAAACTAAGTCTATGGGTACTATATGCAAATTACTACAGCTATTTTTATTTCAAGGTCACTTTTTCCAAATTTGTTTTGCACTTCCATGTGCTCAGGGAGAGCAGGGGCTGACAGTAAGAAGGGGGGGAAAGAGCTGCAGGAGCATCAGCTGCAGTCCTGGGCAATGCCCCATTCCCCAGTGGGAACCTATTGGTAGTGTCCACAGCTGATGCCAGAGCCCACCTGGTATTGCTTCTGGTATGTGGGCAGGAGCTGGGAGCCTGGTGTAAGCTGCAGATGGGGCCAACATGTGCCTGCCTGCCTGGCATGGTGCATTAGCTGGAGTCTCTGGCTCCTTGCAGGCTGGATCTCATGACTTTGGCTGTCCAGCCCTGCTCCTAACTATATCTTTTTGTTGTTGCTGTTGTTCCTTCTTACTTGGCCTTTAGTTAATTTTTTTTTCACTCATGTCTTCCTACCTACAAGACAAGATTTTACTATTAGCACTGTGTAACACTGAAAAGGAAAGGATGTTTCGGGGGAGAACTTCAAGGAGAGTTGGTTCAGACTCAGATCGAATGTCCACAGTGGTTGCACATTTGGAATACAGGCGGACTGCAGCTCAAGTCTGGTGAGTGGCAAAAGCTTTGCAAGTTATTTCTAAAATGGCAGGAAACAAAGATGCTAAAGTGCCACCGTTTAGAAGAATGCAAGAAGTCTTGGGTGAATTTGATTGACAAGGTGGGTTGGGGGCAGAAAGGACATGAGAGAGGCTGGCAGGAGATGAAAAGTGTTGACACATATATCACTGTCTATCCAAGGGTTATATATGCCGCCTAGTAATAAATACACTAGGAGTTAAAATAGGGCAATGTGGATGAGTATGGAAGTGCAGAAAGTAATCAAGGATGAGAAAGAGATATATGTGAGGTATAAAATGTCAGGTGCTGAGAGAGGCTGGTAAGATTACAGAATAGAGTCAGAAGGGTGTGAAAAATAACCAGAAAAGCAAAAAATAAAGAATGAAAGAAATATTGTATAAAAGCTTAAGGTAAATAAGAAATTCTTCAGATATTCAAGGGACAAGAAATGGTTGGAAGAAATAGTAAAGCTTCTAAGGGCAATTTATTGATCTGTGTTGGACTTTGCTAACCAAAAAAAAAAAAAAAAAAATGTAATGAACTATATTCCATAGTGCTCACAAAAGATGATGGCAGAAAGAGAAGCTAGGATATAGCCAACACAAATTTATATAGGGGGAGAAAGAAAACTATTGGAGGAAAACAGGGAAAGTTTGATCACAACATTTGAAGCATGACACAACTACATGGTCCCTGAAGGTCACAATTCTGAAAACGGTAACAGAAAAAGGAGGGAGAAAAGAACCAAGGAGAGTGAGGGGAGGGAAGAGAGACAGACTCCTTTAAAAGGGTCTATATATCACCCTTTTGGCAATAAAATAAGTAGACACAAGAAAGTTCACAAGGAGCCTGAGGCCGCGTCCAGACGAATGTGGCCGTTCAGTATGTGGCACTGCAGACATGTCTGTGGCACGACATACTGTACATTCAGTTGTTCTCCATGCTGCAAGGAAGCAGTGTGAGGCTGGGGGCAGGGTTGACCCCTGGATATCCAGGGGTCAAAAAACCATGCCAAAAAAAAAAAAAAGCAGCAGCATAGCACATGCAGAGGCAGTATGCGCTGCTCAAAACCAGAGCCTGGCCAGCTGAAGTCATGCTCCAGCTGCTGGCCAGGCTCCAAGAGGCAGGATTGCTGCTGCTGCAGCCCCAGGAGGCCCCCAGGACCTCAGATATGGCTCCTGGGGCAAGCCCAGCGCTGGCCTTTGCCTCTCCTACCCCACCTGGGGTAACTTGCTACGTGCCAGAGGGCACGTGGCACAGGCGTTCCATGGGGACAACTAGTGGTGGCACAAGGTGTGCTTCTACTCATTGTCCCAGGGAATCAAATATCCACTCTCATGTGGACACAGCCTGAGAGAGCAAGGAGGTCACAGATAAATGTGGGCCCTACTTATCAAATGTTTTTATAACTTCTGCCAGAGAGGTTAAATGTCAGCTGTACACACAATGTATACACAAAGCTAAAATGTTGTCTATGTGACTTGTGAGGTATTGTCATGACTAGGAAAAGTGATCAGGTTTTGGCTGGGTTTAGCTAGCACACATAAGTAAAGCCAGATCCAAACATGACCTTTTCCCTCTAGTGTTGAGACAGGTTATTGCCTAGAGGTTCTTAGCTAAAGTGTAACTTGAGCTGACATGAAGCCAAATGTATAACCCTGCATTATAATGGGGGAAATGTTTAAGTTTACTTTGCCCTTTACTATCACAAGTAGAAGGCAGGGTAGATTTTCACCTTTATAAATTAACCAAAGTAGATCATATCTATAGCACAAGCTGTTGTGGGCTGAAGCTCACTTCATGTCATGCTGTGAAAGGATGCGCACAAAGCAGTGTTTAAGAAGGAGAGACAGATTTGAATAGAAAAGGTAGACGGGAAGGAGAGAGAGAGATGCAGGGGCAGAGGGAGGAGGACCTAGTAACATGGCTTATAACACCCACTTCTCTACCAATTTTATATATGACATCACTTGGTTGGGGTGACCATCTGACATCGGCTGCAAAAAGACATACAGGCCTGTGGTAGAACTCTTTAGCCTCCCTGGGCACTCTTGAAGGTGGAGCCATGTGAGGGTGGCTCTTCTTAGGCAGCTGACTCTTCTTTCAAGCTGATTTGAATGGGAAACTGGGGAAAAATCATCCACAGACTAGACTATGTTAAGTATGTTTTAAATGGGGATTATGGATTCTTATCCCATTACCTGGATTAGTTTTGTGACTCCTTTTTCCTGTGAGTGTATCGCTTGTTCGTTTGCTTCTTCCAGCACCCAACCCCGCCCCCCTTTTGTCTTCTGTATTTAAGTTTCTCTCCTTCTTACACTCTGCTTTATGCACATTTCTTTCACAGCATCTGATGAAGTGAGCTTCAGCCCATGAAAGTGTGTTCATGCTCTCTCTCACTCTTACTCTCTCGCTTTCCCTCTCTCATTTACTTTGGTTAGTCTATAAGGTGCAAATCTATCCTACCTTCTGCTTGACTTCAGGCTAACACTGCTAGCTGTCTCTCTTTACCATCACAAGTCTGCTAAATTGGACCTAAATCATATGGCTTTTCAAAGTCAAGGTAAAGCTTGTGTGTGGAGAAGCCACCCAAGAAGACTAAGAACTCACTTCATTGTCTATGACTACAATTTCAACACCTTTTCACAGCCACTAAAATACATTTTAAGGACAAAATAGTTTAAGGAAAAAGTGTAAATACAGCTGTCTAGTGTAAGAGCTGGTGTGAATGAATGCAGTAATTAATGTTCTAAGTTTTCAGTCAGATATTCTGAGTTTTGAAGATAGTTCTTCCTCACTTTTTTTTGTTACCATTCCTAGCCTTGTTCTGGGGTGGAGGACACCACTGGGGCTACAGGTCTTCAGCCTTTTGAATAAGTACACTAATAAGATACTGGTTTTTGCAACAGGGTTTTGTGATGCAAAGATTTATTCTTTCTGGTTTGATTGGGTCTCATTTCACATGGTCACTGGAATGGGCACTGCTTTTAGTCCCAGACCAGTGACAGGTGTCTATCTTGGGTACTTCCATGGTCCTGTGATGGGGTGTTCAAATCTCCTGGATAGGGCTAGCAAGCAAGGGCTTGTGGAGGTGGGAATGCAAGAAAGAGTATTTCATTCAGTTGGGAGTTGCCCAGGATGAAGAACTGTCTGGAAACCTGGTGAGAGCAAGGAGTCTGAGGCTACTTGCTGGTTGAACACCTTTCCCTGGATAGGATAACCAAACTCTGAGGGACTAAATTATTTTGTTTAAAGATAAGCCCTGATAGATAAATTCCTTCTGAAGACTCATTGGGAGATGCTGTGAGGCAGTAACTGACTACAGGCCTTCAGATAGGGCAAGTAGTGGGCCGCTAGGCCAGAAAATGGGCTGCAAAGTCCTAGCCCTGTTCTGGACCTTGCCACAAGCTCTGTTCTGGACCTTGCATCATGAGCGGGTCCAAGGAGGTGATCCTCCCCCTCTATGCAGCACTGGTCAGGCCGCAGCTAGAGTACTGTGTCCAGTTCTGGGCGCCGCGCTTCAAGAGGGATGTGGACAACATGGAGAGGGTCCAGAGGAGGGCCACCTTCATAATCAGGGGGCAGCAGAGCAGAGCCTACGAGGAGAGGCTATGGGACCTGAACCTCCGTAAGAGAAGGCTGAGGAGGGATTTAGTGGCTGCCTATAAACTGGCCAAGGGAGACCAGCAGACAATGGGAGCGTCCCTGTTCCCCCGAGCACTACCGGGGGTAACAAGGAACAACGGCCATAAGTTGACTGAGAGTAGATTCAGGCTAGAGGCACTACTTCACAGTCAGGGTGGCTAGGATCTGGAACCAACTTCCAAGGGAAGTAGTGCTTGTTCCTACCCTGGGGGTCTTCAGAAGGAGGCTAGACAGCCACCTAGCTGGGGTCATTTGACCCCAGCATCCTTTCCTGCCCATGGCAGGAGGTCAGACTACATGATCTGCTTATGTCCCTTCTGACCCTACCAACTATGAAACAAGTTTACTTTATAGTATGTGAGAGCCTCAAATCTTTATATAGTTATTTTCAATACTTTGTGAGGTAGGGAAGCATACTTATCCTTGATTTTCAGATGGGGAGCTGAAGCACAGAGGGCATTCATAGATGTGCTGCAGGAGGTAAGGGCTTGTTAATTTGCATGGCTCAGAGCTGCGCTAATTAAGGCACCTGGAGCATCACGTGTATCAGCGTCCCCATGCTGAAATGGCAGTGGGGTGCTTTGAACTAAAACTTGTCAAATGAGCTTTAGTTTAAAGCACCCCACTGCCATTTTTCAGTGTGGGGACACTGGTACATGTGATGCTGGAGTCTGTTGGAGTGCGGTGATTACCATGCTCCAGCAGACTCAATTTAATCTTGATTAATTGCATCTTTTCTATTGCCCTGTAATTACAGCGCGTTGCAACAACCTGTGTGCAAATGTATAGGAGCCCAAAAGCAACTAATCATCAGGTTTGCAAAGGTGCCTGAAATCAGTGGAACACACCCGGTGAATCCATGTCTCTAGTCCCAGGCTATCATTTTCACTATGGGACTACCCTTAATAGGCTTGGACTCACTCTTAATAATAACTCATTGTTTGTGGAACACCTGAGTTTGTTATAGAATACATGTGACCTTAATACAATTAGCTAGTTTCAGTTTAATTTTTGATCAGGTCTACTTCAGTCTTCTACTACAGGATCCCCATGTAAGGCTATAGGTATGCTATATACAAGGCGAGGAGAAAGGGGATACAGCTCAGTCATCCATGTACATATCTGACCTCAGGCTGACTTAATAGCTATAGGCAACCAGCTGGGCCAGAGACACTAGATATTCAAGACTGCTCTAATTTGTACCAGAGCAAAAGGCCAATACATGGAAAAATAAACATGGCTAAAAAATGACTTAGCCCACCTCACCGCCCCAAACACACACCAAATGCAGCTCAGCCAGATGGCAGATATGTGGTAAATGTACACTAAAAATTGTTTTTATAACATATATAAAATTCAATCCAAATTCATGTGTATTATGTATATATACGTTGTGTGTGTGTGTGTGTATAATTTAATGCCATTTATTGGTACAAACTACCAGGAGCTATTTTGCTTGTCAACAAAAAAAGCTTCACAGACTCCAAGAAAACAAGTTCCAGTCAGAATGACAGGAATGGTGAGATTTCTTAAATGAATGGAGTCAGGCAACCAATAGATGGATGGTTGCGACAAGTTTAGATAAATGAAAGTGTCACGTGGTTGGATGAATTGATTTGGAATGACAATAACCCCGTTACACACGGGTTTAAGAATTAATGGGATCCAATATGTGTGGGCTCGGTGACTGATTTGATGAACAAGTTTGTCAGGCTTGCTTAACCTTCCATTCCAATCAGCACGATCGGCCTGTCAGTATCAGCATTCTCCCTTACTCCCTTTTACTTGTTTAAGCTTTAAGCATAGACTTGTGCAGCTCAAAAGAATGATACTCAGGAAACTGTTAAATATACAGGCTTAGATCAAAAAGGCAGATCCCCTCATCTAGTTAGGGGAAGGCTTGAATTTTCAGCTGTATTTTAAGGCTTGGCAAATGGAATACTTTCCTTAATAGGTGCACTACTAAGATCTGTCATTACATTGTAAACTTTTCCTTGCCTCCCACCTAGGGCCACAAGAATTTGCTTGGAGACCCCACTTCTCTGCTGATTTCCCTCTCCTGCAACCTACGGCAGCTGTGATCACCACCCTTATGGAAGTGCCACTTTAAAGTTCCCAGATGTTTGAAGCAGCGCAGCACTGGTGTTTGGGGTAGCAGAAGTAGTGAGGCCTTCTTGTTTCCTCTCTTGCCTCGCAGCCAAAGTGAGGGGTCTTGCTCAAGAATAATCCACCCCTAGCTGGTTTCTATTATATCACTGTGGTGCAACTCCTATCAGCACTAGCCATCAGACGTTAGGGTTTTAAAGGCCTCAGCTTTCCCTGAAGCAACCTCATCATCCAGAACCTTGAGATTTTCTGTCTCTTGTATGACATCCCCATATTCCATACCAGACTCACCCAGAAGACTGAGCTTTTTTGACTGACTCCATTGCCCGCAGTCTATAATTAGTTTTGCTGACATGAGTTCCCTCTCCTTACCTTGCTATGCCCACATTACCACGCATCTGATCTTCATCAGGGACCTTCTCACTCTTGTTTCCACTGGACTCAACTAACATGCTTATATATATGTATACATCATTGCATTAGTGCAACCTTATCTTTGTTTGCATCGTTTTTTTATCGGGGTTATAGTGTAAGACATGAATTGAAACTGATACTATAAACTCACACATTTTTATTATGGTCTAAGGGTGTCCTTTCATACTTTAGCTTATTTTGCTTGAGAATGGTTATAGATAAACACCAAAACAGCACATGGAGCATAATACTGTATGGACATGCAAACAATTTGATGTGGGATATGCATAACTGCCAGTGTGCATACTGTATCAGAACTCCTGGCAGAGGTGATATCTTTTATTAGACCAGCTAGATATTTGCAAAAAAAAAAAAAATCTTTATTTGCAAGCTTTCAGGCACAGGCACCCTTTTTCAGGCAGAAGAGAGAGCAAAGATTGTAAAAGTATTCCTAGGTAGAAATGAAAATTCATATTTCACACGAAAGCTGAAGGCGCATACTGTTACTCTTCAGTCAGTGGAAACTAGCCTGGTGTAATTTAACAGTCTTTCATTTTGGTCTAAACTGCCATGGTTTAGCTTCTGCTTATTGCAGGATAAGAGCTGTTACCACAGAGCAGCTGACATGTGGCAAAAACACTGCCTTCATTTTGTTTCTGATGCCCATACCTTAGCATCTGTGGGGGAATTATAAGCATGCCTGTGTACTTGATTTCAGTGCAACTGATAAATGTTTCTTGAATACACGGGACCTAAAATTCTTAGCTTATTTGTGGAGCAGATTGAGTCTCTTTTAAGAGTTTGGATGATGCTTATTATACTTTCAGTCCTGGGGGAGTGAAAATTACAACGGTACAATTCTAACTAAAGTGCCCTAGATAGAATTGATCAAAATGTAAGTGTTTTATAAACAAAATTAAAAAAGGATGATTGTTCATTTGAGTTGAAATATTTCACAGATTTTTGAACTTTTGGGTCAAAAATTGATTTTGGTGAAGAAAAGAGGCTTACTTACTTTAATATTTTTGCTTTTTCCTTTTGGTTTCCCCACTGAGGATCAGACTGACCTATCAGAGAGTGATTCCTCTCAATAAAATAAAACATTTTTCAGGGTTTTTTTTCCTGAGGGGAAAAATCTGACCCTACCTTGTGTTACCAAGATACATCTGTCAGGAAAATACCTTTTCAAATAAAATGTGTTTCCTACTGGGGAGGGAGAGCTTTGAACTTTTTTTTCCTAACCTTTTTTAGATCCAATCAACTTAAAAATTACCTTTTTATTCAGAAATGTTTATTTTCTATTGTTGCAGCAACCCCCTACAATCATTGTAATGGGAAGCTTAAAAAAAATTGCTTCTGTTGTCTTCAGTTTGTGTATTTTAACTAAAATTAGTTATTTTCCTTATGGTATATCTTTTTTTTTTTTTTAACTGGGGATGGGGACTGAAAAGCACCTTTTTATGGAAAAAGAGAAATATTTTAAAAATAAGGAAAATGTATCTGTGGTTTCACAAAAACGTAAAGCTTCTTTGGTTTTTCTCCTACCTCTGGTACCCTCAGCGCTTTCCCTAGCCGGCCATTCTCACCAGCTGAATTTGCCTGCGATAAGGAACCTATAGCCACGTGGCTTAATGAGTCGGCATAATCCTTTCCCAGCAGAGCTGTGGGAGGGTCATGTTAGGCAAATGCTACTAGCCTTTCAGTACATAGCACTTATTAGGACTTAAGCATTTAAAGACAGCGCTTAAAGAAAATTCCTATAAAATTTAATTGAGAATGAAAGCCTCTCTAAGATTATTTCTAATCATCCTGCAGAACTGACTAGAGAATTATATCTTTCCTACGTAACGGGTGGCTCAGAAATGCTGCCATTCTCTGGTAAATGGCATAGGTTTTTTGAAGTAATTGCCATAGAACCTGCTAAAGCTGTATAAAATCCTATTCATTTTATTCCTGTTAAAATGTATTGTAGTTCTCCGTAATGGCAATTCACTTTTTTTGTATGTATTCAGTTATGACAGAATGAGCTGGTGCTTTGTAGAAGGTATGCATTAAGGAAGGCTTCTGGAGGCTATAAAACTCATGTTATATGTAGTATCCTTGAGTGTGTGTGTGTGTGACATGAATGAACCATGAAAGTTCACCTTGTTTCCTCCTACCCCTTTCCTTCCTCCTGCTTTATGCCTGCTTGTGTTGCAGCATATTTCTGGCCTTTGTTCTTTCACACTTTAATTTGGGCAAGCAAGTATGTACCAGGGAGATCTGATACCACGGTGTTAGTCAATTTGTTTTAACAGCAGTTAGCCCCAAAGGGCAGGAGCAGTTGTGGTGCTAGAAACTGGTGACCTCCTGGACTTGAATTCTGGGACAGTTAAGTTATCGCTGCTGGGCCAAATCTAGAAGGACTGCACTCTTGCCTAATTTTTTTTTTCCCTTTTGATTTCACTCTTGTGAAGAAAAGAGAAGGCACCGGTAACTTCTACTTTATGGGTCAGCTTTGCAAGGCCTCCCTCTGTGACAGGAATTTGTTGATTATTAAGTTTGTATATTAGGACAGCATGGTTTTTTCTGAGGCTTCAGCTGTGAGCAGTGCTTTGTGCCATCTAGCTGCGCACGTGTGAGGACCGGCCTGAGCTGGCGTGCACACTGCTCAGAGGGATGTTAATAGGCAGCATATGGCCTTAACAATGTAGTTATATTCCAAGGCCATCAGTTCTAATTACCCTATCTCAGCCCTTTTTATTAATTACCAGTGAAGCCTTGCAATCATCTTTCTCTTGGAAACAGCTCTTAGGAGCTTATTTCTAATGCTTAGGTGCTGCTGAGATTCTCAAACTTCCTGCTCACCTGCTGCCTACATTTCTGCTGGTAAAGTCCCCTAGGGTACCTAGGTTTCCACCGGCATGCACAAAATCACTGAACACTTTAATACTGCTGAGTGTGGCACCTTTGCCCATGCCCAGGATCCAGCAGGAATCTCAAATTAGGTGTTTCTCTCCCTGTCTCACCCAGTTGCATAGTCATCCTCCGAGAACAGATACTTACTATTATTACCAAATGAAGCAGCTTTACCACAATGCACTGAGAGCAAACCAGCCCACAATGCCTTAGAGTAGCATTTCTTAACCTGTGGGTTGCAACCCAACTGGGTGGCAAGAATACATGAAAGGGTCACTGCTTTCTAAAGTGCAATGCAGTAACTAATTGGATAAAATTTTATTTAATAAGGCGGCCATGGGCTGAACACAATCGATTGATAGAACTGTAAGGGAGGCATCGGAGCTGGCATGGGACACTTACCGAAGGTAAGCTCCTCGGTCCTCACATGGGGCAGACAGTGGCTCCTCTCCCAGGTGAGACGAGGCAAGGGCAGGGACAGGGGCTGGGGCTGGTGACTGGTATGGGGTGTACCGGCTCCAGGGAGCTCCTGCGCTCCCCAGCCCTGATGCCATGTGCCTTGTCACTCCCTGAGGTGATATGGGGGTACAGAGCAGTTCTCCAGAACTGGCAGAACCTGCACCAGCCCCTGTCCCTGCCTTGCCATGCTTCTGGGAGTGAGGACACACGTGGCATTGGGGCTGGGAAGTGAAGCAATTCCCTGGCGCCAGCCCCAATCAACATCTCACCTCCAGGAGCACATGGCCTCAGGGAGGAGCCGCTGCCTGAGATTGCCTCTGGTAAGTGTCCTGCACTGGCCCTGGTGCTTCTGCTGCACCCAGTTTGTTGCCTGCCGTAAGTGCAAGGATCCGGTGCTGTAAGTAATGACAGGAGTGTAAATGGCAGAGCATGAAGTATGAATCACCATAAATCGAAATGCCATAAGTCGAGGATTGCCTGTATCAAAATTGATTAAAAAAGTGTCATTTAAGGAATACAAGTAGGTTAGGGATAACTTTCAGATTTTAGATATCAACTGCAAGGGAACCACTGTGGCATTGCAGGTGCACCAAAGTTGATTTTTCTTTGGCTTGCTGATCAGCACTGCCCATGGCATTTCAGATGGCATCTTACAACAGTCCTGTAAAGTAGGGCCGTGGGAAATTTTGCAGAGTATTTCATTTCAAAGCTGTTTCAACATGTTTTGAGCTTCAAACAGCAAAATTAAAATGAACACAAAATTTTCAAAACAGCTTCAGAATGAAATGAGGGCACTTGAAACGTTTTGAGTTTTGAAGCAGCTTGGTGATAGGCAGCAGGCGAGAGCCAGGGCTGCACTCCAAGAGGCTCTGCAGCCCCATGGAGCTCAGCCCAATGGTGGGAGAGCCAGGGCTGTGCTCCGCCTCCTGTCGTTGGGCTGAACTCCATGGGGCTGTGGAACCAACTGGAGCACAGCCCTAGCTCTCCCCTGTCTTCTGCCACTGGGCTGGATGACGACAGGAGGCTACCGCTGCTGCCTGCGTCCAGCAGCAGCATCAGTCTTCCCCAGTGTTGGGTCCGGGATGCACCCAGCACTGCTCCCAGGTGGCAGCAGCAGCCTCCTGTCATCTGGCACAACTCTGGGGGCCCACAGCCCTGGGAGGAGTCTGGCACAGTCCCGCAGCCCTCCTGGGGGTGCAGGCTACCAGATCTGTGCACCAGATGATAGGAGGTTGTCATTGCCGGCAAGTATTGTGAGTTTTGCTTTTAACAGTTTGAGGTGCAAGTTTCCAAGAAACCTCTGCACCTATCTCCTTGAAACTTGACAGGCTTCATGCCCTCAGAAGGGGCTACCAACCCTGCATTTTTCATACAAATCAGGCAAGAAATGGCAAAGTTTTATGCATTTTCATGATTCCCTTTTAAAGCTTATGGGTGAAAGGTAAAAACAGCAAAACAGTCTTGATGAAACTAAATGAGAGAGTGTTTCAAAATGAAACAAAACAACAAAATGAAATGCTGTCCCTTTGAAAGAGCAAAATGGACGTTGAAATGAAATGATGGTGTTTCACACAGTTCTACTGTAAAGTAACTGCTCCCTTTTGACTACAGAATTTTGCATCCCTGCCTTCCATTAATACAATTCCATTGTTCTGACAGTTTCAACAGACATGGAAAATAAGATTAATTTAATTTCATGAGCATTAAACAAGCACTGTATGTAGAAATGTAGATTCAGTAGTCTGAAAACCTATTAGCTATTAGCTTTTGTGCATTTTTCTATTTGAGAGGCACCTTTTAATTTTAGCTTTATTACAAAGTGAAAAATATTTAACAGTTATTTAATTAGCTTGGCTACAATACAGATGTTCAGCGACTCTAAACGAAAGGAAGTAAAAGCCGAATGAATGTGAATGGTTACTTTTCTGTATGCTGGAAATTAAAAATTAGTTACACTATGATTAAATAGATTCCGGATGGTTTCTTTTGAGTAATTATGTTCAAAAACTGTCTGCCAGTACAATTTGCTATCAAATCTTGTTTTATTTGCTAGTGTTCCAAGTGCAGATGCCTAGATAATAAAAGCCAAATGTCTTAAGAAATAATAATTCTTTTGTCAGAATGAAATGACAATTCATTTATTATCTGAATCTAATTCTTGGTGGTCAGGTCTGAGTAGTTTGCTTTAGTTGCGTTTTGAATAAATCTTAAAAATATTGGAACACTTAAATATAACAGTGTGTGCACCGAATCACATGGGTTGAATGGTCTCCTGGCAAATTTACCCAAGAAGACAGGTGACTTTCCCTTGGGTAAGATGTCATGGCAGAATTCTCTCTCTGAGAACTCCTTGTAAATGCTACTGAACCAATGCATCCAAGTCACTTTTAGGTCATGCTGCTTGATTGAAGGGATATTGGGGATAATTGTGTGTCACTCCCACCTCCTAGCAGATTTTGTATTGTGTGGGACCTTCCACCAGCGTCTGAGTTGGCTAAGTTTGGCACAGACTTTGAGGTGAAGTTGGGCTGATGAAACTACTCACTCCATATTTATATTGGTGCAGCTGAAAGCAAAATTAGGCCCCCATTTTCAGGATTTATAGAATCATAGAAAATTAGGGTTGGAAGGGACCTCAGGAGGTCATCTAGTCCAACCCCCTGCTCAAAGCAAGACCGTCCCCAACTAGATCATCCCAACCAAACTATATTTGATGTGTGCTGCTCAGCACCAAGTGGGTATTCTCAGCAGTGGCCTAGAGAATGACATGGAGGCTGTAGTACGTATGCTGACAGGGAGTTGGAAATGGTGACAAAGAAAGTTCTCAACATAGAAGGAGCATCTGAAGGGTCTAGAGTGGCCATGTGGTGAGAAGATGACATAGAACCATCATCTCCTGGTTTAGGGAGTAGGTAAGGGTAGGGAAGAGGAGAGCCAGACCATGCAGTGCTGCAATGGGTCTGGGCTGCTGGATGATCTAGCACACTAGGGACTAATCTTTTTGGCAGGGTGCATTAAACCCATACCCTCTCCGAGTGTCACTTAAATCCTCTTCCCCCTAGCCAACCTGCTGCTCTATTTATGCTTCTTTTGCTTTGCTTCTGCCCAATTCGCAGCTTTGCTTTCTGCCTTATCTGCTACTGTGTTGCCTGTCCCTTCCCTGATCTCCTGTGTGCCACTGGTGGCACCTGTGCTTCAGTTTGACCACCCCAGTCTAGGAAATGTCACTGCAGCAAGAGCATGAATTCGATTACTGCTCCTGTTATAGCAGGAGTCAAGCAAGACCTGAAAGGGTGCAAAGGTGGTTTGAGCCACTTTGTGCTCCCCATATCTGTACTATGTTACAATAAATCAATAGAGAATTGACTCGCTCTTTCTCAAGGCATGTGCCAATAGCAGTTGTCCAGCCTGGGGCTCTGTATGCTGTGATGAAGCTTGTCCAATTACTATTGTCAATGTAAAGGGAAGGGTTAGAAGTTGGATGTCCTTCCTTAGACCCTGAAGGAGAAGTGGAAGAAGGGCCTATTCGAGACGTCTTACTTGCAGGTAATGATCACTGTGCTATAAGTTACAATTCATAGAAAAACCTTGACCTAATCTGAACAACTGACTCGGAGGCATAACAGGCTTGTACTGTGTCTAGAGCTACACTGCAACCCCTGCACCCATCCTGCAGCAGTGCAGGAAGAGCAGGTAGTGATTCACTGCTGCTGGGAGAGACATCCTTTTCTTGATGTTGGTTCACGTGTCCAGTGGCTGAAAACCAGTGGCTTTCTGGTGGCAAAATAAGGAGGTGCAATCTCCTTCAGAAGCAGTAACTCTGGCCAGTGTCTTATGCACTGCCACTGTTTCTCTGCCCTCCTGGCTGCTGGACTTGGAGCCACTGCAGGGAAGGTGTATGGAAGGAAGAGGAAGATGAGGGAGGAGAGGTTGAGGTACCCCTCTACCCCATTTTGGTGTCCCCTGTCTTAGGCAGTGCCTAGGCCCATGCCCTGATAGCCCTCCCTCATTATGCTACTGGACTGGCTGGTTTTATTGTATCACTTTATGCCAGGCTGCTAAAGATGATTCTCTTAGAGCTAGCACAATGCGTGCTACACAAGTAGAGAAAAATACATTTTTTAACTGCATCACCACTTTTGACTGCATCAAAAAAAAATCATCCTAATAGAACAGAACTGGGAGTACAGACTTCCTGGATGAACTTTGCTAAGTGACTCAGCATCCCTGAGTCTCACTATAACTATTACTTGATCAGGGGATCATGAGGCTGACTATTAAAATGCAGACAAATGAAGTTTAGCATGCTGGAGCTACTTTACAGCCAATATATCCCTGCCTACTGAACAGCTCCCTGAGGCATCTGGCAGCCAGTGTAAATTAGAGCAACCTTTAGGTTTTTGTAATATATAATGAAAACAAGATTGGCACCTAGATGACCCTAGGAATGGAAGAGCAAAAGGCAATTTAATTAGGTTCTTCTTCACTCTCCTTCCTCAGTTGCTCCGATTGCTTTTTGGCTGGAAGCTCCATCTGTGTAGTGGTCCCAGACAATCTGCGAATGCTTCTAAAACAACACATAAAAGGAGTCCCCATTGGGTCAAGTGCTACTGAAGTTCTTCTCTGGCATGGTCTTTACAAGCTATCTACAATGTCTGACGGTGATCTAGAGAGGGATTTCACAAAAAAGCAGCAATGCCACTGGGTATCATTTTCCATGGAGCAAAGCATGTCAGGGAGCTAGCTAGCATATCAATTAAGATAACTAGCACTGCTGTTCCTGAGCTTTGCTATAGCATTCATCACCTCTTCTGTGTTAAACAAGATTACAGGAGGATTGTGACAGCTCTGAAAAATACAATTCTTATATTCTAGTAGCCTTTGTTGGGCTGGATATTTTCCTTCTCTGTTACATGCTGTACTTAGGGCCTAAACATGAGGGAGGAAAAAGGGTACACTTTACCAGGCCCCGGAGATCATGGGGGACCTGGCCCAGGCTGCAACCCTATTACCATGAGGGGAAAAAAAGGCTAAATTATAGGTCATGCTTGAGGACATGTATGGAAAGTTATGTCCTACCTATATGGGGCCTCCAATGTGAGATTTGCTGGAGCCAGTCAGAAGCAGAACCAGCAACACTGAGAACAGTGCATTGCTGGCCAGCCCAGGGCCCTTCTGTAGAAGAGAGAGTATGTGATTGTGCAGTTAACTCTAGGACTTGTAGTTTGAGAGAGAGGGATTTGTGCTTCCCTGTGTGACATGCTCTCTCAAGGACTACAAGTCCCAGAGTGCCTTGTGCATATACCTGGAGAGGGGAGGGACAAAGCACTATATAACCGGGGACATTGATCCCAGGGACAGTGGAAGCCACAGTATTGCTGGTAGGATTTACAGGCCCAAAAGTGAGTAATGAGTTAGGCCGGGTGGTCTAAACATTGCACAGAGAAGAACTGAAACAGGGAGAGGGTTAGTGCCTGGAAGGAAAGGACATTTCTCTCTCTTTCTGTCATCACCCCTCCCCCTGCGCAGTGTCTGGCTATAAATGCAAATCAGGCAGCCAGAAATGTAAGGAGGTAAAACAAAGGGAACTAAAAGAAGCTAAAGGATACCAATCAATTCTCCAGTTTTTCAAATAGACAAGGCCTTTCTGCAGTCTGGCTCAGGCAATACACTAACTAGGGAAATAGATGTACAAAAGCAAGATGGAATATAGACACTGTGTCTGTGGCAACTGATAATGAAGAACAGCTGCCAGATGCATCCTGTGACTCCAATCTAATGCTTTCAAAAGATAGGTACTATCACCATTAGCACCACTATGTTCAGAATAAGTCTTACAAAAAAACAGGAGTAGTGCTATACTATCTAAGTCATGCTTTTTCAAAGACCCAGGCTTGTGGCCTAAACTGATAACAGATTCTATCTGGTGCCCTGACTTTTGAAGAACTGTGGAAGCTAGCAAGGTCCATTCCAAAAGATGTTGGTGGGCATAAGTTTCCTGAATTTTTTCTCAAATGTAAGACTTCCAATGGAGAACAGCTACCAAGAGACTGGCTTGTTTGGAGTCCTACCAATCAAGCGCTGTATTATTTTTCCATGTCTGTTACTTTCTGAAGGGAGACAAAAACAATGCAGTATGCTGGCAAAAAGTGAAGGGTATTCACCAATTGCGGAAAAATGGCAATAGCTGTATAATAAACTTCCTGAACATGAAACGAGCATAACATAAAACTTGCAATGGCCAGTGGAAGGAATTACAGCAGTCACTGTCAGGTGGACGTGGAGTGGACAGTGAGGTTCAAAAACAAATATTAACAGAAGCAACAAGATGGAAAACAGTATTGGAAAGATTGTTGGATGTTACCTTATGTCTTGCTTCAAAAGGCTTAGCGTTCCAAGGAAATAATAATCTGATAGGTGACCCACACAATGGCAACTTTCTTGGAACTTGAGTTAATAGCTTGTTATGACAGCATCACTTGTGACCATTTGGCCAAAGTCAAACACAAGCAAGCAAAGGGCAAAACGATGCAAGGACAGGCTCATTATCTCCCATGGGAGAGCCAGAATAAGTTTACTGAATTATGTGGTAAGACTGTGCAGAAGCCATCCTTGCAGAGAAAGAAAAGGCCATTTATTATTCTATCATATGTGATACTACTCCTGATGTCTCTCACCAAGAACAGCATGTGTTGATATTCCGATTTGTAGTTGACAACAAAGATATTAGTACATTTAACATTAAAGAGAGGTTTTTTGAGTTTATCAACTTTGATTTTAAAGAATGGAGAACAGAGAGCCGAAATGCTAATTGCCAGTTTGAAACATCATAACATTCCTCTTGATGACTATAGAGGCCAAGGTTTTGATAATGACTGTAATGTAAGGGGAAATAAAAGGTATTCAGGCCTGCATTATGTCCAAAAATGAAGTTGCTGTGTATTCTCTTTGTGCTTCCCATTCACTAAACCTTGCAGAAGTTAATGCTGCAACAGCATGTACTGAAACCTTAACATTTTCGGTTGTGTACAGCAACTTTTTGTGTCTTTCAGTGCTAGCCCTGTGAGGTGGAAGATTATAACAGATAAGATACACTGCTCACTCTGCTCTGTCAGACGCATACTGGAGTGCACGTGCTGATGCTGTCTGCCCACTCACGAAGCATCTTCCAGGTATTTTGGAAGCACTGGAATGTGCTCTTGAATTAAATTGGACACGCACAGCTCAATCACAACATGAATCATTGAAAAGGTACTTCATCTCATTTTCATGCCTTTTGTTGGCTAGCTTCTGGTACAAGGTTCTTTCAAGTATTGATGACACAAACAAGATTTTACAAACCAGGGGAATCTCTCTTGAATCAGAGGCAGCTCCCATTGTTGATATTACTGAGGAAATAAAACAACTTAGAGATCAGTGGCCCAAAATTCTACAGGAAGCATGTCTTGTAGCAGAAACGGAAAACATTTCATGATGGCGCCGCAGAGGAATCATGTTGTACCATCTCTGCAAATGATCCAGAACCTTTACTCAGCAAAAATGTTTTTGATGCAACTTTGGACAACATTTGGACAACGTTATCTATGGATTCAAAGCAACCAATAGCATTTGTTTTACATTTTGTTCAGTCCTAAAATATGTGACACTAGAGCCTGAGGAACTGGACAAAACTTCTAAATGTCTACTTCACAGGTATCCAACAGGTCTTTCTGAGAATTTTCCTTGTGAAACATTGCATCTGAAAAAAATCTTCAAATCTACTTTTGGAAGAGAGTATGAACTACCCCCACCTATCTTATTAAATGAGATTTACAAAAAACAACTGCAACTAATTTTCAGTGACGTGTGCATAGCCATACGGATCTTTTGCACACTGCCAGTGACTGTAGCAGAAGCTGAAAGAAGTTTCAGCAAGCTAGCACTCATCAAAAACTGCAGGTGTTCTACTATGGGACAAGAATGGTTAAACCACCTTGCTGTTTTCTCTATTGAGTGTGAGTTTGCAAGAGAAATTGACTTTGGGGAGATAATTCATGATTTTGCAATGAAAAAGGCCAGAAAAATAAAGCTTTAAAGTGAACTGGTCTTATTTATAAAATGTTTGCAGCCATATTGGTCCATTAGAACCAAAAAAAAAAAAAATCAAAACATTGAATGGATAATACCATTATTAGGACCAACAACCAAAAAGTTACAAAGTAGTCAGCAATGTAGAATGTAATCTCAGAGTTTAAAATGGAAAATCTTCTTTCTTGATTCATGGGATCTTATGTATGTGGGTGGGATGGGATGTGTGTGGTAAGGGGGCCTGCCTTACATGTTTGTACTGGGCCCAAATAAATGGTGCTTAGGCCCTGTACCTAGCAGTTATGTTGTCAACAAAGGTCTGACTTATTTCTGTAGTTGCATCTCCCCCACAGTGCAGTTTATATCCGTTTATATGCCTAGTTACACAGCATTATTGTCACTTTTACATTACATTATGGATAATATACCAGTGGCCTATTTTGCTTTAATCTGTTTAATATTATTCTTGCTATAAACAGTTAGGAAAATGGCTTATAAGAGTATTTTACATGTGGTTTGTTGGTACAAGTGTAATTTGCAAGGTCCCATGAAAGTAGGTGTAGGCATCCTTCCTCAGGTAATGGGAACTTGGGTTGTGTAAGGGCTCATTCATATCTCAGTGGGTGCATCTACATGAGACACCTTAATGCACAATGAACATGGCAAAAACTGTGCTAATGTTCATAGAATTACTGAACATTAAGTGTCACCCAAAAAAGTTCACTTTTGCTACTGTGCATTAGCACAGCTACTATATCTTGGGACCACTGGTTAACTAATGTAACTATGTACATTAAGTCATGCAGCTGGGTGGCCTGCTATATGTGTTGTTCCAGGCATTGCCAAAAGCATATCTTGTAGGCCTGTGCAATGTTTCGACAAGTGTTTCATTTCAAAGCTGTTTTGATGCATTTCAAGCTTGAAACAGTGAAATTGAAATGAAGCAAAAGGCTTTGAAACAGATTCAAAACAAAATGAGGGCACTCAAAACGTTTTGAAAGTTTTGAGGCAGCCTAGTGGCAGGACATGGGGGAGAGCTAAGGCTGTGCTTTGCCTCCTGCTGCCGGGCTGAGCTCCGTGGGGCAGGCAGAGCCAGTCGGAGTGCAGCCCTGGCTCTCCCCTGCCTCCTGCTGCTCGGCTGCACTCTGAGTGGCTTCACCAGCCCCACGGAGCTCAGCCTAGTGGTGGGAGGTGGCAGAGAGCCACTGGCCAGGGTTGCGCTCCGAGCGGGTCCACCACTGGCTCTCCAGCTGCCTCCCACTGCTGGGCTGAGCTCCATGGGGCTGGCAGAGCTGGTTGGAGCACAGCCCAGTGGTGGGAGGCAGGGGAGAGCTAGGGCTGCACTCCAACTTTGGCCACTGGACTGAGCTCCATGTGGCTGGCAGAGCCACTTGGAGCGCAGCCCTGGCTCTCCCCTACCTCCTGCTTTCAAGCTGCACTGCAAGCAGCTCTGCCAGCCCTACAGAGCTCTGCCAGCTCCATGGGGCTGGCGGAGCCGCTCAGAGTGCAGCCCGGCAGTGGGAGGTGGGAAAGCCAGGGCTGCGCTGTAAGTGACTCCATCAGCCCCATGGAGCTCAATCTGCCCTCTTATCACTGCTGAACTCCTTCCGGGGTGCAGGCCCCCAGATCTGTGCGTGTGATGACAAGAGGCTGCTGCTGCTGCCTGGCGCAGGCTGCACCAAGAGCCGGTCCCAGGAGGCAGCTGCAGCCTTCAGTTATCCTGAGCAGATCCGGGGGCCCACACCCCTGGGAGGAGTCTGGCACAACCCCACAGCCCTCTTGGGGATGCGGGCCCTCAAATCTGTGCATGGGATGACAGGAGGCTGCCACTGCCAGGAAGTCACATGAGTTTTGCTCGTCAGCACCTTGAGGTGCGGTTTCCCAGAAAACCCTGCACCTATGTCCTTGAAACTTGGGAGGCTTCATGCCTTCAGAGGGGGCTACCATCCCTGCAATTTTAATCCAAATCAGGCAAGAAATGAGAAAGTTATAGGCATTTTCATGATTCCCCATTGTAGCCTATTGGTGAAATGTCAAAACGCGAAACAGTTTTGATGAAACGAAACAGAACGGTACTTTGAAACAAAGTAAAACGATGAAACAAAACAGTGTGCCTTTGAAACGGCAAAACAGAAGTCGAAACAACGAAACGGTGCTGTTTCACACAATCCTAATATCTTGTGACTGAGTTGCATAAGGCCAGATTGTGAATCTCCTTCATGTTACTCATACCTTTGGTTTCCCCACATAAGCAATGTGAAGCTGAAAGCATTAATGTGTGTAACATGCTTGAGATCCTCCAGAAGGAAGATAGTTTGAAACTGTGAAACTTGTTATCTAAGCTATTACTTTAATTGGGAGGGGATGGGGCAATGCATATCATGGGGAGAGGAAGACTATGAGACTGGACTTTGACAGTATTAATTGTGCTGAGATAGGAGAAAAACTGCATGTTTCCCTCTGTGCATCACAGTGCATAGGACGTGGTGAACTGGAATCTTTCTAGGTGTCTGTGTTTATCCTTTGGATCTGCTTATCCTCCCGATTCTGCTGACATAACACCTGTAAAATGTACTTTGCTGTTGCTTAATATAATATATCTTGGGGGGGGGGGGCAGGGGCAAGATTAGAGGGAGACTCATTAGAAGGATGTTTCAGAGGTCTATTAGTTTCACCAGGAAGTTTCTTGCTCTGTGACTGCCCTATGTAGGCTGAATGCTGCCTTTCATCTGCCTCTTGAAAACTGTGCTTTCTGCAATGGATTTAGGTGTTACAGATACTTGTTGGATGAATGACATTTGAAGTATGCTGTTCAGAGTACTTGTGGATATGGCAGGCAACCTATTTGGGCCTGCTGTGAACACTTAATTGAAATGGAAATTTCAAGTGTGAGGGGAATAAATTTTGACCTGATCACCCCATTCATGGAACAGTGAATCCCTAAGAGTCATGTTAAGTGTGCTAACCATTATTTAATGTTCTGATCTACACCGTTTTTGTTTGTTTCGGATCCAACAAACCTTTTTCTTCAATAGGTTCTATCACCCTGCTTAAACAAACTTTGGAAAATACTTTCAACTCAACACTTTTCTCTCTCATTTGAATGTCCTAAGCACATTCAAAGGCTTCCCATACTATTTGTGGCACCACTCGGGCCTGAGCCAATATCTCAGACCAAACATACCTTATTTACCCTGAACCTGGTGTCTGGAAGGGTTCCTCTGTAATCAGATGCAAAAGTATTTGACTTTCACATTTTCTTTTTCTAAGTGCCAGTTTTATCTGTATAAGAAAACACCAGGTTCTGAAGTAAGAAAGTTCCCTTCTTTTTGTTTTGTTTGCTCTCATGCACTCTGGCTTCTATTTCTTGTTATTATTTCCATAAGTGTTTCTCGATAGGATTTGAAGCTCCTGAATATATCCCTTGGTTTCTTTCTGTTCTGGTTATTGGCATCATTGCTCTACCTGATAGCACCTCACATTTAGTAACTAATTTTTCATTACAAGGTGTGAGGGCGTGGGGCCTAGGAGCGGCCGTGTACTCCCTAGCGCCCCCTACCGTCACGTAAGGTGGCCTCAGCACCCTCGGATTCTAGCCCACCACGTCTTTGATAATAAATAAGTTTAGATGGGAGGCTGCCTTTATCCCCCTGGTGAACGGTGCATATGTTCCTGCCCCTACTCCATATGGGGTACCTCTATGCACCCCTGCCTTAAGGGCTATGCATGCCTCCAAACCTCCCCTTTAGCATGCCCCAAGCCTCGCAGCTGTTCCCTGGGACGTTATGTGGTCTCCTGCCCTCTGGCGACCTCTCTGGCACCCTGGGCTCATCACCCACCTTGCGCCTCTGGGCCTGGCCCATGGCCGCCGCCCTGCTACCGGTGCCCCTGGGCCTGTTACACTCTTGGGCTACTACTCAGCCTGCTGCCCCACTCTGGGGCCTATGACGCGCTCTCCGTGGCTGTTGCCCCCTTCTGGGCCTACACCGCGCTCTTCACGCACACTCGCTGCCCCTTCTGGGGCCTATGACGCGCGCTCCGCAGCCATTGCCCCCTTCTAGGCCTATGCAGTGCTCTTCATGCGCACTCGTTGCCCCTTCTGGGGCCCCGCCCTCTCTGGGGCCTAAACCACGCTCCTTGCACTTGGGGTTCAGGTGACCACAGCCGTGCCTGGCCCCTTGACCCTTCTCTGGGTCGTTTGCCCCACTGGGCAAAACACCGCCCTTACGGGCTGGGGTCCTAAACCCTGCACACTGCGCCTCTCTGGCGCAACACCATGCCTCTCCGGCGCAAACAGTAATGCCCCACTGGCACCGCTGACTGTGCCACTACTGGGCACTCGGGACCCCCAGGTTATTGGGGAGCTCCTGTGAGGCCTCCTCTCACCCCTACAGCCTCACCCAGTCCTCCGGTTAACTATAATACAAGCTGAGCACAAACGGCTGTAACGAAACCAACAAAGAGCCTTCTCGCTCGTAATGCAAACTCCGAGCCCCTCTAGGGCTCCCAACCCTACCTCCCTTTAGGGTGTTCTCATCCCTGGCATCATCGCAGCCGATCAGCAAGGTAAGGCTGCTGCCACCACCAACTCAGGCCGCTCAGTTCTGCCGCAGAGCTCCTGCTCCTGCAGCCACCAGAAGAGAACCACTCCTGGGCCCAGGCCTGAGCTGTTATAAAGGGCCCGGCCCTGCCCCCTTCCGGTCACTTGACCGGCTGGTTGCCATAGCAACCCACAGCTGCACTGCCCTGTTGATTGGCAGCTATTTACTTATCTAAGGCACAGGACACCTCAGTGCTCCTGTGACACAAGACTCCTGCAAAGAAAGGAAATATCATTATCTTGCATTATACAGGTAAGGAAATGAGAAACTGGAGAGATTAAAGACCTTGCCTAACGTCGTGCAGGAAGTCAAGTGGTTATCAAGTCAAGTCTAGTGCCCTACCTCTAAGGCCTACCTTCTCTAATTTTCCACTGCAGATATATTTCACCCCTTTGGGATCCAGGTGCATAGTACAGGTAACTGTCCCATTGCTCAAGGCTTAGGGAAGATCAGTGTGGCACATGAATATGAAGGGGCACAATTAAGTGGAAAACTCTGAAGCTGGACTGACTGCTATTTTGTCTACTCTTTCAGAAATTTGAAGTAGGATTTGGGGACACTCAGATTATTAAACTGGTGGAGAATACTGCTAAGCAAACTGTTTGACTTGAATGATAGTAAGCAGGGTAATCTGTGACTTGCTCTAGAATTGTCTTGCCAATCAGCACCACTTGCCTTGAGCTTTGTTTGCATTTGCAAATTATCCACAGAACCTTTTTGTCCATATTTTTTGGATGCCCACATATGTTTCGAGGTGATGGTTTGTAGTGAATCTCAACTTTGAACAAAGTTCACTGGTGTCCATCACAGTGGATAAAGTTGCATGCTATTTCTCTTATGCCCCTGGTTGGTTGCAGGGGGTTCAGCCTAGTTCAGAAACCACTTACAGCTGGCTTTTTGAGGAGACAAAGGAAAGGACAGGAGTGGAGAAGGAAAGGGTTGGAGGAGGAGGGAAGGAAAATGTTTCAACTCACTTTCCTTATCCACCTAGAAAAGTCAGAGAGAGAAAATCCCTTTACTCGTAGATCTTGTGCCTGTGATTTTGGCTAAAAGTTCTTACCTTTTGCCATGCCTTTTAGGGAGCTGTTTTCAATTACATGTTTTTAATAGTTTGAGAGTTGGAGCAAGACTAATGATGAGTAAATAGTAAAACTGCTTCTGTTAAATGATCCTCACATATGTGATGCATTCAGAGGTTTTTGGGTAGGCAAGAATGGAATGGGAAAGAACAAAAATGAGAATTGCTGCAGCAGATCAGACCAAAAGTCCTTCTGGCTAAGGATCCTCTTTCTGGCAGTGGCAGGTAGCAGGTGCTTTGGATGAAGAGAATAAGAAATGGGACATGCCATCTATAGTAGTTGATCTCCCCATTACATCTTCCAAGTTACCATTCGAATATGGCAGTCTATAAACTTAAGAAGTCTATAAACTTGCAGTGGAGTTGTCTGCTGATAGCAAACAGTTCTACTTAGTATTTCTAGATCAGGTCTTTACCTGATGCAGATTGACATGTCTCTACTGAAGTCAACACAAATACATCACAGTTTAGCTGAAATCCATCAAGCTACACTGATTTGCACCAGACAAGAATCTGGTCCATTATCTTCACTGGAGTAGGTTTTCCTAATACACATAATAATTTGGCTGTTTCCTTGTTATCAGGGGTCATCCTGGCCCACTTTCCCACTCTGGAGCAAATTGTGCTATCTGTTATTAGCACAGATCTTGTGTATAAAAGCATGTATGTGCGATGAGTTTGAGTGGCATCAGACCTAGAAGGAAGCCTCCTAGCTTGTGCTCAGGGGTTTTGAGGAAGTTGCTTAGTGCAGTTGCTAAGCTTCTCAGTGCAGAAGCCCTGGGAACATACTGTATGTTCGGACTTTCCCTCTGTATTTTAATTCCACAGACCTGATGATGATGATTATGATGATATAACTCCAGGAGTTCTGGTCCATTGGTTGGGAAGGCCTGCAAAAAGATGCCTTCAGTGTTCTTAGTTGGGCTGCCCATTATACCCGCAGCTTACTGTGCTTTTCGTACCTCAGGACCTGGTAATCTAGGTCCATTTTTGAAGTTGTGCTGTCGTCCTAGAAGTGTATGATGTACAGGAGTACTCAAGCAAAGACAGGAGGTGGGCCAAAATTAAATTTCTAATATTTTAGTCCACTGACATCTTTAAAACCTCAATCTGAGTAGTGAGGCTTTAAAAAAATAACCCAATTTGAACTGGGATTTCTTGGTGAAATCCCAGCCTCTAGCAAAAAATGACCTCTCTCTTGTACATGACAAGTGATTGTCCATATCTTACCAATGATCATTCAGTTTACTGAGACAAGCAGGAAATGCCTGAGTCATTGCTCCCTGAAGTCAGTTGGAGTTCTTTTCCCTAAAACTTCAAGGAACTTTGGATCCAGGTACAAAATGCAGTTGATGCTTAAAAAGAAAAATGTCCATGGACTTTAGTCCTTCTAGATGAATAATATTTCATTCCACTGTTAAGCTATGCAGACCAGGCTTACTCTCCTGGCCGATCCCAGATAGTTCAAGACATCCTCTTACTGGCTTTTATTCTACCCAGGAGAGCATACAAACACTAACAGACTCTCCTTATGCCTGAAGACGGGTGTTTGTGCCCAAAAGCTTTCAAAGAACAAT
This sequence comes from Crocodylus porosus, assembly GCF_001723895.1. Classification (NCBI taxonomy): domain Eukaryota; kingdom Metazoa; phylum Chordata; order Crocodylia; family Crocodylidae; genus Crocodylus; species Crocodylus porosus. The sequence goes on along the minus strand of NW_017728906.1, from coordinate 48,656,846 downwards.
CTTCCCAACTATTTAGTTGATCTAATAAAAGATATCACATCTACCCAAAGAACCTTGTCTGCCTATGTCCTTGGACCAACATGGCTACAACCAACAACCCTAAATACAGGTAGGCCCCTTTCTGTTCTAACAGCTGAATGCCAGGAGTGCTTATTTCACAGTTAATACTTCTTCCACATGATCCCTCATTCCATTGTTCTGTAACATGCACACTCTTTGCTGAACATGTCTGTATAACAATGTTCACCTTTCAGCTGTGATTTTTGTTTCTTCCTTTGAAATCCCACCGGTTCACAAGGTGCAAGGATTTTAAAAGTTCTGAGAACAATTTGACACGTTGGTTGTCAACAGAAAGCTGTTTGCAGACGGTGGTGTCTCACTTTTAGATGAGCATCATCACAGTTCATGACAAAATCACCCACATCCTTGAGGCTTTGAGGTTCCAAAAAGAGCATTTCATGCTGAAAATCTTCCATGTTAGTGGTACTGCAAGATGAAATTTCCAGTGATTTGTACTCCAAGGCTCTTGCTTCAAGAAAAGCTTGCAAGATGAAGATTAGAGGGCATTCTGTTCTTTGTTCATGTTATAGATGGTTTGAGTTTTGGAAAAGTGTCTTTTGACAGGGTTTTATGTTTTGTGATGGTTTTGCAGATATATCTTTAATTCTGAAAGACCAAATCTCAGCTTGCATGCTGTTCCAATACCTCTACCATTCACGTATTTCTATGCAAGCCAGTATGTGCTCCTTTTACATTCCTTTTGATTTGTAGGAGAAAGCTCAGTAGCCGTCTCTAGTCAGTCAGCAGTGTCCAGACTCCATAAGCTGTTTTAAAGGTAACTTGTGGATTAAGTTGTTAAAACCTGGCAACAAAGTAAGCACTGGGTGTTCATCACCATGCGTTTTAAAACAAAACATCTTTAAAAAAAAAATCAATTAGAGTCATTGGTTCTCACTCTGGTGGTTTGACACATGGGCAGATCTAGAATTTTGAAAAAGTGATGAGAAGATGGTGAGGTGCATCATTATATATAAAAACACCACATTTTTCTTTGGTTATAAATAAACAACAAGCTCTACTGATATGGTAGGGGCCTGAGCTGAATGATAGAGCCTTAAGATTGAAGCCAAAACAAATATAGCTCCATTGCAATGAGTTAAAAATTATCTGTGTGGCTGTGAAATAGGAGCTCCATGACCAGGAGCAGCTAACAGAAAGCAGAATTGCAGAACAAAGGCTAGCATGATTAGTGAAACATCAAAATCATTAAAAAGGAAAGGGTCATTAACACCTGTGGAATAAAGAGTATAGGAGGGTTCAGGTAGATTATAATGAACTGTAAAGTGCCTCCCTTAGCACTGCCTAAGTAGAAATGCTGCTGCCACTGCTAGGCAGTTGGTTTTAAACTTTTGGTTGAACAGGAATCAAAGGGGAGGTGCAAGTACAATAGTCCCCCTCCCCACCAATCCTCTCCTGGTATGACATATACCATTTTAATGATATCATATCCCTCAGAACAGCCACCTGTTGCTTACAGAAGGTCTATAAAACTTTTACTTAATAATGAACTAGGGTAACTGCACTGGGACTTATCTTGTCCACCACATGCTGGCAGATAGTCCAGACAGATATTTGCAAAGACTTCAGGTTACTTGAAGAACATTTTGTGTGTTGGAGTCTCTACCCAAATTTGAGGAAAACTATCATCACTTCATTTCATCTAAACAATGCCCACACTGATCAGAAACTTGACATGACTTTCTGTGGAGAAGAGGTTAAGCATGAGAAGTTCCCAAACTACCTTGACGTAACCTCTCGATCGCAGCTTTACCTTTCATGAACATCTATGGAATGTTACTAAAAAAACTGAAAGCACAAGTTAACTTCCTGCATAAACTGGCCAGAATGACCTGGGGAGCAAATGCAACTATGCTTCGAACGGCCACTCTAGCATTTGTTTTATCTGCAGCAGAATATTGCTCCCCAGTCTGAAACAAAAGCATACACACACAGATTGCTCACACACAATTAAATGTAGCTATGTGGACTATATTCAGAAACACTAAAATGTACACCACTGCCATGGCTTTCAGTCCTAGTGAACATTGCTCCCCCACAGCTCTGCCTTGATGCTGCATACGTGAGGGAATACCATAAGGCCATCAATAACCCAAACCTTCCAATCAACAAGAACATCACCATGCCACCACCGGATAGGCTCAAATCTAGAAAGCCTATCTGGAAATGCACCAAGAAGTTCTGTGATGATAACAAAAGCACTGAAGAACAATGGAGGGAAGCCTGGGCAAATACCAACCTGATACAGAAAAACATCATCAATGACCCTGCAATCCTCCAGCCAGGATTTGATCTACTGAGATAGATTTGATTCTCCCCGAATTGCCTCTGGACACTTCATGGAAAATGTCAGCTCCATAATGGAGAATAAAAAAAGAGTCCAGGTTGTGATTGTGGTATGATTTTTTCAGATGGTGCAATACACTGTGAGCAATTGCCCAATTGGATCTTTTAATCATGATCTAAAATCAATCCATACAGCTACTCCTGAAGCAGTCAAATGGTTATCAGATGTAGATATCAATCTATGAACATTGTAATCCTAAAATGTCATAGGAAAGAAGGAAAAGAATCAAATGATGCAGGAATTAGTGATCATGTCACATGGCAGTCTGTGAGTTTGCATGCTGGAATGAAAAAAAAGGTGGTGATGGGTGCAATCTAAAGTAATATAACACACACACACACACACACACACACACACACGGGTGTTTCAGAAATTAATGGCAAATGCCTGCCCATTCAGTATGTCTGTAACAAAGTGGGAAACTACACAGCAGCATGAAAAGCATTGTTGAACTCACTCATCATTTATGACTGTGTGAAGAAGTGATGTGGTCCAGTAAGTGATCATTGTGCAAAAGATAGTTTTATTTCAAAATTGCTGCTTGTTTCTGAAATACCCTCATATTTATATGCCATATTTACTTGAATATAAGATGACATCCCAAGAATTAGATTCTATATATGGAAAATGTATAAATGTTATCATTTTCTAGGTATAGCATCCAAGTATGGGGGGGATGTCTTGAACACCCTCCCCACACACACACTGCTACAACTGGAAAGGCAATGGCTGGGGCGGAGGATCAGGTGGCCTCTTTGCCCTCTGCCCCACCCACCTCTTCCCTCTGCTGCCTTCCAACTCCCCTTCCATCTGCACCCTTGCAACCCTTAACTCTCCAAAGCCTATACCCTGCCCCTCCAGTTTCTGCCCCTTCTCCCCCTACTCCATGCAGTTTCTGCATCTTCCCTTCCTCTGCCACCTTCCACTCCCCGACACTGTTAGACGCTACAGAGAAAGCATGGCCCAAGGAAGCTCAGCCTTTGTCTACTAGCCATGCGGTACTGTTGGCACTGCTGATTGGCCAGGCAGGGGAAGAAGTTTCCATGTGTTCCATGCCCAGGAGAGACCCCAGCATAAGCCAGAGTCCAGATGTGTCTGACAGTAAAGGGTGGGGAGAGAGGGTGGTTGGGGTGGAGGAAGCTGCAGAGTTGGGGCAGGAGGCTGCTGTGGTCCTAATCTAGGCTCAGGGCCTGAGTCAGAGCTGCAGCAGCTGCCCCCCTCTGCTGCACATGCAAATGTAAGACAAGGGGCTATCTCCCCTGCCCAATACTGACTGTGGGGGGGAAAAAACCTCATAGAGCTAGGGAGAGACATTGAAAAAGCCTGAGCCTGAATTGATTCAATCTTTGCAGGTTAGTCTAACCTGCCTAGATTGAATCAGTTTGCAACTACACAGACATTCTCTCTGGATGGAAGAAATGCCTGCAGTGGCTCAGGCTAGAAGCCATGGGGTGCTAAAGCAGCACTCCCTTCCCTTCTACAGTGCTGAGATGAACTGGGGCGTGGCCAGGCCCTGGCAGAATACTCTGATTAGGGAGGCGTTTAAACCCCAAACCTGACTTGCACAGTCCCACGGTTTTCTCACTGCTTAAGGGGTGGGAGTGTTGCTAGACCCCAGCCCCTGGCTAGCACTCTGAGCCAAAGGAGGGGGGGTACAGTGCATGCATCTTTTGATGATACTGAGCTTTCCAGTCTCCCTCTCCCTGCTTCTTCATACTGTCTGCAAACCTGACAGGCAAGGAAGCCAGCATGGGACTGATAACAGTGTTTATCAGTGTGTCAACAAAACAAAAGCCTTTCTTATTAGTTCAAGCTCTTCTTAAACAGCTTTTTCCAAGGAAGGAATGGAGGGACATCATCAGCTGACCGGTTGATTAGCTCCAAAAAACCCCAAGTGGACATTATTCTGTCTGCCTGTCCCAGTGAAATTGGGCGCACCCGCCCGCCCCCCTTCAACATTAGCTAGCATACCACGTACCTACAGTCTGTGAGGCTGGTATCCAAGCTGTGAGAGATGGGAGGGGGGAGAAATCCCTGCTTAAGCAGCAAGTGGGGTGGAGGGGAAGCTAGGCAGATCCTGCTATGCCTGTAGTCTCTGCTGGAACTCTGGCTAGGGAGCAGAGGGGCAGAGCCAGCTCTGTTCTCTGGAGCAGACAGCACAGGCACAAGCTGCCAAGCATCTGGGATGCTGAGGGGCTCTGGTTTAATGGTTTATGTGTAATATGTCTGTCCCTAGCCTATTTGAGTAAATAGTGTGTGTGTGTGTGAATTTTTTTCCTGGTGATGTACTAGTATTGGCTTTACTTTTGATAGTACTGGGTTTCTAGCATTGTGTTTTGATGCAACATATCTTAAAAGTTAGGCTATTGTTCTGGTGATTGATATCCAACAGAATCCTGCCTTTCTGTTGGCAATTGCAATTGTTTACTATAGCAAGGTCATGGAAAGTTTTGGCTGGTGTTTGACCTTAAGCTTGTCCAGATGTTAATAGCCCTGAGTTATGATGATCTCACAACCACTGTTTATCTTCACTTAACCTTTATGGGGTAGGGAAATGTTTTAAAAAACCGAGTAATAGTGATCAATATAAAGTGGTGAAAATCTTGCTGGGATTGTACCCAAAGACAATAGGCAGTTTACTATTGACTACTTTAGGAGTGGGAGCAAGTCTTTAAGGCTCAGATAATCTGTGTCTTAAGTTTTATATTGGGCTCTTAAATAATTTTGAGGACCTTAGCAACAGAAACATGTTCAATATTATCCAGGAAGTCTGTCAGAGCCAAAAATTGAACCCAAGGTCTCTGATACTTTAATTACAAGACAGTTGTTCTCTTTCTTGTTTTGCATCTGCACAATTGAAAGCCCTGTTAAGCTGTTGTCTTCATTCACAGAGAATTCCCTTCTTCCTTCAGAGATGCTTTTGGGGAAAAAAGGCCCTGCTGACTTCCAGCAGACCTTCAAAGTATTTCAAGCAAAATCCCTGTCTTCTGTAGGTTGCCACAGAAGAATTGCACTTGGATACCATGGTGACAAGCAAAACACTAGATAAACATAGATATTGTGGCTCTTTACATTAAATAAGATCACCGCTTATTGTATGTGAATGTAATGTGTGTAACAGCAGGAGGAAGCAGGGGACAGGCAGGCTGCACAGCTGTGCTGGCTGTTCATTTGAACTAAAACTCCTAGAAATCCCCAGGGGTTGCAGGGCAAGGGAAAAAGGAAGAGGAAACTTGAGGCTCAAGTAAGGGGGAAAGACAGCAGTCTGCATGTGGTACCTGGTCAGCTCTACACAGAGGAGTGAGGGCACAGTGGAGCTGCAAATCTCACTGGCTTTGTCAGCCAAGACTGTGGACTGAAGGAGATGGAGTAAGACTTGGGGGCAGCTGCAGGCTGCTGTTTGAGCACTCTAGGGACTAAAGGCTTGTTTGGGGATGTGTAACAAGTGGGCATCCCAGGGCCAGTCTCAAACACAGGCCCACCCACTTGTCTTAGGGCTAGCTGTCCACCTTCTTTTCTGCCACACCTTGATGTTAATGATTACAAAGATGTTATTGAGGGGTGAGGCTGCCCATTTTATCTGCCCTGATGAAAAGGGCCTATATATACACGACTCCAACCTCCCCTTATATCCCATGCCTTGCAGATGTTCCATGGCCTACCTCTTGGCCCCAGCTTTCTTAGCTTAGCACGCGGCCTCCAGCTTGTCTAGCCTGACACCCAGCCTTCTGTCTAGTGGCATGCACTGGGCCTTCACATGCTCAGCCTCATACCTGGCTTCTCTGTTTCCTTAATATAAACTCAGGGCCCCCTGGGTTTCGCGCCTCATCCTTGGCCTCTGAGCGCACACACTGGGCTTCCGAGCCCTGTCCTGATCCCCCCTGGGCTGCCTCTTATCTCTGAGCCCAGGAGCTTCCTATATAACTCCACAAGCCTCAGGGCCCCACCCCCCCAGGAGACTTACTCAGCTCCCTTGTGACCTCAGGCTCATCTGTAAGCCTGGCCACTGCCACAGGTCCCTCCTTCTAACCTGGAACCTGTCTCAGTGCTTGCATTGAGCCTGGGCTCCCCCTGCCCTGATCTTCATAGCCACCAAGGATGTGGGGCTGGGGTTAGAAGGTGCCCCATACTCACCTTTCACCAGGGAGGTAACGGGCCTGGCATTTCTGGGGGACTGTTCTGCCACAGACAGTCCCACAAAGCCACCCGTCCCTGGCAGGGTGCGGTTTCTGGTCACGCCCAAAACCATGGAGCCCCCTCCTTCCCCATAGCCCCAGTCCTTACCTCCAAACTGTTCCATGAGCAGCAGCTCAGCCAGATGTTGCCTCCTCAGCTGCTAGCAGCAAGTTGCTGTGCTGTTGTTCAGAGTCTGGCCCTAATACAGAACAGCCAGGTCCTGTTCCCCAATCAGGTAGCCCTGCCTAATTGGGATTGCAAGCAACTGCCAACAGCCTTGCTGCTGCTGCTCAGCCCCTGCAAGTAACAGAATACTTTGTGCTCTGTTACAGGATGCCTTCAGAGTCCCCTTTTACTTGTTCCCTCCCTTTGGCTCACTGGCTTTTGACTCTGGCCTGTATGCTTTTCTATATAAAAACAGGAACTCCTTTTTGTTTCTTGTGTCTGTTTCTGGGCCTTCAGGGTTAGTACAATATTTGTGTCTGGATGGAACAGGCCCAGAATCTTGTTTCTTTTTTACCTGAGCAGATACTGCCCATGTTTGAAGTTTTGCCCCTGCTCTGATAGAGGAGGAGTGCAGCAGGTTCTAGCAGCAATACTGTCTGGCAGAGGACAATGGCAGTTTTTCATGAACTGTAGATCTTCTATCAAGAAATGGCAGCTGAAAGATGAGATAACAGTCTTTAAAGAATGGCTTTGAAGATGAAGACTCTATTTTTACTCAAGATGTATGGGGATATACAGGACACTAGTTCTTGTTAGTTTACTTTTAGATTCAAATTTTATAATGTTTTGAGCTCTTCTACAAGGAAATCTGCCCCAAGCCACATGAAAACCAAAGGGCAGACTCCACTGGTTAGAAAAACATAGAGAAGACAAGAGAAAAATAAATGATTTTCAACCTAGCTAATCCTTTGAGAGTTGCAAATAAACTCTCCATTCCCTCTGAGTAGGTATGTTCATTTCCAAACACAATTTGTCACATAGTGGTAACTCATTTCAAATATCAAAATGGGTTGTGAAGTTTTAGGTGAAATTTCTCCCACTTGGTTCTGAACACCTCAGTATTTTCAGCTTTTGTTAAAGAGTGTATCCCTTCTGGGTAACACTTCTGGCAGAGTGGGGGAGGGGGTGGCAGCGGCTGGACATGGAGCTGGGTGGTGGCAGTGGCCAGACGTGTAGTGGGGGGGGGATTCAGAGCTGGCAGGGGGCTTGCACGTGGTGGCAGTGGTGCAAGGTGGTAGATGGTGGCGGTGGCCGCCACTTGCGAGCTTTACCCCCCCCCCCATATCCAGCTGGCCAGGTGGCACCTGTGAGGCCTACAGAGGGAGGCTGCTGCCCTCACCCCTCCGCTCCGGCCCTGCTCCTGGGAGGCGGTGGGGTGGGGTGGAGTGGTGGATGGTGCCACTCCATGCCCACCTGCCCATGTGTACCGGTTAGCTCCTTTCTAAGTACCCCTGGGGATATGTGTGCCTCTGGTTGACAACCCCTGCCTCATCTAAGGAGTGCAGTCCCATAGCCAGAAGCAGGATTAGAGCTCCCATTATTTGTAAGGTTCTCTTGGTCTGCAACACATTGTTTCTGTCATTCCCACTTTTCCATTTCCTGTTGTTGTCATGAGTTTTCAAAGTACTGAGATCCCTGCAGCAAACTCTTCCTTCATTTGGGGCAGTCTGGGGCAATAGTCTCCCATGAGTTAACATCGATGTTGTATTTTTTTAAGTATCCCCTGAGGATGTCCCTGAAGTGCTTTCTCTGCCCTCCTCTTGAGTGTATGCCTTGGCTGAGCTGGGAGAGTAAAACTTGTTTCAAGAGTATGGAGTTGGACATCTGGATGACATGGCCAGCCCAACAAAGTTAATGTCAGATGATCATCGCCTCAATACTCGTGGTGTTCACTTGCAGGAGGATGTTAACATTACTGAGTCTGTCTTCCCAATGGATTTGAAGGATCTTCTGCAGGCATAGGTGATAGTGTACCATAGATGGTACTTCTGCAACAACTTTAGAAGTCTCCTGTATGTTGTCCATGTTTCAGCTCTGTACAGCAAGATGGGGATCATGACTGCTTGATAAACCATGAGTTTGGTTTTCGATCTGATGTTGCAATCTTCGAATAACCATTTCTTCAGGGGTCCAAAGGCTGCACTTGCACATTTGTAGTGATGTTGGATTTTTTTCATTGATGTCAGTTTTCTGTGAGAGAGAGCTTTCAAGGTGTGGGAAATACTCAGTGTTCTCCAGAGTCTCACCGTGGACCAGATTATCAGAGCTGGGGACTGTTCATTAGGGGTTTGTCAATGGAGAACCTTAATCTTCTGAACATTAAGTGTCCCACTTCCCTATATGCCATAGTAACGACATTGACAATTTCCTGAAGGTTGCACTGAGTGAGCACACACTACAGCATCAGCAGCATATTGATGCTCAATGACTGAGGTCAGGGTGGTCTTGGTTTTGGCTCGGAGTCAGCTGAAGTTAAACAATTTGCTATCCATTCAGTAGTTTAGCTCCACTCTTGATGGGGCTGTGCACCTCCTGGGTTAGATGGAGGTCCTGCATTTTGGCTAGGAACCTACATGAGTTTCCAGGCTCACAGGCAGGGAGGGCTGGAAGCAACCATGGGCTGGCCAGGCAAAAGCTCTGCCATGCAGAGGCTTCTTGTCTCTAGCACATCCTGGCTTGGGGATGGGGCAAGTCATTCTAAGCTGGGGTGGAGGGGTGGTTGCTAAGCAACCAGAGCTGCACTTCATGCATGGAGGTGCTGGCTTGCAGAAGGGTAGCTCAAAGCCAGGGCTTTCAAGCCAGATGGAATTCCCTGATGGGCCACATCCAGCCTGTGGGCTATATTTTGACCACCCCTGCCCTAAACCCACACTGAGACTCTGGGAGCTCTTCAGCAAGTGGAAGGAGATGGTTCAGGAGAGTTCTTGTAATAATTTTTCCTGTGGTAGACAGCAAGGCAATCCTCTGTTGTTTCCACAGTTGGACTTGTCTTCTTTCTTGAAATATTGTCACAATCATGGTGTCCCTGAGGTTGACTTGGATTTCCTCATCATTCCAAATTCTTAAGGTGAGGGCATGACAATGTGATATGAGCTCCTCTCTCCTCTGCTTGAAGATTTCCATGGGAATTCCATCCACTCCAGATGCCTTGTTGTCCTTCATCTGCTTGATGGCTTTCCTTACCTTGTAAGGGTTGGAGGGATTCAGACAGCATATCTGACTGAGTGTTGTGGGCTGGAGTTGAGAACACTCTTATCAACAACAGAGTTTGATTGAGAAGATCTTCAAAATGCTCCTTCCACTGGGCACAGAAGGACACTCTTTCCTTGATCAGATCTCCTCCATCCTTAGCTCTCAAGAGGTTTGTTTCCTGAGTGTTTGCACCATAGATGGCTTTGGTGGCACTGAAGAAACCACACACATCACAGATGTCAGCCAGATTTTGAATCTCTTTGGCCTTGTTTTCCCACCATTTGTTCTTCATGTTGTGGGTTCTCCTTTGGCCTTTGCCTTGCATTGCCGGAGATTCAATTTCTTTTTCTTGGAGTTGGTGTCATTTTGCCAAGCACAAAATGCCTTGCACTTGCCATCAATCAACTCTTGGATATCCCAGTCATTCTCATCAAGACAGTCTTGACGTTTCCTGGTACAGAATCCAAATGTCTCTTCACAGGTGCTGCTAATGTGGCTTTGATGGCATCCCACATGCTGCTGACATTATCTCATTATTGTTGATTGGATTCACCAGTTTTTCATTAAGTACTGGTGGAAGAGGTCTCACTTACTTGGGTCCTTGAGTCCTTTAACATTTTGCTGCAGCCATCATTTGGGAGCCAGCTTGAATGACACAACCAAGTGGATAAGTCAGTGATCAGTCCAGCAATCAGATGTCGAAGGGGAGTGGTTGCTCCTTAAGGAGACGATCCTCCATGCCCAAAGGGAGGTAATCCCAACAAGGGTCAAAGGGAGCAGGA
>NW_017728906.1:48615580-48644352 GCF_001723895.1 Crocodylus porosus | reverse complement strand
ATTGAACACCTTCAAGAGCAAATTGGATGCTTATCTTGCTGGGATCCTATGACCCCAGCTGACTTCTTGCCCTTTGGGCAGGAGGCTGGACTTGATAATCTTCCAAGGTCCCTTCCAGCCCTAATGTCTATGAAATCTAGCACTTGGTCAAGACAGGAGTGTGATTCTGAAGCTGTAACTGTAACTGAGCAGCCCTCTTCAGGATCTGCTCTGCTCAACCCACATGGGGAGAGGGCTAGAAAAGGTACCTTAAACATAGCCTGTCTAACTTCTTTCTGATTGGAGAACCACATCTAGTAGGTTCACCTTTTATTGTGGTCAAAAATACTAGCAAAGACATACCATCATTTTCAGGCCCTGGTACATCTGAACCTTCATGGACAACCCCAATGGTGAATGCCTAAAACAGCGCACTGCAATCACGGCTTAAACTCGGGCACCACAACATCGATGTAGCTGCACAACAAGCCAACAAGTGAAATCCAGTGAGCGAGAGATGGGTAGCTCAAAGCACATGGAGGTGGCTATACCTTCTTCTAGAAGGGTAAACAGGAAGGAAAACACTGACTTTATAGAATTGGTTTTGCCATTAAGAATGAATTCATAAAACAACTCAATGAGGTCCTTATTATAATTAATGAGTGCCTCATGACTCTCCATTTTAAACTGGCAGGGAGCCAATATGTCATTGTTATCAGCATGTATGCCCCAACTCTTGATGTTGCCGATGAAACCAAGAAGGAGTTCTATGCCAGACCTGACCGAGTCTTTTCCCATGTTCCAGAGAAAGATAGACTTATATTCTTTTTGGTGATTTCAATGCCAGAGTCAGAAGTGATTCTAACCTCTGGATCAGAACCATTGACAAGGAAGGAGTAGGAAAGGTAAACATCAACCGCACCCTCCTTTTGACTAAATATGTGGAACATGGACTGGATGTCACTAACACCCTGTTCAGCAAGAAAATCAGGCATAAAACATCATGGCAACACCCGTGATCTAAGCATTGGCACATGATTGAATATGTCATTGTCCATGGAACCTTGATGTACATATGCACACATGCACTGTTGTGGTTTAGGACTTTTAATCTGGGTTTGTGGGGGTGGGGGTTAAGTTCACTTAAGATGTCAAAGTGAACAAGAGGAAATTGACAGTTAACTTACCCATGGGTGAGTCCATGTTACCCTGTCCTAGCATAGTTCCCACAGCATGAATCTACTCTACATGCTTTTTTCTAGGGCAAAAAACACAAACTGTCAGATAGATGCACCTTTTCTAATCATATTATGGTAATGGAAGGTATCTATTCTTTTTAGCCAACTGATCTCTGTGGTATCTATAGGTGGCAAAATACAAAGATCAAGGCTGAAAAGGAACATGTCTCCACCTGAACTACTTTGTGTGGTGATGATCAATCCTTTTGGCATGAAGGGCTGCCCCAACAAACTGCAGCATTCTGAGGACTGAAAATAACTTGGCTATATGTCTTGCATACAGCTTCAGGCTATTAGATATCAAACCTTTTAATATATGAGGCACTTTTTCATGTGCTGTTTCAGTAAGTAATATTACAATAGGAATGTAAGAGTTGGGCATCCTCTTGTGAGGAAAATAGCAGTTAAATGCACTTTAAAGAGGCATTACCAGTCCTGGACTTGCTTGCCTTGCTTCTCATCTAGTAAAACACTAATCTTGTGATTTGCACCCTCTTTGGACAGTGGAGAATTAGGCCGCACATATTTTAAAGGAAAACCAAATTTCCTTGCTAAGAAAGACCTTAATTCAGGAAAGGATTCCTATCCAGTCTATAGGACTCAAACATATTTTTAAGTGCTTTGTTCAGTGGAGGCCTTATGTTATAATAAGTCCCCTCTGCAGTTTAACAGACTGAATGTGAAACATTTAATTTACTTTATACTGCTACTTTGTTCTTGCATCCTCCCCCTTCTTCTGCCCCTGTTTCTCCCCTCTCCTTCTCCCCATTACTCTGTTTGAATAATGGAAAAGGCTAGTTGAGCTCTCTTTTATGTAAGTCTGGTCCCTTTTCAGTTTTACTGTGCAGTTCTGGAATAATGACAAAAGACTTTATCTGCTTTGCAAATATTTTTGAGGAATGTTCTTTTGTCTGATTTTTTTTAAATGCTGTGTTCCCTTGCTAAGAAAGAAAACACCCTTGATTTCTTCTTTTTATTTTAAATTCCATTAATACCCTTTTCCTTGAAAATCCAGGTAGTGTAATTCATTGTCAAGAATTTAAAACTAGTCAGGCTAGGCAAGAGATCTCCATCCCAGCTGGCGTTCTCTAACTTAACCCCTCTCCCCTGTCCCTTCTCCTTTCTGGTGAGAAGTGTAATATTTCCTTTTGAAAATCACTCTGCAAAGAATCAAGGTTTTGGATGTTGAAGGTGTAGCAAAACCCCCAGTTTTTCTTTTTTTTAATTTATCTTAAAATGCATTCCCTCCCCTTCCCTAGACATTTCTGACTTTTTATCTCCTTCTCTATTCCCTGTAGATAAGTAGAAGTAAGCTGAGATGTAGGATAAGCTTTAACATTTTATTTTAAGTAGTAAGTTTTATTTTTCTCTCCCGTCTTTCCAAATAAGGGCCTTGCTATTTTGATATAGATATCCACTGTTTTATAAGTGATAATTATTATGTTTTGTATTGATTTTTTTTTTACTGCTTTTATATTGTGTGATTACTGTTTTAGGCCTATATATGTAAGTTAGCATAAGTCATGTAAAGTTTCCATCTTGTAATGTCAAGCCTCCATCTTATCCCCATGCCTGGTTGTGTAATCCATGACTTACACCTACCCTTCCTATGTAACTTGGTTCCTGAATGAATGCGGATGAATGAGGGCACTTGAGAGACAATGGCAATAGATCTAAAAATAGCTCCCCATGAATGACCAAACCATCAACGCCAATACCTGGACCAAGGACCCAGCCCTTGGAACCACCCTCAGCATTCAAGAAACAAAAGATGAGACAACCCACCATTATGCCAAGGCTGCACATGCTCAGTAAGAACACCTGGAGCCCTCTGGGAGAGAACTGACCTTGCCTGGACAGGCCCTTCCCATAGGAGATCGGAGGTAGTCTGTCCCATAAAAGGGGTAGTAAAGACAGACTCCTTGGGATGCCCTCTCCATCTGGGCCAGCACCATGCCACACCACCTATCCACCCAGAGGCCCTGGTGGTGACTCCCCTCTGGACAACACCTGCTGGACAAAGACCCCTTTCCAGCCTGGATAGGTAGCTATCACCCTCTACCCCCTCTTCAACCAAGGACTTGGACTCTGCTTCTCTTCCCTACCTGGACACCAACACTTCCACCGAGTCTTTCTCCTGCTGCCATTGTGAGTGCTTGTGTGATGTGCGTGTGTGAACCAGTAACTTCATGGGGCTGTGTAGTGTGTCTGTTTCATAAACCTGTTACTTGGACCCCTGAGTTGGGTTTTGCTTGAACTGTGGTTCAGTCCTGCTCCAATCTCTGCTGCTCGCCCTGCTAACTTCTATCTAATTTCTCCTTCTAATGCTTCTGGCTCACTGCCACCTCCAACACCTGTCCTGAGCTCCCCTCTGCCTCCAAACCCCCTGTTTCTTTGCCACTGTCTTATCCCCACTGCCTTTTCCTTTTCCCCTGAGCAACCAGGTTTCTGCCTCAGTTTCTTTCCTGGCTGTCTCCTCCTTGCCACCAGGCTTCTTTTTTTTTTCTTTTTTTTTCCCCTCTCATGCGCCAGTGACCTCGAGTAACCCTGGGGCCACTTGATCTTAAGTAAACCCAAGCCTCAGTTCTTCAGTCAGCTTCTCCCTAGTCCACCAGTTCTGATCCTGGTTCTGGCAACTTTCGCTCCCTACACTTTAACTCTCTCTCACCTTAATCTTCCCCCAAGTATCCCAGGTACCCCAAGTACACACATACATACCATACCATCCTAGTTGGGAACTTACCTACATGTAGGTGGGTTGTATGTATGTGAACTGGTGAGTGTGTGTGTGTGTGTATATATATATGTGTGTGTGTGTGTGTATATATAATCATTATGTGCATGATATACGAATTAGTGATCTGAGTGTGTGGGTATTGACAATTGATTTTTGTCTAATTTTTAGTATATATGTGCTTGAATTGGTGATAGATATGCATGTGCCTAGGCTGGTTTGCATGTGTATGCACCTAATTGATTTGTGTGTTTGTATATGTGCAATTTTGTCACACTCTCCTGTCTAACAGCACAATATTGAGATCCTGAGAGTTGGCCTGACTCCACAGAGCAACAAAGGAATATTTATAAGTGGGGAAACAATAATGTTTTGGTACTGTGTATGTGTGAGTCTAGATGCCTGTCAATAGAAGGCTTCTCTATTTGCTTCCAAGGACATAGGAGAGTTTGTAGGCTTCCTCTGCCTCCCAAAAAAGCAAGAAAAAATATTTCTTCCCACTGCTTTCCACTGAAGGAGGAAATTTCTCAAACACACATGCTTTCCTGAAAGAAGTGGGCAAACATACTCTTCTCTCACCTCTGCATTCCACCCCATGTTTCCTGCATGGCGAGGGAGTTTGTCCAGTACACCATGCTATCTATGCTTGATCAAGTAGGGAGAACAGTTCCTGTTCTGCAGGGCAAGGAGCACGTTTCAGTACAAACCAGACCTGACAGTTTAAAGGCTGCTAACTTTCACAGGTAGCAAAAGGAACTCTTTCAGGGAAACTTCAAGACTACACACTATACACTTCATGCAGACTTTTCAGTTTTTATGGCAAGGGTGCATGCTCTCGGGTCTAGTATTATTAGGATCATAGAGAGAGGCTACTGATTTTCCCTCTTTGCCTCCCTGCATTCTTCCTCCAGTAAGGTACTTGAGAAATTCCACACACCAGACAGTTATTGTGTTGAGAGAAATAAGCCAATGTCTTCTCTGTATTAAGGACCTTGACTCTTTCAGGCAGCCTTGACTTGATGATACTGAAAATTCTCAGTTGCTCTTTGTGGTGACTTAATCATGCTGTTGTACTCCTCTTTCCGACTTTCCTTCCCCAGCTTTCAAACAACTATTTTTCTCACCTGTATAGGAAACCAGAGCTGCCCCACTGCTCTAATGACTCTACCTCTCTTGGCTGCTGTGTCTGAATGCTATAGTCATTTTTATCTTTCAAGAAGTCTAAATTGTTGTTCATTGTTTATCATCTTAAATTGTAAGCATCTTAGAATGGAGCCCTGGTCTCTTCTGTAGTCTGTATCACCAGGTACATTATCCATGCTTGTAAATCATCATTATCAGTAGCAATTAATGACTTCATGTAGTCAAGTATATGATGTATGTTTTTTTAGGATGATGGAAGCTGAGAAGTAGCCAAGGCATCCCAATAGCACCAGCAATTTGCAGTGCCTCCCATCATTTTGTGTGTGTTTAAGTCTGTTTGCTTATCTGTTTCCTACCCATGTTGTTTGGGATGAGTTATGCAAGCTATGCCTGTGTAGCATTCCTGCTGCTGCCATGCCTTGTGGAGAGAAGGATGGGAAAGGGGTCAAGGATGAGACTCTTTTTCTCTGGTGTCTTCATCACAACCCCATTAACTACAAAAATGGGCTCTTCACATTCTTTAAATTGCTACAACAGGGGTCTAGTGCCTATTCTTAATTTTATGCTCATGGGTAGTATCTGCTTCTGTTTGAACTGAAACACAACACCTTGTTTTTCCTTTTATGCACTGCCCAGGGCTTTCAATAAGTGAAAATTTTCTTCTAAAGAAGTTTCCTTATCTGATGCTTCATCCAGAAACCAGAAAGAGCTCTCAGAGGAGGAAGTAGCTTCTCTTTGTGGATGTTTCAGCATGCACTGAGTAAAATATTTTCAGAAGGTCTGTTAGAAATGCCCCAAAACCGAGACAGTTGGATTGTAGAAAAGGCATAAGCTTTACCAGGAAAGTTACAAGAACAGATTTCTGAAATAAGCATCCATTATGACAATGCATTTGGGTCCATGTTAGCAGGTTGTACTGCTTCCAAATGTTTGTTTAATTTCTAAACAAATAGAGATGTAGCTACACAAACACAGCATGGAGACCAGTCCTTGCAAAGATGTGGCCTAGCTCTGTTTGCTTTTGTCTCAGAAATGAAAGACAAATCACAAGTTGGTAGGTGGAAGAACACCAGCCATAACAATAATTTAAATAGCCAACTTTTTTATTTTTGAACAGCTTCTTTAAATTCGTTAATCCATGTTCCTCTATCCCAGTGGTTCCCAACATTTTTAGTCTCAAGGCACCCCTCACTAGACTTCAGGCACTCCTCAGAAAATGCCCATGCTCAGTTTTCACTTGTTTTTTGACTAGATAAAAATAATGTAGCAATTCTTCTGCTCCAAAGAACTCAGATTGCAATGGGACAGAATGTTTTAACACTATGGATTCCTACATGGGCGACTGGTGCCTCCCAAGTTTGGGGGGCACCCGCAGGCGTTGCCTGCAGCGGGGCCATAGCTGGCAAGCTCCCACAGGTGCCGCCACTGGCAGTGGTCCTGTCAGGGGGGCACTTGCCCCTTGTGCCCCATGCATCGCCTATGGACTCCTATTTGAAATCTTCGGGTTTATCTTGTAAATCATATTTGGTACCACAACACCTTGGTTGAGAATCATTGCCCAATCCGTGTACCATTTGGTTAGTCAGCTTCTGGGTGGTGTTAAGTATTCACTGGGCTCAGAAATCTTTCAAGGCTGGTGCAACTTTTACCTGTAAGCTACAAATTATGCAAAGCTTTTGTGAAAAGACATCAGAAAATATCTAATTGCGGTAGCTTGATAGATATGTAGGCTGTTCCTGAAATACATACACATAAAAAGTTACACTTTTCCCCCTCTCATGTGTGTGGTCTTATCCTTTCTTTCACAAATAGAAAATAATACTTTGCTTCAGGCATTGGTGAACTATAGCCTTGAAGCTGGTTCAAGCTCATGAACAGAGTGGATCTGGCCCATGTCGCTTCAGAGAACGATAGCACAGTCCAGTCAGAGCAGCTGAGGCAGCATCCCCATGATCTTAGTACCTGCCTTTATTTATTCCCCTCACATAATCTGCTGATTGCCATGTGGGAGTTTAGCCTGTGGTAGGAGCTGGCTTGCAAGCAGTGGCATGCAGTAGCAAAAGGCTGCCAACCCCAACTTTATTTCATTGGCTGATGGTATTTCTGTACATTCTCCATAGATGTGCTAACTTGTGGTTTCCCTGTGCTGTCTCCAGTCCATAGTCTGCATCACTGTCTGGTGGTAATAACTTTAATTGGGACAACCAAAAGTGAAATTTCCCATTCTTCAGAACAACACATAGTTCTTACAAACAGGTGACAGTCTAGAAAAGATCTCGAGTTCCCAGCTGTAGCTATATCAATTGTTCATGCTTCCACATGAAAAGCACCAGTTACATAAGAATGAAAAGGAATCCGTGTCTTGCTGAAGGCAGTCCCTTGCCATTGCAGGTGGGCAGTTGCATTCAGAGGTGGATCCAGGAGGGTGCGCTGATGGACTTGCACCCACTTTTGATTCCTGCTCCAACCAAAGTTTAAAACTAACTGCATGACAGTGGCAGCAGTATTTCTACTCACAGTGCTGAGGTAGTCACTTGACCTTATGGCTCATTATAATCTACCTGATCCCTCCTAAACTCTTCATTCCACACACGTTAATGACCCTTTCTTCTTTTCAGTGGTCTTGATGTTCCACCAATCAAGCTAGCCTTTGTTCTGCAATTCTCCTGTCTGTTAGCTGCTCCTGGTCATGGAGCTTTTATTTCACAGCCCCACAGATAATTTTTAACTCATTCCAGTGAAGTTATATTTGTGTTTGCTTCAATCTTAAACTGAATAATACAACTGTAGGCCCCTACTGTGTTAGTAAAGCTTCTAGTTTATTTTTAACTGGAGAAAATCTGTTGTTGTTATATGCACCTCATCATCTGCTTCCCCCTTTTTTTCAAAAATCTAGAACTGCCCATGGTCAGATTCACAGACTTACCCAACTCTATCTTCAGATGTGTTAAGTAGTTTGTCCTTATGGTTCCACTTGATCCAAAACCTCACTCCTATGATGGTTAAATCGCTTGTTGTCAGGAATAAATATCTGAAGAAAGAGAGGCAGATGGTAGGGTGAAGTCGGACCTTATAAACAAACTGAAGCACAGATGCGTAAGGTTTTGTGAGCAACAGCTCACTGTGATATAGCATCTGACAAAGTGAGCTGTTACATATGAAAGCTTATGCACTTCTGCTTTGGTTAATCTATAAGGTTCACCTATTCCTTGCCATTGTCTGACTTCAGACTAACATGGCTAACTATTTCTGTCTAAAGAGAGAGAAATAATGATTATGAAAGCTTGTAGAGTTTTTGAACTAATCTAAAAAGAAGACAATGCTGCTAGATTGAAAGCTGGATCTGCAGTGGTCAAATGGCTGTAAAGATGAATTCTAGGCAGCATTGATGGCACTTCTTACCATCTTTTCTTTAAAGTGCTCTTGTGGTCCTTCATCAGTTTCAGCTAACACACATTCACCTTACTGCAAAACCTCACACCTTTGTTTCAGGCAACATTCGTGTGGCTTTCCTGCTAGCTGTCAACAAGTACATGAGAATAGGCAGCTAGACATTGTCTTATATACTGATACGGTGCATTATCGACAGCCTGAAGTTTTCATTATTGTAGCGTCTGAGCCCGAAGGAGCCAAGATCAGAATCTGGCCCGTTTAGTCTGCAATCTTTAACTCCATTATAGCAAATGTTATTACACACTTCCTACTCCATTGATCTCTATGCTTGGTAGGCAACTGTTTTACAGCTCCGTAATGGGAGGAATGTTGCGTGCAGTGCTTTAGCACATTCCTTTTCCAATAGATGATTTTCCGAACTGTAATTTTTTCTTTCTAAGGTGCTGAGTATGCCACTAAGGCCTGGGATCAACCCTCATTTTGACTAAACACCAAATTGTAGTTCAGTGTGAGCAGTTTTCCAGGGATGGAAAAATAAATGTGAAAAATATAATATTGTTATGAGATAAATGACGAATGGTCTCAGTCATTCCCAGTGTAAGAACCTGTACGGTGATACTGGATATGCACATGCTTTCTCTATTTATGCAGTTCCTTGAATATTGATTGCTTGCGGGTGGCTGATCTGCATGAGCACCACAACTCTGGTTTTCACATAGACTGAGTTCCCTTTATGCTGCCAGAGCAATGTAAAGGTGACCTGAAGAATGCTTTGATTTCAGGCTCTGTGATTGTTCTCCTGTAACTATGTAAGTTTTGGGTAAAATTCACTTTGGCAACCCCTCTGCATGATATAAGTCCTATATGACAGTAACAGGAAGGTTAAAGAGTGGCAGATCAGCAGAGACACCCTGTGGTATTTTTATATCCCTGGCATTCCATGCCCCGGCTTTAAATGCTGTCCCAGTGTAGGTTGGGAGAAGTCAAAATGCATCCAGGTGTATGTTGAACATGGGCCGGAAGGGAACATGAGGAGAAGGGAAATGAGAAGTAGTAGTAGTAGGATAGGGAGGAATGGAACAAAGTTTTAAAATAGTAGGGGGGGGGTTCAGTTACCTTTCACCAATTCAGTAACTTGTTCTAGTAGGCTTTATCCTTCCCTTTGGTGTAAAATATGTTATTGTAATGACCAGTTTCAGGGTTCTAATAACTTAAGAATAATTCCTGTTCCCTTATTTAAATCTGTGCCTAACCTAGAGCTCATTTGACTTGCTGGAATTTCTCCCAGTGCACAAATGAGCTGTGGATTGAACCTGTATCTTCAGCTAATTAACTCCTCCACATTTTCATTTGCTTTGTTTATTCTCATGCCAGGATAAATTTATACCTCATAGACAGGAAGCACATTCAAGTTACTATTAGGTGGCCCTATTTCATTCATAACATTTCTAACATAACAAAGGCTCATCTGATATGACCAATCATTTTGGTTTAAACCCATTAATAATGTAAATTACTTAATGGTTCCTATTGCAGAAGTAGCAATGTTTGATACGAACAAAAAAATGTTCCTATTTTTGTTCTGGAGTACAGCTACAGACACAACCTTCAAAGAGAAATTGTTATCTGATTAACAGTAAGTTAGTATTTTGGCTTTCATATGAAAGGGAGATGTCTGTTGTTGTCTTATGCACAGGATTTTGGATGCTTATGGAACCAACACGTTTTATAAATAGGCTTGACAGAATTCAGTCTTTATTTTTTAAAAATAATTTGGTGAATAATATTAATGTTTATTTTTAAGCATTTAGTTTGATTTTTATAGATTTAAATTTTCAGGATTGCATGAAATTAGGGATGTGGGGGCAAACAATTTGTTAATGACAGTGTACTGTTATTATAGTGCAAGTTAATCACCTGCCGTGACAAACAGAACTACTGCAGGACTGCCTCCAGCAAAGTGGCAGAACTAACATCAGCTCCAGCTCTGCTCACCCATAGCTCCCTCATCCTCTTTGCCACTTCCTCTTCTTTTGTTCCCAGTCCCCTGGGGCTTTGGGGGGTTGCAACCCAAACAAGTCAACATGATTCTGTAGGAGTGTTCCCCCTGTCATCATCACACACTCCATCAGCCCTCAATTTTCTTACATCCCCTTTCTATAAATTTCAGTTATTAATAATGGAAATAATTTTTCATCAGTCTGTGAGTGAGAGGTGAAATCAAAGTTTATCAATATTTGTGGATAAAATTCAAATCTTGCCAAGCTTAGTTATAAATGAACCAAGTACATGATATACTTGCATACCTGAACATGGGCTTATGGTTTCAATTTTTTATTGGAGGAAGAACACTATAAATGGAGTGTGGTGTTTGCCTTGGCTTGCTGGCTTAGTTGGAAACATTGCAATGCAATGCTCATTTCAGTGCTCTGTGGATAGAATACTCAAGTATGGGGATGGAATTCACTGGGGGCATGGTTCAAAGACCACTGAAGTCAATGAAATGATTCCCATTGATTCAGTATGCTTTGGATCATGCCCTGTGAACATGGGGCTGTGGAAAGCCTGTAATCCAACTTAACTTTGGTGGTTCCACAGCAGGGGAGGCTGGTGACCATGGAAAGGGGTAGCAGGGAATCAGAAGCATAACTGGCTGGTATTGTGCTCTGTGGGGTGGCAGTGCACAGTATAGGAACAGTGGTTAGTAGTTCGCTGCTATGTGTATGTGTGTGTGTTGGGGAAAATATCAGCTCCTTTTTTGCTACAGATGTGTGTCAAGCATCCAAAAGACACCAGTTTTCAGTGTCACAAAAAGGAGGTGACATCTGCTTCCTCCCATGCCCCTCCTCCCACACACGCCTTGCAGCAGCAAAATTTTGCCCATACACTACCATTGCTGCTCTGAGTGGCATAGAGCTAGAACCACTGCAGAGAAGGTGTTTGGTGCAGGACCGTGTGATGAGGGGGAGAGGAATGGGAGACAAGAGGGTAAGCACCCCCTTCCCTGTAGGCAGCTTCTAGGACTCAGACCCTGCTTGTCCCCTCACTGTTATGCTATTGCAGGTAACTCCACCTCCATCTCATAACCAGTGAAGCTGGACTCTATTTAAACCTCTCCAGGAGAGGATGAAGGAAACGGTTAGGGGTACGATTTCTGCATCCTTATCCATGCTATGGATGAAGCCACAAACCTGATCCAATGTCCTCAAATCCCTATAAAGGGGTCTGTGACATCACTGGCATTTTTTCAGTCAATGTGGTAGAACAGCAGCTTTAGAGGTTCCTTCCCTTGGCCATGTTCCCTGACCGAACTTAACTACCCTTAGACATGGGCATTGCCATATTGAATTTTAGCAATAAATATTGTTTCATTTATTTTTGCTACTGCAATAAATAAATAAAACAATTAAGAAAGTGGTTCTCTTGCCTGGGAGCAGGCCGTCTGGATTCTTGTCCCTCCATCAATGAATTTTCAAGTATTTTATACAAGGTGGAAAAGCATCACCAGGAACAATTGACAGCATCTCTTCCAACTTCTCAGAATAGCCTGTAGCAGGGGTATCAAACTCAACCCAGGTCCTGGGCTGGATCGGGATTTCAGGGGCTCCTGCCAGGCTATACCCATAGGGCTTATAGTAGCTGGAGCAGGCCCAGCAGCAGTGGCAGGGTCTATATTCAGGTGGTGGTGGGAGGAGTCTGGGGCCAGTGGCACGAGTTGGGTACCTACATGGCCCTCTCTTTCCTATTCCACCAATGCCCATGTCTATCAAGGCTTAGGGATGCTGAATTCTGCAGCAGGCCATGCCCCACTAGCCCTGCCCCCAACTTCCAGTACCCTGCTGGACTACTGGTGGGCTGGATCAAATGATTCCACCGCTGGATCTGGCCTATGGGTTATATGTTTGACACCCTTGGCTATATTATGGTGCCCAGTCTTCCAGGTTGCATGGAAGTTGGAGGTGTTGGTCAAAATTCCCTCAGGTAGAGTAGGGAGTTGAACCTCCTGGGTGGGTGCCCTAACCACCGCCAAGTGCTATTTAAAGGCACTTAAAAAAACACATTGTTGCCATGTGACACCTGTTTTTCATCACTGGCACATAAATTAAGAAACCTTAAGTTAATAAAGTATTAGCAATTTTAATCCCCAAATACTTTATAATGAAGTGGGATCATTTTATCCACTGGAAGTAAGCTTCTGTTTAAGAGAACACAACAACATTTCAAACACATAGTGAAGAAGTATCCTGTTTCCAACTGAAACTGTAATGGGAGTTTTGCTAAGCAAAATGTAATTATCTGAGCTGGAATCTGGACAGAACAAAGGCCCATGTTTGGCAAAGTACTTAGCAACTTGCTGGATTTGGATCTGAGGGATTAGCACAGCTATTCTTTTCTAGAGTGTCATAGGATCTTTGATAGTGAGAAGTGGTCAGACCTAGAGGTAGGCCAATACTGAAATAATCCATTAATTTACTTTGATGTTATTCATGACCCCTTTTATCTGCTTTCTCTGAATATTCATTGTAGACCTCTTCTGTTCCCAAGGATATTTGCAGAAAGAACTTGTTGCACACAGTTGTGTGGATGTGGGTTCATCAAAATATTTAGACAAGAGCCTGACAACGTAAGCCCGCCTGGAAATTTAGAGTGTCCAGGAAGAAGCTGTTTGCATACCACGTGCCTCATCAAGATACTACAAGAAAGTGACTTATTTAAGCCCTCTTCCTGCTTAAAACATTTTCAGCAAGTCAGAGAAAATAAAGTATCACAGGACATTAAGCAGCCAATCAGACACTGAGTAGTGAATTGCAACCAACAGATACTCAAAGCAATATTCCCCGTGAGCAGTCTGCAGTGAATACATATGCTGAAATGTGTTCAGAGGATGAGTTCATAACCAATTAAAAAAATTGATCCTGTTTCATGAATGAAACACAAATTAGATAGGTTGTTTTTGCGGGCAACTATGCATATCTCTTGTCAAAGACCTCGGTTTTTCCAGGGCTCTGAATGCCCATTCTTTGAAACGTGGCACCTTCGGCAACACAGGGCCTCTAGGGGTATGTCTGCAGGGCAAGGCAGCAGTGTGTAGCCATACCCTGAGCTAGTTCTATGAACCAGAAGCAGTATAGCTGTGTTAGTGTCCTGGTGCATCCAAGCTGAGAAGCCTTGCCTTTCAGCAGAGTTGATTAGCCCAAGCGCAGGGCCATGTAGTGCTTCTGGGTCTAGAGCTAGTACATGCAGAACTTATATGGGGCATCTTTTCCTGGCACTGCCATGTAGTGCCACAGTAACAGGGCAGTCTGCACCTTTAAGTGGGGTAGGAGTCCAGCTGTGGGTGATTAGCTGGCAGTTAAAAGCCCAAGGAAGGGGAACTTGAGCTAGTGGCGTGGAGCCGGCTAGAACCCAGATAAGCTTGCTTTAGGAAGGGGCCAGTACTGAAGGGTCCTCTCCTATTGTCTGGAGAAAAACTAAAGGTTTTGCTTTACTCATATGTTTGTTGGGAGCAAGGGTTGTTGTTTGTATGTGTTTGTATTAAGAGGACTGGCTGAAGGGCTCTTAAGGGAGCCACTCTGCATCAGCAGGTACCCCAGCTGCTTACAGACACATAGTAGCATTGAGAGAGGCAGACTCAGTCCTGACTGGTAAGCAGGAATACTGTCTTCTGAATCGTTAGCACTACTTACAGCTATTGCTGCCTGTTTTGCTGGAGGTATCCCAGCTATGTGGAGTCTGTAAATTTGGACTCCAGTTCAGACAACGTATAGATCTGTGAAACTTGTAACAAACTATGTTGTTCTCAGGTTGGGCTTGTCAGCCACAAATGGATTCATCAGGCATCGGATTAGACCTCTTATGTACACGCTGTGATCCAAAGGATCGATTGTTTCCTACTATCTCAGCCACGTGTTGATCTGGCCTCATTCTTTTTCTGAACCTCATCCTATTACAGTACAATGCAGTATGGCTAAAGTGCTGATTTCAGAAAACTTAATCTATAAAATTTAAATAATTCCAGATTGTGGCATAGATAATATTCTTTTATGAAGGAATGGCTTAATAAGTCAGTGTTAATATCTGCATCTCTCTATTCTAGCTATGTTTGTATTCACAGTACATGTTTTGCTTATCGAATACAGAATGGTTTTGTAATAGACATGTCTTCAAGCTACATTTATTTGATGTATTTTTTTTTGGCAGTGTTTTTATGCTGCCAGTGATCTGGCTATATGGGCATCAAAATGCTGTAGCTGAAATATAGAATCTTTCATTTTCACCCTCCAATCATCTGTGATGAAAAAATCTGAATACTGCTGATTGTGATGAATAGTAGGGCAAGGTATAATCTGTAAACTATACCATTCTACACTACCAATCTAACACCCATTATTAGACACAAAATAAGTATTTTATCCTAACTTTGTGTGTGCAAGGTATTGTAATACTGTTTAGTGTCCTTCAGACATATGTAGAGAAACATAAGGCACTTTTACATGTGTGGGAGTGGCACTTTAATTAGAGCAGGTCTGAAAGCTGCTTTAATTAAAACGCCATTGCATCTCGTGTAACAACATATCTGCACTTAAAAATGGCAGTAGAGGAAATTGAACCAAAGTTTGTTCAACAAGCGTTAGTTCAAGCACCCCCACTGCCATTTTTAAGCACAGGGATGCTGATGCATGAGACACAGGAGGCTGCTGGAGTGCAGCAACTGCCATGCTCCAGTAGACTTTATTAATTGAGCTCATCAGTTAATTCCAGCACATCACAGCAGCCTCGCTGCTCATGTATAGGCACCCATAGTTTTTAGTAAGCACAATTAATAAGTTGTATAGTCAAGAAAGTGTGAGTAAACAAGCCTTACTAGATAACTATCATATATACCGACAGCAGGCAAGTTCATCTGCTTTCAACATACAGGATTTACTATTCTAGATTAAAAACACTGGGTACATTTTAATGTGGTGTCCCCACCTGAGCCCTGAGTAGTGCCTGATATTGCAGAGGAAGACTAGTATCACCTATAATCTATTACAGAGGTGGGAACAGGTTAGATGAAAACAATCCAGGACCCTACATGCAACTTTCCAGTTCTCCCTTCACATTCTGCCTTTTCCCCACTTCTTTCCAGAGAGGAAAGAGAAGTGGTGTGGGGCATCCTTTTTCTCCCCAGCAGTAGTACCAGGGTTTTCTTTGATTGAATGGGTCTGCTAAGCCTACAGCAGTATATTCCACTTGCTAAAAAAAAGTCCTCTGCTGGGTGGTGTTGGAAAAGCCTCCAAAGCAACAACTTTACAGCTCCCACTCCAATGAGATGGATGTGGCAGCTCCCTGTCAAATACCATTTCAGGCCATCTCTAAACACTGGCCATGCAGTGTTATAAATTATGGCTATATGTACAAATTGTTGCAGGGTAAAGGGAGTGGGGCTTTATAGTGCACCAGCTGCTCATTATGCCTATGTGTAACACTAACTCTGTGGAAGCTAACCTGCAGTAGCTTACGTCTCTTTAGACTGAGGCCATGCACAGACATTATATTTGTGCAGGTTTGTCCCTCTATGAAGCTAGAACTCAGGTGTCCAAGGGTTTTCTATTAGAGGAAAATAAGCTTTTTCAGCCTGTTCCTTCCATCAACCACCATGCCCCAGCAGCAAAGAGGACAAAGCACTCAATTATCAAACTCTCCTAGGGGTGGAGGAGCCCAAGGAGCAGCCCTCTAGAGCTTGTCTTCAAGGCATTAGTATAGTTTTCCAGCCGGGGGATGGAATAACTGTATGCTCCCAACCCTGACCTATTTTTCAGAACTAAGAATTTCCTGGAAATTCTTAGCACTAAAACTGAATACCTCTCCATAGCCTAAGCCCCCTATCATAAATAATCATGCCATAAATAGCAATATGCCATGCAATTAGCCAATTTATGACTCCATGAAATGGCAAACCACCCACATAGGTGTTTCATATTTTTCATGGAACATCTGTGGATGGTTTGTATAGTGCCATAAATCGAACATGTGGCATGCCCCATCATCCTGATGCTGACTGGGGGACCTGGGATGTCTGCTGCCTTGCTCCAGGAGGATCACCACAACTTGGCACTTCAGATGCCTATTGTCACCTGAATGGCAGTATGACCTGGGGCTGACAAATCCTTGGTAAAACCAGTCCAGTCAGCAGTGTGGACACTTCCTTTCCCAGAGAGGAAAGAAGCTTAGGGAGGAAGGCTAAGTTTAGCTCTGCAGAAATGGTTCTGCTTTCTTGTGGGCAAGGGCAGTGATCAGCCAATTCACATAAAACAAAGGACTGTTTTGCCTTGAGCCAAAACATTGTAGAGAAAGCATTTATCTTAAATCAACACACAACTTACACACATGCCTATCTTAAAAGGTCATTTCTAATCATCTTTAGCATAGAGACACTGACAGATACAGTCTCATATCTGTTAGTTCCTGGATCAAGTGTCTCATGACTCACCCCATCCCTTACATCAGTTCTGTCATTTTTATATAGTTTCAAGTCTTGGTTTTCTTGAACTGGAGAGATATAGTTAGTCAAGTTAGTACGAAGTCAAGTAGAAGGCAGGGTAGATTTACACCTTATAGACTAATCAAAGTAGATATTCTTTCACCAAACTAGATATATCACTTGCTTCATCAGATACTTCTTGAACTAGGCCAGTCAAACTGTGCTTCTTCCCCTCAGGGGACAACTTAAAAAACTTGTTACCTTCCCATTTCTTTGGCTGTGGAAATTTGCTTTAAATACTTCTGGTGTCCTTGGATCTTATCCTAATTGTTCCTTATCTCACTCATTGAGCCAGGCATACAGTAGCTAGCTAGCCTATAAGAATACATACCCCATTAAGATAACAGTCTCTGAATATTCCTCGACTCTGTGACATGGCATCCATCACAATCTCTCTTTCCAAGAGGCCCTGAAGGGTAGACTTTGATAAACTAGGAATCTAAAATGCTTTTTTTTCCTGGGTAATAGGTTGTAGCCATGTTGGTCTAAGGACATAGCCAGCCAGACAAGGTTCTTTGAGTAAATACAGTATCTTTTATTAAAACAACTCAAATAGTTGGAAAAATTCTTCTTAGCACAAATTTCAGTACAAATACCCTTCATCAGGCTAAGGAAGTATCTGCAGTATCTGCAGAAAGTATCTCTTTCTGGATGGACTGGTAAAGAAGCCAGAAGCCAGTATACATGAAAGCCAGTCTGTGAAACTGTAACTTGAGGTAGTCAGTGGGTGAAAGACAGGTGGCAGGGGGAAGGGGGATGAATATAGCTGGTAAATAGAATAGAGGTTACTTGGGGAGTCAGATGTTAGGCAGGTTATAATGTCATAAATTCAATGTCTATATTTAGCCCATGATTTTTTGTATCCAGTAAGTTGATGAAGTGAACTTTGTAGGCTTGTCTGTGAAAGGTGTTTTGCAAATTCCCTTTGAGGATTAGAACTGAGAGATTGGAGAGAGAGAGTGGTTTTCTTGTGAGACATGTTGGTTCTGGAGTATTCAAGAGGAAGTCTGATGGAGGAGTGATGACTGTTGAATTTCTGATGGAAATCAATCAGAGATTGCAGGATTTCAGTCCAAACAATGAAGATGTTACTGATATATCTTAAATATAGCAAGGGTTTGATGGTGCAGTTCTTAAGGAATTCTTCCAAGTGGCTCATAAAAAGGCTGGCATATGGTGCCCATAGCTGTACCCATGGTCTGTTGGAAGTGCTGGTTATCGAAAGTAAAGTTGAGGATGAAGTGTATACGTTCAGTAATATCTTTAGGTCTGTACTCTAAGTTGTAATCTTGTTCTTGTAGATATGTAAGGCAAGCTTCAATGCTATCCTGGTGTGGGATGTTGGCAAGGAGGGTGTTGCTGGGAAAGTGGTCCATGTTTTTAAGTTTTCATAGAAAATCTGTTGTGTCTTGGACAAAACTCGCTCTTTGGGTAAGAAGAGGGTTTAGATTTGATTCAATTAAACCTGATATTCACTTGCTATACTTAAGATATATCGATGGCATATTCATCATTTTCCATCAGAAATTCAACAATCATTACCCCTTTGCTCTCCTGGATATGCCCCCATGTCAGCTGCACACTAATTTGGGCTGTATGAGCAACATGTAGGTCAGGTGGGCTGAACATGTGATTCCCTCATTTCAAAAACTGTTGCAGAGTTTTGAAATAGAGGCTCAAGCTTGCAAGGACTGCACTGGGCCTCTGTTAACACATTAGGTAACTCCAAGTGATACAGTCCTGCTTGTTACAGGCATGACACTGCCTCTCTCTTTCTCTGGGTTCCTGCTGAAGTGGCCTCCCTCCCAGCAGAGTGGGTTCTTCCCTGACCCCTTCTCCCCCCACCCCCTATTTGCTCCCCTCAGTAGTGTGATATTCTACTTGATCCTGAGTCCTGCTTTCTGAATCCATGTGCATCTATTTCACGCTTTCTATGAGGGCCAGGCAGTGTAGTCAATAGGTCCATGTGAAGCAGCTAGTATTTGCTTTGGATTTGGCCAATTCGGGGGATGGTGATTCGATTCCGTGATTCAGATCCCTGTCCTGATTCAATTTGGCCAAATCCAATTTGGAGATTTGAGCAAGGGCTGCTGCCAGAGCCTTTGCACTGCTGCGGCTCTGGTTGAGGGGTGAATGCCCTACCCTGTCTGAACCCAAGGGGTGAATGCTGCTGCTGCACATCCTCCCCCTTTTCCCCTGCTGCCAATTTGACCAGCCAACAGCAACCAAAGGCCCCAAATTTAGTGCTGGGTAAGAGGTTGTGGGGGTGAGTGCCAGCAGCATTCACCATCTGGGTTCCAGAGTCACACCACTGCAGCAGTTCCGGCAGCTGAATGGACTGCAGTTTTACCCCTTGCAGGCTGGATTTGGTCCACAGGCCACCACTCAAACAGTCATTTTCCATGATCCCAATATCAGGGTGTCAGTCTTGTAATTCATGCTTTTCTTTCCCCATTATATTTTAATCTCCCCAAAATTCTTCCTGTATGTTTCAGTTTCATAGTTGGTAGGGTCAGAAGGGACCTAAGCAGATCATCAAGTCCGACCCCCTGCCACAGGCAGGAAAGGATGCTGGGGTCAAACGACCCAGGCTAGGTGATTGTCTAGCCTCCTTCTGAAGACCCCCAGTGTAGGGGCCAGCACCACTTCCCGTGGAAGTTGGTTCAGGATCCTAGCCACTCTGACAGTGAGGTAGTGCTTGGAGTCGCTATTGATTCCAAGATAAACATGAGACACCAATGTGAGGACATGGTCAGCTAGGCTAACCGCACCTTGTCATGCATCCACAGATGCATCATGAGCCAGTCCAAGAAGGTGATCCTCCCTCTCTATGCAACGTTGGTTAGCCTAGCTGACCATGTCCTCACATTGGTGGCCCATGTTCATCTTGGAATCAATAATGACTCCAAGATCCTTTTCTGCCTCTGCACTGATGAGAAGGGAGTTCCCCAACCTGTAGGTATGGTGCTGGTTCTTCTTTCCCAGTTGCAGCACCTTGCACTTGTCCTTACTGAAACCCATCCTGTTCTCATCTGCCCACCTCTGTAACCTGTCCAGATCTAGTTGTAGCCTGTCCCTCTCTTCTAGTTTGCTCACTTCTCCACACATCTTAGTGTCATCTGTCAACTTGAACAAGGTGCTTTTCACCCCCTCATCCAAGTCGCCGATGAAGATTTTGAACAGTGCGGACCCAAGGACCGAGCCCTGGGGAACCCCGTTGCCCACATTCTGAGTGTCAGTTTAAACTTTCACACCAGCACTTGCTGATATTGCTAACAATGCATGTAGTCCTCTCCTACCATATTCATGAAAGATTCTTAGGCCCTCCCTGTCAGTACTGTTTGGTTCCATTTATTATATTGTCATGCCCTCCCCTATCCAATTCACAACATACCAGAATGTCAAACTCATTTCAAACATTCCTGCCATCCCCTGTTCTAAAATTAGGTAATAATTTTGCATTTATGCAGTTTATAGAACTAGGTATCAGGGGGGTAGTTCCAGCTTGTGGAACAGGAAACTGCTGGCACATTTTCTCCAATCTGAGTTTGTGCCAGCTCCCTCTTCTTTTCTACTTTCAGCTGGCACTGTTTTTCTGTGCCCTGATACTGGTCTTGCCAGACTGTTCACGTGCTGGTATTTTATAAGTCCCAAAGCTTCCTAATGCAGCTTCTCTTTCTCAAGTTGCAGTTTTTTCCAGGTATTTCTACATCAGATACTGAAGCGATGAATTCAATCTTGTAGAATCAGAGTTGCTACTTCTGTTAACCTTTTCCCTATTCCCTGCTATGAAATCATCTCTAAGAATTCCCTCAGCTGCTTGTGGCCTTGAGCTATCAATTCTTACCTGGTTCTTAGGTTATAATAGGTCAACTCGGTGCATCTTTGTCAGTTTTTGAGAGCTTAGCTGCCTCTTTGCATGTTATCCACTGACTTTTCTTCAGCTACTCTGTAACTTCTCCTTGCTTAGTTGTCATTTTCCTGTCCTGTCCCACAAGGATCACAATACGGTGGGAGAAATTTTTTCCACAAACAGAAAATGTCGTCAAAAAAGGGAGCTTCACACAGACTGAAAAAAATAAGAAGGTGACTGAAATAAATGGAGGAGAGGAATTGTTTCAAAACATTTCTTTCCTGAATGACAAAGCATTACTGAGAAAATACATTGTTACCCCTTTTAACCTAAGCAGCTAGTTGAAATTTAGGGTCTCAGAGATTATTTTGGTTAGGAGAAGAAGCTACTGGTGGTGTTTGATATCTCTGACACAATTATGTTTATTAACAAGAATTCATGGAATCTGCTGCCTTGAACACAGAAGAGATCAAACAACCAGAAAAAGTATCCTTACTCAGAGGCCCATCCCATTTCAAACAGCAGCCTGACCCACAAACTCAGTCTCTAGGCCAGTGATTCTTAATCAGGGTACCATGGTACCCTGGAGTGCCTTGAGATCTTTTTGAGGCTGCCACAGAGTGCCACATACTGTTAGGTGTACAAACATGATTCAAAAGGTAAGCACAGAGATTTCAAATAGTAATCTGTAGCATCAAAAACCGTTTGACCTATTGTGTTCTTTGAGAATTTGAGAATAGAAAAATTTCTCTACTTTTGTTTTCTGTAGTCAAACAATGAGTCAAAGCTAAGAACTGGCATTTTCTAAGAGATGTCTTAAGTCTAAAAGGTTGAGGACTAGTGCACTAGACTTTGCCCAGGACCATACAGCAGTGCTCACTCAGTTGTTGAAGCGTTCTTTCTCCTGATCCTGTCTGCTGCCCCTTTTTCTACTCCTGAGCTTTCATTCACCCTACACAACCTGTTTTCCAAACAGTACCCTTGGAAAGCCTGCCCAAAGCATTTTAATTCTTCAGTACCTTGGATTTTCCCTCTTTGTCTTGGGCAAAAAACCCACATGATTTACTGTTGCTTACAACTACCTCTAAATAAAGGACAGTGGTTAAACCTAGTAGTTTCAACAATCTATAAGACTACCTTAAATGCTTATGTGTACACTTGGCTTACCAAGTAGTCACCTCTCTTCTACCAGGGACCCTGCCAGACTTCTCAGGCTTGCTCTGTGAGCATTTTACCACATCCTCGGGTCAGGCCTGTCATTTTAAAAACATTCCAAGTCTTCTGCAGTTTTAGTCCTCTTGAAAAGCCAGACTGTACTCCCATCCTTGCTGGAGGGGGGTGGGGGAGGGATGTTGATGAAACTTCTAAAGAACTATTACCAGTATTGTTTCAACTTTGAGGATTTGCATTTATTACAGTTCAGTGTCTTTAGATCCTGCCAGCAATGTTCCTGATCCAACTCACTGAGCAACAAATATAATTACCAGGAGGCGTATGAAGACATGCACATTTATGATCTTAAAGTTACATGAAAGTGAATTGATCATGCAGGTGACTTGGTCACTTGCTTGTAGGTCCTATGTTTAATCTGGCTCTGAAATGGAATTCCTGTATGGCCTTTGAAGATGATCCATTTCTGCTCTGAAGCATGATATTGTATTAAATTTATAATGGCTAAAAAGTATATTCTTTGCTTGGCATGTGTACTTTATGCCCGTTATGTTAAGGTATGCTTCAGGGTTGTTAAGCACTGGGATATGAGGCTACATATCTACATATCTCAAAGATAAAAACAAAACATTTTTGTTTGTCTCTAAAATTAATCTACGAAAATCCACTAATTTCCCTTTAGCAACATAGACATAAGGGCAACAGATATCTGTGCTGACCATTTGCAACTAGGTGATTGCATGCACACAGGGACATGTGAAAAATAAGTCCTGTCTGTGTAAAGGGGTACTTGTATGTGTAGACAAATGGCTGAATGTACCAAATGGATAACTTCATATATGAGCAGACAGCTACCTTTGCAAAGCCAGTAACTGCAAACACAAATAGGTTTGTTTTTATGATGTACTTGTAATAATAGTCTTTATTGTAAATTTATAGCCTTTACATTCATATCAAATAGGGAAATGCCTGTCAACTAGGAAAAGAGCTAACTTCCTGGGACCTAGAGAAAAATCTCATGGATTTGAGGGCTTACTCCTATATGTGTGCACCTGTACCATGCTACCCTACTCTCTAACTTTGTTATTGTGACTTTCTTGACTACTGACCCAAATGGAAAGTTATTTAGAAACTTTCTGATGGAACACATTTTTCCAGTGGAAAATAACAGTTCATCAATATCACGAGGTTTCTTGGAGGCATGATGTTTTCCTTGAAGCCCTGAAAAGAGAGACTCCAGTAGGGGTCCAGTGAACCCCTTGCTACCTGACTTTGTGTCAATACTCTCTCCAGATTTCCAGACTTTCACTTGGTTTCCAGGCCTTCCATATTTATGGCTAGGCTGCCTCTGAGTTGGGATTTCAAGTGTTTCCAGGGATCTTGGCTCTTGAACTTCTCTGGAAGCAGATACTTCCAGTGCAAGTAGGAAAAGATGGGCAGGGTGGGCTTAGGAGTGTCACTCTCCAAGGGCACTTGGGACCTGGTATAGAGATTCTCTTACTCTTCCTGAGCTGGTCAGCTCTCCATGTCAGGAGCTGGTAGAGGGCACTCAGGCAGCTTGAGAAATCTCAGAACTGTTTCACAGCTGTTGAAGTGAAATGTTTTGACTGTCCTTTTTAAGACAATTTTGTAAATTTTTGGTGCAGAGGTAATTTTTAAACTTTATTTTCTGTTCCACTTTGAATTTTTTTTTGGAAAGTTTGAAGTAAGGAGTGGAAACTACAGATTCTGGTCACATCTGTCCAAATCCCATCCGTGTAAAGAGCTTGCCAGCATCTTTGTAGATGTATTCTAGCTCGGTTCCAGTAGAAAGTGACTATTTTGGTGGCTCTCAGAAGGGAGGGGTGGGAGTGAGTATTTAAATTCTTGCACAACTTTAATTTCAAGGTCCCATCATTGTGCGAGGAGAAAGTTAAAAAAAAAAAGCTGCAGTATCTGGTGTTGTACTAAATATAACAACCTAATTGGTTCCATATAAAATGTGATACGTAACACTTGCAAAGTGAGGAGCAACAACGAGACTAGAGAATAAATTACAACAATGCCAGAGGGGGAGATCTGTCAGTCAGCCAGCGGATAATAAGCCACTGACTGATTTGGTCCTTCAGGACAGCTGACTTTCTTCTCTGTCTCCCTGTGATATAATCAACTTATTTCCTTTCCCCTTCTACAAAGACCAACTTTAAAGTAATAAGAATTGATATCTTCTGTAACAGAGAGGGACTGTGCTAAGCATTTTGTGAAAGACTGATTTTGGTTCTTTTAGGGTTAATACCACCAGCTGGCAATATCAGCAATATCAGTCACTAATAGTAACCTTGTGTAGCAGCATGTGTTACGGTGGTATTAGATGATAAGTCTAGAGCGCAAAGCAATCTGTTAGGCTGCAGCAGAAAATAGCTTGTGTTGGTGCTATCCAGGGTAAACTTCATTCCCTGCCTGGCTGTTTCTTTGAAAATGAAAATGCAGAGAGAGGGGTGAGGGAAGGAAATTTGATTTTCTGCTGCTTGGAGAATGGGTGCCACTTGTGAGGACGATGAGGATTTCAAGGTCATGGTGGTGATGGGATTGGCGGTGATGGAAAAGATGAATAGACAACAGGTGAATGCATTATTTAGTTGGTTACACATTGCAGAGCAAAGGATTCTTCTCATTTACTAGAGGATTTGACAGATGTGGCAGGCTGTCTCCTAGGAGGACACCCTCTGTCCTTGTTTCCCACAAATGTACATAGAAACCTGGTTGTCTAGGTGACAGCCGGAAAAGTCTTCTGGCAACAGAATAGCATAGCCTTGGTAAACACGCTGTTACGTAACTGGAGGGTTCACAGTTATATTACTTTAAAGGACATATGCTTTTTTCTTCTTTTTAGGCCCTTCCGCTTTATCCGCTGACTGTATTTGTGGGTATGATTGTAGCGATCTCTGGGTTCAATGAAGACAGTCAGGTATGAATGAGAAGAACTAATGTCTACATGGCAGAATAAAGGTGGGATTATAGCATGCACTAGTGTGCCGAGGCTATTTTAATTTAGCTAGTTCATGGGAGTGAAGACCTGATGGCACTGGCTTTTAGCATATGCTGACTACCAAAGTAACCAAACCATCCTCGAACATAAAGAACTTGCTACAATCTCAATTTACTCCCGGGTTCAACTCGTATAGCAAGTAGATCATACTGTATGTTCAACTTACTATATCGACATTGTGAATTTCAGCCTCTAGATATTCTGATACTGTATAACTGTGGAAACTGTCTTGGTATTTCCTTTGAATGCCCTGCAATAAATGTTATATAAAATGCCTGGGATTCTGATAGTTTTCCTAAAGCTTTTATGAGCCTTGGAGATATCCAGAAGCAATGTGGTCTAATTCTTTCAATAAAACACCTTGCATTAGAAATCAGTACCCTGAGCTGTATTTCTACTTTTTGCCAGTGACTCACAGTATTACTTTGGGCTGACCATGTAACTGCTCTGTGCCTCAGTTCATTCATCTGTGAAGTGGATTTAATAATACTCTCCTACCTCATGGGAATGTTTCAGGAGAGGTAATTAGCGATACTAGCCTGAAGTCAGGCTGAAGGTGGGGTGGAATGTTTAAAGTTTCTTTCTGTTAATATCTGTATTGGTCTCTGAGGTCTTAGGTTTAAGGCACCTACAGAAAGAACATCATTATTAAGTCACAAAGACACAGTGGATTAATTCATGATGCTTCAATAACAGCTTTTGCAAAGAGGCTGCTTGAGTGAGCATTCACCAGCATGAGCAGAGTTTGTGCAACATCACCCATTATAGATATGGAGATGGTTCTTTAGTCCTTATTCCAATAAAACCCCATCGTCCCCTCCTTATCTTCTCCCAGTAGGCTCTCTCTGTGCTCTCTGGATTCCTGTACCAGAAGGCACTGGTCAGAATTGCTGAATCATTGCAGCTGAAAGTTTTCCCTGGTTATGCCAACATCAATTATTCAATCCTTCCCCCCAATATTTTCAGATAACCAGAGCTCTTTTGTAGTTAGGAGTTACAGACTTGCAGTCTGAACCCAGGAGACCTGAATTTAAATGTGGGCTCTGATGCATAGTTTTTGTGTAGGTTTTGTTTGTTTGGTTGGTTGTTTTTTTGCAAATCACTGCATTTCTGAGACCCTCAGTTCCACATCTATTAATGGGGTTGATAGATTCATAGAAACATAGGGTTGGAAGCAACTTCAGGAAGTTACCTGGCTTAGCCCTGTGCTCAAGGCAAAATCGTCCCCGTCTAAACTCTCTGATATGAGTGTTTGCCTCACCTGCTCTTAAACTTCCAACAATGGAGATTCCACAACCTCTCTAGATAAGCCATTCCAGGGCTCAGCTGCCCTCATGCAAATTCTTTCTCATATTCAAACTACATTTCCTTTGTTGAAATTATAAGACCATTAATTCTTGTCCTATCTCCTATGGACAACAGGAATTATCTGGCACAGTGGGGGCCCAATCTCTTTGGCAGGCATGCCACAAATTAGCCCCACACCCTCTCCACTTTCCCTTTTCTTTGCCTGATCTGTTGTGCTGGTTTTTGTTCCCAGGCTGGTTTGTGCCTGATCAGCTGTTCTGCTTCAGCTTCCTTCTCTGTGCTCCCTGAACAATTTGCTGCTTTGCTTTTTGCTTCCTGCCCTATCTGCCACTGTGCTGCCTGTTCCCTACTCAGTCTCCTGCATGCCCCACTACAGAGGTTAGCCTATGCCCCTGGTCTAACAACTATTTTCTTTATAATCCACCTCCATAAGTGTTACTGAATAACCCCTCCATTTTTTCTTCTCCTGAATAATAATCCCAGTACTACCTCTCTCTAGCCCTTTGTCTCTTTTAAATTATTTCAGCTAAGAATTCTTTTGGGAAGGAGTCTTCTCTTTCTTTGCATGTGTAAGGTACCAGTATAATGGGACTCTGATCTTTGACTGGCATTTCCAGGTACTATTGCTCTGCAAATAACAGTTCTGATACATACAGTTGTTAATTATAAGTCTAGAAACTGTGAAAAAGCCATGTCATAGTAGGATGGAGGGAGTTGGGAGTCTGTTTTACATGCTACAGCATCTGTGGCTGCATTTCCCTTCCTCCTCCCCCTTGCTTTAGCATTTCCCTCTGTCTCTCCTCTTCATTTTTTGATTGTATCTTGCTGTGAAACTGTGGGCTGCCCAGAAAGATTGAGATGTTTGGTCAGTCTAATCATTTGTAACATTAAATACAAGACAAAGAAAAGCATACTTGTGTTGCCACCTAACTCTGGCCATTTTTCAGGAGAAAGTAGTGGGATTATGGAAGTGTTGTTACTCTTTGTTGGCAGTTCATACAATACAGGGTTTTAAGTACTGGTATCGGTAAAGGGTATTGGTGACTGTCATTACTACAACCTGAAAGCTGAGAACATTTTGTGTGAGGTAAAGAAACCCCCCAGCTGGAAGTAGCCATAGCTGGACTTGGAGGGAAATGGATCCTGAGAATGAAGCAAGGCTAGATGTGGCTGTAAGCAAAGGCCTCTGCATTGTATTAATCCATTTTTGTTAATGTTCTCATCCACTTGGAGTTATGTGAAGCCTTTGCTGGAGGTAGCTCCCTGTACCTAATACTGATCACAAATCCTAAATCCAATCTGCAGCACTTTTGTGAAGTGCAGGAATTAGCCTGACTTTAGACACTCAGGGTCAGATTATGGTCTGCGTATTGGGCTTCTGAGCGTGCTATTATAGGTTACCTCTAAACCTTTCAAAGTCTGTGGAAAGTTAGGTGATGTCAGGAGACTTTTAGAGAAGTTGTATTATGTTAAGGTTTAAAGCTTGTTCTCTGACCTGCACAACTCTGACTTGCCATTAGAGGGCCTGGTGAGCAGGGGTATGGCTAGGAGCCAGGGTGCCTGGGCTGATGAATGGAAGGGGTGGGTGGGGTGGTGTTGCTGCCGGAGTGGCATGGAGCTGGGAGGTGGAGTAGCATGGGGGCTCTAGCTTCCCTCTGCAGGCTTCCTTGGTCTCTTCAAAATGCTTTAAGGTTGTGTAAAGCGTTTTTATATTAAGGCGAGCTACAGGGGAGAGATGGCTTCCATCTCTCTTCCCTGGGGTGGAGGCTCTTCTCAGCGAGACTGGCTGACCTGCTCCACCAGGCTTTAAACTAAGCTCATTGTGGGACAGGGGGACTACTGGAGGGGCTGGACGTATTCAAATCAGTGGGTCCAGATGCTCTCTACCCCAGGGTGTTGAGGGAGCTAGCAGGGGTTATTGCAGGGCCCTTGGCATGGCTTTATGAGTGCTCGTGGTGCTCGGGCCAGGTGCCGGATGATTGGAAGGAAGCCAACGTGGTCCCCATCTTTAAAAAAGGGAGG
Source organism: Crocodylus porosus (assembly GCF_001723895.1). Taxonomy (NCBI): domain Eukaryota; kingdom Metazoa; phylum Chordata; order Crocodylia; family Crocodylidae; genus Crocodylus; species Crocodylus porosus. The sequence continues at coordinate 48,615,957 of NW_017728906.1, read as the reverse complement.
AGGGAGGACCCAGGCAACTATAGGCCCATCAGTCTTACCTCAATCTGAGGGAAACTCTTTGAGAAGATCATCATGGAGAACATCTGTGATGGGCCAGCCTCAGAGATGATGCTCAAGACCATCCAGCACGGTTTCATTAGGGGGAGGTCATGTCAGACCAACCTGATTGCCATTTATGATTAGGTCACAAAAGCCTTGGATGCAGGTGTTGCCGTGGATGTAGTCTTTCTGGACTTCAGCAAGGCCTTTGACACCGTCTCCCACCCCAACCTCATTAAGAAATTGGGTGACTGTGGCATTGATGCCTACACAGTCAGATGGATTGCAGATTGGCTGAAGGGTCGCACTCAGAGGGTGGTGGTGGATGGGTCATATTC
>NW_017728906.1:48613027-48615080 GCF_001723895.1 Crocodylus porosus | reverse complement strand
TTCTATGATTCTATGATACCGCCACTGCTGGCCCACTGACTAACCCTTGCAAAGCCAGCTGGCCAAGGCACTTAAGGGAGCCCACCTCTGCCCCAGTCCTGGTACAATCTGTGGGCAAGGCAAGGGCCCCCAAGGGGACACTTGTCTGCCTGTATACAAATACCAGGAGCTTGGGGAATAAGCAGGAGAAACTCATCCTCCTGCTTAACACAGATAATTACAATGTCATTGGGATAACAGAGACCTGTAGGACTGGATCAAGGGTATAGACAACTATACCTTGTACAGGAGAGATCGAGTAGATAAATGGGGCGGGGATGTAGCTCTGCATGTTAAGGAAAGCTACATGTCCCTGCAAGCTGATGTTAGTGACCAGGGTGGACAACTAGAGACCCTCTGGGTTAAAATCCATGGGGAACACGGCACAGGTGACACAACAGTGGGAGTCTACTACAGACTTCCACCCAAAGTCAAGAGCTTGACCAGGAGTTCACCTGGGAACTGGCCGAGACCGCATGCTCCAGGACCAGGGTTGTCATGGGTGACTTCAACTACCCAGACATCTCATGGGAGGATCACTCAGTAAAACCCAAGCAGTTGCAAAGCTTCCTTTTGTGAGTGGATGGCCTCTACCTGACTCAAGAAGTCTACAGGCCAACAAGAGGTAAAGCGCTGCTCAATCTGGTACTGGCAACTGGGGATGATGTAATCAGCGACCTAGTGATTGATGGGAAGCTGGGTGACAGTGACCACGAGCTGTCCACCATAAAGCTGGCAAATCAGTCAGCAACACTGAAATCCTTGACTTCAGGAAAGTTGAATTTGACAAGCTCAGGAGACTTATCAGTGAGGCCCTAAGGGACCACAGCCGCAAGGGGAGGGGAGTCCAGGAAGCATGGTTGCTCCTCAAGGGAGCGATCCTCAATGCACAAGGTAATTCTATTCTATCTTGGAGGAAAGGCAGCAAGGGGGCACAGCAGCCCCCCTGGCTCTCTAGGGATCTAGCAGACCTCCTGAGGGTAAAAAGAAAGGCCTACAAAGGATGGAGGATGGGATTCACCTCCACCTCCAAGGAGGATTATTCTGCACTGGTCCAGTCCTGCAGGGAGCAAACCAGGAAAGCCAAGGCTGCAACTGAACTTCAACTAGCTTTGAGTATCAAGGACAATAAAAAGTCCTTTTTCAGATATGTGGGGAGCTGGAGGAAAAGCAAGGGCAACATTGGACCCCTGCTAAACCAGATGGGGCAACTGGCAACTGACGCCCAAGAAAAAGCCAACATATTAAATGGGTACTTTGCATCAGTCTTTCATTAGTCCCATGGGATGCCATGCCCGCTACGGGACAGGGAGGTCTGAGTGAGGGAGATCCTGTGCCCTCCATTAGTGCTGACCTCGTGAAGGAACACCTTGAGAGGCTGGATATCTTCAAGTCAGCCGGCCCTGACAATCAAACCCTAGGGTACTCAAAGAGCTGGCGAGCATCATAGCCCAGCCCCTGGCACGGATCTTTGAGAACTCCTCGTGCTCTGGTGTAGTGCCCAAAGACAGGAAAAAGGCCAATGTGGTGCTGATCTTCAAGAAAGGGGGGAAAGTGGATCCAGCAAACTATAGGTTTAGCAGCCTCACCTCTATCCTGTGGAAGGTCTTAGAAAAGTTTATTAAAGAGGCCATCCTTAATGGACTGGCCGACACCAACATCCTGAGGGATAGCCAGCATGGGCTGGTTGTGGGTAGGTCTTGCTTGACCAATCTCATTTCCTTCTATGACCAGGTGACCTATCACCTGGACAAAGGAGAAAAGATTGATGTCATATATCTTGACTTCAAAAAAGCCTTTGATCTGGTATCTCATGATCACCTCTTGGCAAAACTGGCCAATTGTGGCCTTGGGTCCACCAGGAAAACTGGCTGGAAAACTGGCTCCGTGGTCAGACCCAGAGGGTGATAATTGATGGAAGTCAATTGTCATGGTGCCCTGTGACCAGTGGGGTCCCCCAAGGCTCTGTCCTTGGACCCATATTGTTCAACATCTTCATTAATGATGTGGACAT
>NW_017728906.1:48588575-48612789 GCF_001723895.1 Crocodylus porosus | reverse complement strand
TCCAGTTTTGGGCTCCACAATTCAAAAAGGATGTGGAGAAGCTTGAGAGAGTCCAGAGGAGAGCTACGCACATGATCAGAGGTCAGGAGAACAAACCTTACGATGACAGGCTCAGAGACATGGGGCTCTTTAGCCTGGAAAAGCGCAGGCTCAGGGGTGATCTGATGGCCACCTATAAGTTTAGCAGGGGTGACCATCAGGATCTGGGGGAACGTTTGTTCGCCAGAGTGCCCCAAGGGATGTCGAGGTCGAACAGTTATAAACTAGTGCAAGACCATTTCAGGCTGGACATAGGGAAGAATTTCTTTACTGTCTGAGCCCCCAAGACAGGTCTGGAATAGCCTGTCATTGGAGGTGGTTCAAGCATCTACACTGAACACCTTCAAGAGTAAATTGGATGCTTATCTTGCTGGGATCCTATGACCCCAGCTGACTCCCTGCCCTTTGGGTGCGGGGCTGGACTCGATGATCTTCCGAGGTCCCTTCCAGCCCTAATGTCTATGAATCTATGAATCTATTGAAAACATTTTTATTTGAAGTGAAATAAATAAATAAAGGCTCTCTCATGTGTTAGTGAATGTGACTGGGTATAGAGGGCTGGGTCCTGGGAAGCTCCCTGGTCCCATGTCCATTTTTGGATCGGGGTGGGGGGCTTGTGAAGGATGAGAGCTGGGCTGCTGCAGTGTGGGGGAGCCACATGTTCCCATCCTGAGCAGGGATAAGAAGGGGTGAGGGGACGGCAAATGCCAAGCTGAGCTCAGGTGCCAGGCTCCAACCAGTCACATGCAACAAGCCATGCCAAACTAGACCTCTTGCCCCCCCACCCCCAAGCCTTGTTCAAGGATGCCTGTGCCTTTAAGCCAGATGCAAGGAATAGGAAAACTTAAATTCAGTTTGCCTGTTCTCCCTCAGTCAGGTGGGTTGTATGGGCAGGGACAGGGAGAGGGGGCAAATTTCCCTAGAGGCCCCCAGTAGTCTGGTGGGTAGTGGGGGGTGGAGGTTTGGGCCCTAGGGAGTCATGATTCCTTGACCTCCATGCTCTCACTGCCATTAACCACCCCATAGTGCCACACAGATCCACCATGTGGTAAAAGCATGCAACTTGGGGAGGCAGGCTTCCTTGGCTGCTTGCTCTCGCATGCTTTGAGCCAGACAGCCCTTCTCCCCTGCTCCCACAGGAACATGGGAGGCTGGAGGTGTGGAAGGGAAGCTATGTCCCCCACCAAATTTGTCTGACTAGGGGACAGCATGGTGCCATGTGGGCTGTGGTCATAGCCATCGGGAGTGGGTGCAGGTATTGGCTTGGGTCCAGTACCCCACCCCCTGGGCATTAAAGCTTGGGAGGGCAGAAAATTTGTCCTTGGGGGAGGAGTAGAGGGGCTTAGAGCCATGAATCCTGGGATGCTGGATGACTGCAAATTGGTTCCTTTAGTCTTTTGGAGAAGACTAACAATGCCCTAGTTCAAGCTGGGTAAAATGAATCAAAGATAACCCTCACCTCAAGTGGCCTTACTTTAAGACACTTAGAGAGCTTAGCACAGTTTAACACTCTTGAATGCATGAACACTCCCATTTTAAGTGCCTTTAAAATAATTTAAAGGTAACCTATAACCTAAGAGGACTTAGGCACCTAAGTATAGTTATTTTCCACCTTGTTCAAGTTCCTGGAAACCCATTAATATATTTGCTTTTGCAACACAATGTCATCTTATCCTTAAGAGTGAGTCACAAGAAAGCAGCAAGGAGGAGGAGGACTGCCCCACCTTTTGTATTAACATTTTTTTCAGAGATTTGTGTAGCATGCAATTGGATTGCATTTAGGCACTTCAGTCCATTTAATGTATCTAATGGGCACATCCCCATGGACAGGAGTGTGTATTTCTCTGGGGACAGCTATCAGCAATACATATTTGTGCTGTTGCTAGTTGTCCCCAGGCATGCCCTTATATGCATGCTGTAGCACATGGCAAATTGCCCAGGTGGGGTAAGAGAGGTGGGGGCCAGCACCTTGGCTTGCCATGGCAGCCTTACCTGGGGCTCTGGAGGACTCACAGGGCTGCAGTGGCAGCAGTCTGGCTGCTCAGAGCCTGGCTGGCAGCCAGAGTAGGGCTCTGGCTGGCCAGGCTCTGGCTTCTGGCAGTGCACACTGCAGCCACATGTGCCATGCCTCTTTTACGATTTTTTTTTAGATAACAGGATTTCAAGAGATCTTACCATCATGCTGCAAATATGCTGCTTGGCAAACAGATCCACGTGTGCCACATGTTTTGCAGTGCCTCCAAAGGCTTTGAGGCACCACAAACTGCATGTTCTCACCTGTGGGGATGTGGCCAATAGATGGAACAGGATCTGGACCTAAACAGCAAGCTAGCATGCAAGCTGCAATCTTTGTATACCTGGAATATTACTGCAAATTAATAACAAAGGTAATAAGCTCTCCTTCCTCTACTTCAGCTGCGAACTTTTTTGGACCACAGACCAGAACATGGGGTTTTGTTTTTTGTCGTTTCAGGACTTTTCTGCCAACATTATGTGGAGTTAAACTGAGGGCATTACCTTTGCACTTTGAAATTAAGTCTTATTAGCTGCCAGATATGGTCAGACAGTGAGGGAGAAATGCCTCATGATTATTTTTAATGCAAAGCATTTTCAAACAGAACTGAAAATGCTTTCTAAAATTACTCTTTAAAGAAAGATATCAGTGAAACCCTTCTCATTAAGATTTTGTACCTGCTGCTAAACAGTTGCTAACACCCTATTGTCTAGATTTTTTTTTCATTCTTTAGATCAGGCACTTTTACTTTGTTCCCCAGCTCTGGCTTATGCAGAACCAGTATAGAAAGGACAGTCCTGTGGCCAGGGAACTGAAGTTGGGCTTTGGAAGATATAGTTTCACCTTCTGGCTCATGGTGACCATTACATCTATGGCATATATAAGTCTTGAATATGTATGGGGAATGACTGCATTCTTCATGGGTTCAATCCCTCTGAGATCTGCCTGCATCCCCTTGAGGCAGGGTTGCCAACTTGCTTTAAAAAAAAAAAAAGAGAGAAACAAAAAGAAAAGATAAAAATGCTTGTCTGTAAAGTCTGTAAAAAAATATATATTTTTTTTAAATCAAGCGGTCCATAAAAGAACTATGAAACAGTGAACTTGATTGAAGATTTGTTATTGGAATGAGGCTGGATGTAAGTGTTGATGGATAGACAGAGCATAGCAGGGCCACCTTGTGTTTGAGCACAGCTTGGCACCTTGCAAGGACCTCTCCATCAGGGCTTTGTGGCCCATGGGAGCCTCCAAGCCCCTCTCCCCTCCAGCAGCATTCTGCAACTACATCCTGTCAGCTACTGCCTCCTGTAATAACTTTTTGCTTTGCTTTGACAGTAGGAATGGCTGTACAGTCCTAGGTAGTCTGAGGTAGCGGATGGAAAAGGGAGGGGAGACAATGGGGTCAGAATGGGCCTGCAGGATCAGGAGGGGCAGTAGGGTCAGTGGAGGAAAGGTTGGTGTGGGGCCGGATTAGGGGCAGCTTGGTGTGGACTGAGATTAGAGCCCAATTAAAAAGTTGGTATTAAACTGCTAAATTTGAACCTGGCCCTTGTTACTGTTATCCAGGGCCTGCCAAAAGGGATACATTTATGTTATGTAAAGCATACCTCAGTAAAAACAGGTCTTTAAAAAAAAATGTTGGTTATCAGTAAAATGTTTGCAGAATGTCAGTAAAATAAATTCTTTAGTTGGAAACCCTGCCTTGGGGCCACCTCTTTTAGCATTGCTTTAGTCACTATAGTTTTTACCGTCGCTTCTCATGCAGTCCACCATCAACCTGCAGCAGTTACCAGATGTTTCTCTGCGGGTGGGCTGCCTCATTGCCTCCTGAGATGCTCCAAATAAAAGACCAGACACCCAGATTTAGCTCAAGTTCTTGATCTCTAAGGCAAAGTTTGGGAAAGCAGCACAGATCTTGAAAAGACTCTTGGAACAGGGCTTCTACCAGTCCCTGCTCTCAGTTCCAACTCTGAGTCAAGACTGAAAGAAAAGGCAGCCTGGGAGTGGAAGTCCCAAGTTAGTATAAGATTTGGACTTCTCCTTTCCTTAATTGGTATTATGTTGTGCCACAGAATGAGATTGACAAATGGCACCTTTCTCATTTTGATACAAAGGGACAGGTTTGGAGGATGGATAATTCCAAGGGGCAGCCCAGAGTCTAACATAGACCCTATTTAAGGTCCAGAAGGAAAGGAGCCAGGAGAGTGGAAAGAGGAAGTGGGAGCAGGAGAGAGGTTCCAGGAATTGTTGGCTGCACATACAGGAAAAATATAATGTTCCTTTCCCTGTAACAAAACAACAAGCAGTGATATAGCAATGGAGATGTGCTCAGTTTTTATAACAAAAAACATCTCCTATTTCTGCACTGTCAGTCTCACACCTAAGATGTAAATGTTATGCTTGTATCCCTGGGAAACAGGGAGGGGGAACTCTCTGCATGATGGATTATCTGCCAAGATCCTAATTAGATATAATGCAAATAATTAAAATAAAATAAAAGTTTGAACAATTTTAGGATGTTTCCAGATTCTTTATGCTGTACAGAGAGCATAAAAAAGACCCTAGCTCAGATTTAGCAATTATATAGTAAAGATGTAGTAAGGGTTCAATTATATTGAAATACATCTCATAAATATGGAGCGCTTTTGTGATGTATACACTCTTAAATGTCTAAAAGGAGCACTTTCTGAGACTGTGAGAAACAGAGAAGTGATGATTTCAAAATAGCTGTAGGAGTGATAAGGCTGTTGTTTATATCACAGTAATAGGATTATCTAGGTAGGGAATTAAGGACAGTGGGATTCACTTTTCCCATATTACAGCTAGCTGGGCATAGAATATAAATGAACAAAAACCACTGCTTTGGACCTTTGGTTAAAAAACTGAGTGTAACCTTCCCTGCCCCTAATTTTAATAGTAGTCAGAATCCTCCTTTATTTAAAACCTTTGATTATACTGCAATTTAGATTTGCCCAATTTCAAACTAAAAAACCCCCTGAATGCATGTCCTGCAACTTTTAATAGGAAGCCAAAGACCACATCTATCTACTTATCATCTGTTTTGATCTTATTTTCTCCAGCCTTATCAGCATATAAAAATTGTGCAAGAAGAATTACTCAGAGGCGGTTGCTGTCTTGAGCAGGGGGTTGGATTAAATGACCTCTTGAGGTCCTTTCCAGTTCATTTTTTTTCTATGATACTATTATTCCCCTGCTGCTCCTACAGAAAGACAGGACCACAGACAGAAGTGAGTGTTATAAACATTTTTTAATATAGTACATCCTAGTTCCCAAGTATCTTGTTAGATACCATGGGTCAGACACAACCTGGTGTAAGCGAGTACAGCAGTAGTTAGCTCAGGTGCACCCATGCATCCTAGGTCTGAGTTTTGCCTTATTTGCTTTAATAAAGGAAAATTGGATTTGTATTGAATTTCCCTCCTTTGAGATATAAACAAAACACCATTCATTTGTGTTTTTTTCAGTGACTATGCACTAGACCTTTATGGAAATCAGCACTTTTGTTTTGCTTTGGGATTCATAGCCTGACCCAAAGATGGTTGAAGTCAATGGAAAGACTCCCTTGGCTTTAGACCAGAACCAATTGGAACATTTTCTTTGATTGCAGTCCTTTTTCCATAAATTCATATACCCTAATGAACACAGTTTCACCTACTTCTCATTTTAAAAGCCAAAACAATACAAGCATTGTGATAATAAATGAGTAATCTAGGACCCCAGGAGGCCTGGGTTTGAATCTCTGCTGTGCCACAGACTCTCTAGATGACATCGGTCAGGTTACTTAAACTCACTTTGCCTTGGAGTCCTACTGTCTGTTTAAAAATGGTAAGCATTTCCCTACCTCAGTGAGGGCTGTGAGGCTCAATACTATTGTGAAGTGTTTGGTTTCTGCACTGTTGCCAACTCCCATGGTTTTTGTCATTGTTCTTAAACCTTACACTTCAGGAATGTGAAAAACTTAGCTTTTCTTTTAAATAAAATAAAATATATATAAAATAAAGAGCTAAGTTTGAAGCATAGATTTTAAGAACAATGACAAAAATCATGAGAGTTGGCAATACTATTTCTGTCATAATATCCTGTACACAACTTTAAATAGACTCTCAGATTTCAGTCAGATTTGGTGCAGTATCAGGAGTCAGCCTCAAATCTCTCAAAACATTTATGATTGTGAATAATAGCAAATCTTTTGTATAAGGAGATTACAGTCTGAGACCAAATCAGAAAATAGGCAAGTTTGAGTTTATTTTAGAAATTTTTGTAAATATTTGGCAAACCTTCCCAAATTCCTGTTTCTTTCTGCCCCTCTTTGCTGAGATGGGACAGTCTTGGAGTATTCTCTCAACAGCATTAGTCCACTCTGTGATCCTTGGATCATTTTAATCTGTCCCTTGAAAAATGGTGAGATTTATTCTTTAGTATAAATTTATATTCTACAAGGTATTATGCTTAATGATGTCTGCTGGACAACAATGATGTGGTGTTTCCATTTGTTTTTAAGCCTGTCACTGTAGGATGTCTTGGTTTGAGGAGTGACACAGAACAACTTCTGAGAAGCTGATTAAGCTGTTTGCAAACACAGAAGCTTAGCTTTGTCTTTTGCATAATACCTGGCAGTTGAGATCTGGGTTTCCCTTGCACTGTCTGCGTAGGCAGTGCTAATTCTTCTATTAGCCTCTCACATTGGTTGGCTGACAGCTCACTCCCCATTTGGCTGACAATGTCTTCAAGTATGGGTCTCTTTGTTCTGAGACAAAAATGGGCTGCCTTCTTTTGACTCAGTATATTCTCCTGCTTTTGCTTCTTAAGTTTATCTGAGTCATTTGAATTCAAACAAGGCCTCAGGTTTGTAGAATTATCTAAGTCAGTGGTTGGCAACATCTCCTGGTGGCAGGATGGAACGGCCCGGCTTGGGTCTGATGTGGGTCTCGCCACTGCTGCCACCACCCACTTCTCCCTGTTGCTGCTTCTCCCTGCTGCCTGTCTGGAAGGGTGAAGCTCCCTGCCACTAAGGGCATTTTTACATGTGCCCAGGTGTGTGATGGTGGTGGGGGGGGGTGGGATGACAACACCACTTTAATTAGAACAGCTCTCAGAGCCACTCTAATTAAAGTGTCCAGAGTGTCTTAGGTATCAGCATCCCCACGCTTCAAAATGGCAATGGGGGTGCTTTAACTAAAGCTCATTTGAGGAGCGTCAGTGACCCTGCTGCCCTTTTGAAGTGTGGAGATGCTGATACAAAGCTATGGAGGCTGCTGGAGGACACTAAATAACACGCTCCAGCAGACTTGATTAATTGAGTAATAACAGCGCGTCCAAGCAGCATCCTTGCATGTCTACAGGTACCCTAAAACTCCAGCTCTGTGGGCCAGATCCAATGACTCCTCGGGCTGGATCCAGTCCATGGGTCATTGGTGCCAACCCCAAATCTAAGCATCAATCTCTTTTTATGTATGTGTGCCTAAAAGATCAGAATTACACACAGACCGAAGCATGTTCTTACTTACTGAGGAGAGTTCACCAGCTGCGCGGTTTTGACAGCATTATATAGAGTATTATAAAATGGCAGTCATCAGGTAACTTTCCTGTCCTCAGCCTGACTGTTGTTTAAACCAACAGTATGTTTTTTCCTGTATCCTATTTCTGCTGTGACATTAAGAGGAAGAATGAACAATAAACCAAACCTCTTGTTTTGGCCTAAAATTCAAACGATAAGATGATGGTTATTTAGAGTTTAACCAAATGTAGCTGATTCTCTGCTCTCCTCATTCCCTGCTGCTGCTGCTGCCACCTCCTTGTCCCCCCCCCCAGCACACACATCCACCCACACCCACACACCTCTCATGGATGGGGCTGCTAGGCTTCTCCTGCTGGCTGGGGAATGCTTTCCCCATCCTGCAACAGCAATCTTGTTGCAACAAAATGCCATGATATGGCTACTTGCTGGGGAACTGCCAAGCAAATGGCCATATAATAGTATTTTATTGCAAATTGCATTGTTTTATGAAAAAATGTGAGACCATGTTTTAAACCTGGGCCTAGTCATGCAGTTGATTTTCCTTCCATTTATCACTATTCATCTACTGGGGCTGGTTGGATGTCCTGCTCCATTGGTCTGATGCAGTGAGATGCAATAGCTCCATTGCTGGGTCTTGATCAGATTTTCTTTTTAATGTAAAATGCACTCTGCATCTTACTGCAGCAAAGTGAAACTTTCCAGCATTGGACCTCTCTTCCTTTATTTCCCTCTCATTTTTTCACAAAAAAACACTAGTATTGCACCAAGGAAGTATCCCAAATGCATACTGCAGTGATGCTACTGCAAAATATAATGCAATTAGACACAAAATGTAATGTGGTGGAATAGTGTGGTGTTTTCTTCACAAAGGCAGTTTAATGCGTTTGATTGTAACATGGGGATAATGTGAATGCATAAGGTTTAATGTATATTGTATGCTCAATGGGAAACAAACTGCACTGTGTTTCTAAATTTGAAAGAAGCAGACTGGTGCAACCTAGCTGGAAGGTCAGTTGGGTCCAATGCACCAAAATGGATTGTTGTACAATTCCCAGGAGTTCATTCCTAAAATGAGGGGAGGACACTAGTGACTAGTTTTAATCTGAGGATGAAATTAATATTTTGGGTATGTGCAAATTGCCACACCCAATCTATGATCATGCAATTTACTTTAAGCTGCCTGATTATAGATAGGGAATGGCTAGTGTACATACTTGCTGGTGCTAGGAGCAATGCTAGGAACCTGATCCAAGTGACTCAGGGCTGGGTGGAGGGAGGAAGGGACAGGAGAAATCGGGGAAGGTGAGTATGGGGAGTGAAGTTGCAGGAATCAGGAGGGAATGGTGGGTCTGTGGGGTCAGGGGAGTGTCCATCTAGGCGTGGAGAGGTGAGGGGATAAAAATAGTCTGGTCAGGGATTGGGGTGGAGGGAAAGCGCAGCCCTGGGGCTGAGGCTAACAGATAGGCTTTCCCTGCCCGTGGCCTGCACTCCGAACATTTGCAGATGTTCACTGGATTGGGCTAACCTGTTCCCAATCTAATTTAGTTCACCTCCTTAAGTGACCTGATTTATATTGGACCAGCCATTTTTTGCCCAATTTAACCTCCCTGAATGCCTGCACAGACTGGCACTTAGATCAACCTAATCCTAGTCAAGTTGTTCTAAATGTAATATCTGTATGTAACCTTTGTGGTGTAAGTGTCCTTCAGATCAACCCTTTACTGTTTCTTCCATGGGTCCTCTAGGCTAGGGACAGACATTACATATAAACCGGCTTAAGTGATAAGAAAGTTGTTTAAACCTAAACCAGTTTGAAAATGGCTGAAACTGGTTTGAGATAAACCTGGTTGAATGTTAACTGATTTGGCTCAAAGTTTATGCAATGTCTTCCCCAAACCTCTTGTTGGTTTAAGATGAACCAGAGTCCTTCAGCATCCCAGCATGCTCTTGGACTGGGCAGGGCTCTCTGCTCCACAGCAGGGCTGGCCCCTCCCCTCTGCATCTGCCTGGCTTTTCCATGCTAAATAGGGATTATTTCCCCTCTTCTCCCTCTGCTTTATGCAGATACCCCCACATTAGCTAGCAGACCACATGCTGGCTACAGTCTGTGCTGTGGGAGACAACAGGCAGACAGGCTTTTTGGAGCTAATCAACAGGTAGCTTAATGTCCTTCCTTGGAAATGCTGTTTGAGAAGAACTGTTTGCTCCCTTCCCTCCCCCTCACTACTCTCTGCTAAGCACAAATTCCTCCCTTCCCTCTGCCTTGCAGGCCACATGTTGGGTTGGTGCTGAATCAACAGATAGGTAAGGCTCTCTGTTTTCTTAATGGGACAATAAACACTGAGATAAGGGTGATAAACATGGTTATCAGTTCCCCCCTCCCCCTAGCTTGCTTGCCTGTCAGTTTGGTGCAGGCAATACTGTATACAGAAGCATAGAGGGCCAGTGAAAAGCTCCATATCATCAACAGATGCATGCACTGCACCCCCCCCCCACCTTGCCTCAGAGTGCTAGCCCAGAGGTGCAGGCTGGCAACACTCCCACCCCTTGAACAGCCAGCAAAAAGCCTGGGACTGCAAGTGGGGTGGGGGCTCACACCCATCCCTAATCAGAGCCCTGCTGAGGCCTGGCCATGCCCCCTCAGTTCAGCTCTGTAGAAGGGAAGGGAGGGCTGCTTTAGTGCCCCCCAGCTTCCAGCCTGAGCCACTGTAGGCATGAGTCTGAGTTTCCTCAGTCCAGAGGGATTGTCTGTATGGTTGGAGACCAGTTCAGCGAGCCAGGTTAGACTAATCTGCAAAGGTTGAATCAATTAGGTTCAGGCTTTTTGAATGTCTGTCCCTAGCACTAATGGTGCAGGTAAAAAGAATTACTATAAGTGTGGGTTCTGTAGTGTTCCTTACGATGGACAAGAGAGAGGTCTCACTATAATAACCACAGAGTCAATTTATTAGTCAGGAGGTTGGAGGTGCACAAGTCGTTATTAATAATTTATTATTTAACAGAGTACCTATGAACGACAGTCAAGAGATAGGCCATATTGCATGGTATGCCAAACAAGCATAAATCAGTCCCTCTCCAAAGAGTCTGTAAATTAATTCTCTAATCTGACAAGCTGCCCCAAAAGGGGAGGGAAGCTTCCATATACCTTTGTAGGGATCCTATGATTTCAGAGTGACTGTACTGGACCAGGAATACATACAGGTTGAGCGTGGTCTGAGCTTTCTAGCCTTCAGACTGAAGAACAAGACTGGGGTTACATGTTTCCATTTCATGGAATCAGCCCAAGTCCTGGCCCACATAAGACTGCGTAAGGAAAAATTGCTGATTATACAACAGCTTCTTGGGCTATGTCTACATGGTACAAAGTAGTGCCATATACAGATACCTCAGCCTGACTTGCATGCACTAATTCCCAAGCCAGTAGTGGCATGTATAGCCATGTTCTTGCAGTGCTGAGCTTGGGCTAATTAGCAGAGAAGCAGTGGGGCTGTTTCAGCAGGACACAGCATTTCATGAACATGGCTCTGCTGTTTCCAGCTTAGGAGCAAATTTGCACAGTATTAGCTCAGGTATCTCTGCCCAGGGCTGCCTTGTGCCATGAAGATATACTTGGTGTAACTGAATTGCTGAGGAATAAAACTCAAGTGTGAGAAAAGGGTTTCTTCCTCTTTTTTTTCTCTCAGCATTATGACTGCCTGGATTTTTTCTAGTAATGTTAGCAAAACAATTAGCCTTTCCATTAGAAGGGCAGGAGACATGTGGTCAAGTTAGCATGCACTAGCGTCAAAGAGGCAGTGAGGGCACATTCTAATTCAAGAGTTCCTGAGTGGCTTGATCTTACACTGCTGAAGCCAAAGGGGTTTTGTCATCAACTTCAAAGAAAGCAAAATTCAGGCCATAAGCATGCAGAGGGAGGGAAAACAGTCAAATCACCTTATCAAAGGAAAGTGGGGTATAGCTAAGGCAGTGCCAGGCTTCTTTTTATGTACAGAAAATTAAGTCTGGAGAGATCCCATATTTCTTCATTATAATGAAATCCTGCAGAGTCCGTATCCTCAGGTTATCACAAAATGCAGGGGCCTGATCTTCCATTTGCTGATCACCAAAAAGCCCTCACTGAGTCAATTTGCTGCACTACTGCAGTTTTTCTTTGTTATATTTTTCCTCACCACCCCTCCTCCCACTCTTTGGGTGAAGAGGTTTGTTTCTTGTCTTGCGGATGAAGCGCCAGTCTTCAGTGACAACCCTATGCATAACATCTCTGTAATCAGCAGCTGAGCTCCCTAAATGTTATTCAAACATCCCATATTTGTTTTTCAGGGAGCAGAGTTTGCATTTGCTGGCTCTTTTGCTGTAATAAATTGGACAAATGATGTTCTGATGAGAGCATTAATGCTCCCCCTCCAATCTCTCTTGTGCTCTTCTGCAACCTGAGAATCAATCCTCTCCATCAGCAGCACTAAAAGCTTTCACTGGACAGATTGCCTGGTATTTATGGAGTATCTAAATACTGTTTTTACCGCAGCCAATCAGGAGCATGCTTGTGCAGTTTTTTGTTGCTTGCATGACTGATGCTGGATCAAGTGATGCAGCATTTAGTCTGAATGTGGACATTTGCCAGTAATCGAGCGGTAGAAACTGCACCAGAGCATTATATCCAAATAGTTTGCTTCAAGAAATGACTTAAGGGGTTAGTTTCTTAGCCAGCATAAATTTCACATAGGTCTGTTTACTTCAAAGGTGCTACATCTGGCACCAACTGATCTGCCACAATGTATGTGTGTATTGATATTCACTGACTGCATCTACCCAAGATGCTTTACTGGGCAGTAGCTTAGTTATTGCACAGTAAGCATGTGCATCTACATATGAACATGCTTACTGTGCGGTAAACCTTGCTAATCACAAGTACATTTGCTACCTGCAAATGTAAGTAGCAAATTTACTTTCACTTAGTAATGGGGCAGTAGCGCTCACGTAAACACCTGACCAGGACCAAATGATCCTTATCTCCCAGCCTCCGCTTCACCGTTGTGATTGGGGAATTGGGGGCTGGGAGATCCTTATCTTCCAGTGCCAGCCCTGTGACCATGGAGCTGGCACTGGGAGACCCTTATCTCCTAGCCTGAGCTCCGTGGTCATGGGGTTCAAGCTGGGAAATAAAGATCTCCCAGTGCTGGCCCCACTGTCACGGAGCTGGCGTTGATAAGAGTCTCCCTGCCCAAGCCTCACAACTGCAGAGCAGTACTGGGAGATAAGGGTCTCCTAGTGCCAGTCCTGCAGTCACAGAGTTGGCGCTAGGAGCTCCCTGTTGTGGGGGCTGAGGAGCCTGTTCCCCTCCCAGCTCTGCACTCCCAGAGCTGAGCGAGGAACAAGCTCCCCAGCCTGTTCCCTACCCAGTTCCATGCTCACAGACCTGAGTAGGGAACAGGCTTCTCAGCTTCTGCCTCGCAGATTTGGAGTGCAGGCTGGAAACTGTCCTGGTCAGGGGCAGTTCCCAGCCCTGTGACTCAATCAGGTGATTGAGGCACGGGGCTTGGAAAGAGCTGCAGGTTTCAGCTCCCTGCAGGTCCCAGCCCCCTGTCCTGATCTGCCAGTGGGGCAGCTAGCAGCAAGCTAGTTGCTAGCTGTCCCACTGGTGGGTCAAGGCAGGGGGCTGGGACCTGTTCTTCCCCTGCAGCTCTCTCCAAGTCCCCCACCCCTGATTGGGGAGCCAGGGCCAGGAGCTCTGTACTGCCAGGGCAG
The DNA here is from genome assembly GCF_001723895.1 of Crocodylus porosus. Classification (NCBI taxonomy): domain Eukaryota; kingdom Metazoa; phylum Chordata; order Crocodylia; family Crocodylidae; genus Crocodylus; species Crocodylus porosus. Next base: position 48,599,455 of record NW_017728906.1, on the reverse strand, counting down.
GGGGACGTTGTCCTTGTTCCGGCAACAGGCAGCCCCTGGGGGGCCATTGTACTTGGCCTTGGTGAGGCCGCATCTGGAGTACTGTGTCCAGTTTTGGGCTCCACAATTCAAAAAGGATGTGGAGAAGCTTAAGAGAGTGCAGAGGAGAGCCACACGCATGATCAGAGGTAAAGAAAACAGACCTTATGATGAGAGGCTGAGAGCCATGGGACTCTTCAGCCTGGAAAAGTGCAGGCTCAGGGGTGATCTGATGGCCACCTATAAGATTATCAGGGGTGTTCACCAGGATCTGGGGAAACGTCTGTTCACCAGAGCGCTCCAAGGGATGACAAGATCGAACGGTCACAAACTCCGTTGTAACCGATTCAGGCTGGACATAAGGAAGAACTTCTTCACTGTCCAAGCCCCCAAGGTTTGGAATAGACTGCCAACGGAGGTGGTTCAAGCACCCACTTTGAACACCTTCAAGACACATTTGGATGTTTATCTTGCTGGGATCCTATGATCCCTGCTGACTTCCTGCCCCTGGGGTATGGGGCTGGACTCGATGATGCTTCGGGGTGCCTTCCAGCCCGAATGTCTATGAAATCTATGAAATAATGTCCCAGCCCAGGCCAGGAGATATCTGTCTCCTGGCCTGGTGCTCCTTGCCAGCCCTTTGCCTAGTCCATTGCAGTGCCCCAGGAAGCAGGAGCAGTTTGCTGCCATTAGCAGCAAATTTGGTCCCACTTCTCTGCATGTGTAGATGCCTGCTCAGGAGCGTTTACTCACAAGTAATTTGCTCATGAATAAACTGATCCCTGATCAAATGCATGTGTAGATGTACCTGCTGTGTCACAGTTACAAGGTAAGCAAAGCTTTAATTTTGCCATCCCTTTTGATTGCATTTCTCCAAGCAAGAGACCTAGGCCTGTGCTGCACAGGGTGGAATGCCAGAATTCTTAGACTGACCGGCATCCCATTACAAATATTCACAAAATACCTTGTTCCCAAAAGAAGCCTATTGTATTATTAATCCAAAACCTCATAGAAAAAAAAAACAATCTGCAAAACTCTTATCCTTTCCCCTAGGTAAGTTCCTGCATGTCCCAGTAATCTTCTCTGCATGAGGTTCAGTCAGAATCACTAGACACAGGCTCTGTCACTAAGACAATGTGAGTGCACAGGCAGTCTTCTATCCACTTTGATGTTCCCTTTCTGATTTAGGACCCTATAAGTGGTCTCATCTTCACCAGAGAGGAAACGGTTGGATTTCAGACAGTACGCTCGTTGCTTTGTCCTCTAATTGCTGATGAATCGAAGAATCTTAGGTAGGAAAAGCAATTAACATTTCTATCTACCTATACAAGAAACAAGGTTTGTTAGGTGGTTCCAATGTTTACTGGATTGACACTGTACCTTGATTTTTGCGTATTTCTTGTAATATCACAGCTACAACAGTACTACTACCCTACTATCTACCTCTAAGCATCTGTTGGAATGTATTTTTGGTGATCGTCACAACTCCAGGCCAACAACAAACAAACATGGACATCATGATGTCCACATATAGTAATATGAGTGTCTTTCATGCCTGTCACAAGCTGCCTACTTTTTTTAATCAGCTCAGAAGCTGCATACTGCATCACTGATATGATTTGGAACCATATGGTACATGCCCACCTTTGTAATGCTTGTGATTTCTAGTTGCATGCCAGACCATTGACCCCACAGATTCACTAAGTTGATTTTATCTCTGTGTTGGTTCCTGACAGATTTTTTTTTTTTTGTATTTTTGTGCTTTGTGCTGAAAGTTTTAAATTTTATTTCTGCTTGTTTATATAAATTAGATAAAAACCATATCCTTCTCTTCCACCTCCGAGATGTAGACACAGAGGAAATGTGATGTTCACAAACACACTTTTAAACTGCAGTGCTGATAAAAGTTATCTATCATCTGTATCTCTTTCTCTTCTCAGACCTTGCCTACCACAGTGATAGTTAACCAGCTGTCAAGATATTACATTGACAGGCTTGGCAAATTGATGCTCTCTCAGATTTATCAATAGTGCAGCTGAGGTTACAGTTTTGCAAGTTTCTGGGCTTGTATGACTCAATCTCTGCTTCCAGGGACTACTTGTAGGTGTGAAGGCAGAGCTTATTCTCTATGCTGATGTAATCCTTTTATTATCTGCTGAGATTCCTAAGTAGTGCCAACTGTGATGTGCAAGTCAGTCCATTAAAAATTGGGTTAAGACTGCCAACTTAATTTGCATTCCGTAGGCCATTAGGTAGCCATCATGCCAAAAATAAAGCCTGATTTTTAGAGGTGACTCAAGGACAAAATATCTTTATAACATTCCCTGGGCCATCCAGTCCCTAGAAGGAAACTTCAAAAACCCTGAAATAATGCCATGTTCTTCAGCTTTCTAAAGATGTTAGATTGCATCCAGAAATCACTAGAGGTATATGGTGAACAATTTGTCTCTTAATACCATATTGCCCCGTTACAAGTTTCAGTATGAGCGAGGGCAATTCATCATTTGTTTTGCTGTTTTTCTTAATGATTACTTTTCCAAGTGGTTCAGGTTTAAGCCTCTTCCTTTCTCTTCGTAGGCATTCTGCATTTCCCAGAATGTTTCCTAGAGCTGGAGATAATTCAGTTTCTGAGATGCTGCATTTCTCACCTGCTGATTGCAATTAGCCACTGCCAGCTGGGGCCTGGTGAGCTGCTGAAGAGCTAACAAGAATTGGAGACCAGCGTGAGGCCTAGACGGTGGGTATGCTGTGAATAAATAAGAAGTGATGCTTTGTGTTTATCAGAACGCTCCACTGAAAACGAGATTTCCATGTCCCAATATGCATGTCGCTTTCGTTCTTTGGTGACACTGCTTTGTTCTTCCTTTTCTTACACATTACAATATGTGCTTACCAGCAAGGAAATGTAGGAAAATAAAGACTAAGGTAGGTAAGAACAAACCCAATAGAGGCCTTGTTAAGAAAACCTTTCACACAGTACTATCCTCAGGCAGTGTCAATCATGACAGGGGAAAAGTTACTTTGGTTTAAATCAAAAGAAGCTCATTAGACCAACAGCCAAAACTCTAGAGGCTGAGCTGACCTGCCCCTAGGCTCAGCTGAAACTACAACACTGCTGCATTCAGGAAACCTGAGCTTGTGAAAGGCTCTGGGACTCATGCTGTCTGTGGGCCAGGCTTACACATGATTGCTTCATGTGCCGTTAGGGGGAAAGAACACATAAGGAACTTTTCCCTGGTTTGTGCCATGCCCCACAGGAGCTGTTTGTGATTACAGTGCTTGCCCTTTCCTGAAAGCAAAGACTGCTTCTTTTGAGAGGTTGCATGGATGCTACACCTTTCAAAAGGAGTGGGAAGATAGTCCATCTCTCTCTCTCTCTGTCTCACACACACTCACACTTACACACTCAATCTCTGCCTCCCCCCTCCTCTCTCTCCCTCCCCCCCTAGTTGTTTAGCTAGGAGTGGCTCCTTAAGGAAAAGAGCATTGACCATGTGTGCTGGAGCCCTCTGCAGGGCACTGAAGCATAGTGCTCGCTGTTTTTCCCTGTGGGGCAGGGAGGCTGTCATCAGCACCGATGGTAGGATATGCTATTAGGCACAATTAAGGCCAAAGGTAGCATGTTTTGTGAGTGCACTCAGAGCGACTTAGTGAAGGAGAGTGGGTCTTTTCTCAAAAATTTCCTTTGTGATAAGACTCTGCATATTTGAAATGCTAATTTGAGAAGTTCTGGAAAGGGAGGGTGGCTTGAAACGGGCTGAATGGAAAATAGAAAAACCTAGTCTTTTATGCTTCTGCCAACTGTAGTGTGCTCAGGCTCACCTCACCACATGGGAGAGGCTCCTGATGCTCTTCTTGCCACATTACAAACACTGTATCATGTTTTCTTTGATACGTTATACCACTGAATTGTGGCAATGCCAACATTGTTCATTTTGGTACTTCACCATTGCTTTGTAGTGCCATGGTCTGTGTGTCCTGTAATTTAACAAACATTGGATTTTAAAAGATGAGCATTTAGGACATTGATATCAACACTTGAGCCCTACAGGGAGTTCAGTCCCATGAATGCCTCCTGCACCTTGTCTAGGGGTGCTGGAATAACCTGACTAGGTACATTCTGAGCTCAAATGTTCCAGAGGCCTCATCCTATGGACACTGACACTTGTGTCCCAGTATTTTTCCCCACAGTCTTCTTCTGTTGATAGAGAAGCCTTTATTAAGGCTTATAGTAAGATCAAAATATTGTTGTGGCAGTGATGGCCCAGGAAATATGCAGGGAGCAATGACTCATAGATTCACAGATGCTAGGGTAGGAAGGGACTTCAATGGATCATCGAATCCAACTCCCTGCCAGTGGCAGGAAAAAGTGCTGGAGTCATGTGATCCCAGCCAGGTACTTGTCCAGTCTATTCTTAAAGACCCCCAAGGTAGAGGAGAACACCACCTCCCTTGAAAGTCCATTCCAGATTCTGGTGACCCTAACCATGAAGAAGTTCTTTCTGATGTCCAACCTAAATCTACTGTCCATCAGCTTGTGGACATTGTTTCTGGTTATTCCAAGGGGTGCTCTCATAAACAGAGCATCTCCTAATCCGTGCTGCCCCCATTGGTGAATTTGTATACTGCCACAAGATCCCCCCTCAGCCTTCTCTTGGGGAGGCTGAAAAGGTCCAGGTCCCTCAGTCTTTCCTCATAGGACCTTCCCTACAGGCCTCTAACCATACAAGTGGCCCTCCTCTGGACCCTCTCAAGGTTGTCCGCATCCCTCTTGAATTGTGGTGCCCAGAACTGGACGCAGTACTCCAACTGTGGCCTGATCAGTGCCGCATAGAGGAGGAGCATCACCTCCCTGGACCTGTTCATGATGCACCTACTAATGCATGACAAAGTGTGCTTAGCTCTGCTAATTACTTCATCACATTGATGACTCATATTCATCTTGGAGCAGACAATGATTCCAAGATCTCTTTCTGCTGCTGTGCTGCTGACAAGGTCATCCCACATCCTGTAGGTATGCTGGTGATTCCCTCTCCCTAGGTGCAGCATCTTGTACTTGTCCTTGGTGAACTGCATCCTATTAGTCTTTGCCCACTTTTCTACCCTGTTCAGGTCTGCATGGATTCAGTTTCTTCCCATCAGTGTGTTTGCTTCACCCCATAGGTTGGTGTCACCTGCGAATTTGGACAGAGTGCTTTCCACGCCCTCATCCAGGACACTGATGAAGATATTGAACAGCACCAGTCCTAAGACCAAGCCCTGGGGGACTCCACTGCCCACATCTTTCAAGGTCAATACTGACCTATCTACTACCACTCTCTGGGTATGACCCTTAAGCCAATTTGCCACCCACGTGACTGTAATTGTCTATGGCACAGCTGTTCTTTTTGGGGTTGACATGTTTTGCTGTATCAATTTGCTGTATCCTGTTTTCTTCCAGGATGGCTAACTTGTTGGAGAGGCCTTTAAACTAGGTGCATTGGGGGATGGTTGTGCAGATGGGAATGCAAGCCAGGGGGCAGCCAAGTAGGAAGAAAGTAGAGAGGGCCGTCAGGGAGGTGTCAAGAGGCTGGAATAATATCAGGGTGGTGGGGAACTGGGGGTTACCAATAGGGGACTTAAGTTGCTAGATACAAACACTAGGAGTATGAGGAATAAGCAGAAGGAACAGGCACTCCTACTAGCAAATAGGGAATATGATCTTGTCAGAATAATAGAGACCTGGTGAGATGCCATGCATGATTCAGCTGTATGCAGAGAGGCCTACAGACCGCACAGAAGAAACTGGGTAGGGAAGAAGGGAAGAGGTGGAGCTCCCTGTGTAGAGGGTGACTTAAGACCCTGTAGGTCAAGATACGGAGGGAATGAGGAAAAAGGAACTTGTTGGTAGATGTCTGCTACAGACTGCCACACCAGAAGGGGCTGGGGCTAGAATTTTCCAGAAAACTAATGGTGGCTGTATGTTCAAGGGACATGCTTGTCATGGGTGACCTCAATTACCCTGCTGGGAGGAGCATTCAGCCAGAACTTACCAGTCACATAGGTTTTTGACCTACATGGAAAACTTTATTTAGTACAAGAGGTGAACAGGCCAACCAGGAGTAAAGCTTTGTTGGGCTTGATTCTAGCCAAAGGGGAGGACCTGGTGGGAGATCTGAGGATTGAGTGTAATCTGGGAGACAGTGATCATGAGTTGATAGAATTCACTATCTGTCATAGGGCATGGAAGGGAAGACAGCGAGTAGGGCAGAGGTGCTTGACTTCAAGAATGCTGACTTAAGTGAGCTTAGGAAAATAGTGGGAGAGACCCTATGTGAAGAGGGACTGGAGGGGAAGGGAGTTCAGGGAAGGGTGGTCGTTCCTCAAAGGAGTGATCCTAGGAGTACAGAAAAGGTCCCTTCCTGTATGCAGGAAAGGTAGTAGAAGGGACCGGGAAACCCTCTTGGTTTCTCTGACTCCTGTGGTAATGCTTAAAAAAGAAAAAGGAGGCTTATAGACAGTAGAAGCAAGGGATAGTCACCAAGGAGGAATACATAAGTGTACTCTGTATTCGTAGGGAGAAGATAAGGAAAGCAAAAGCAACGACTGAGATTGGGTTGGTGAGTAAAATCAAGGACAACAAGAAGTCCTTCTTTATGTATATAGGGAGCAGGAGAAAGACCAAGGGAACTGTAAGGCCCTTGCAGAATAGGACAGGAGAGCTGATAACAGACCATTAGGAGAAAGCTGAATTCTTTATGAATACTTTGTGTTGGTGTTCCTGCATACACATGGTGGTTGCCTGCCTGGTCAGATACTGGACAGATGCGGGGTGGGGCGGGAATTGCCAACCAATGGCTGGTGTTGAACTGGTGAGGAGCCACTTAGAGCGGCTGAATGTTTTCAAGTCAGCAGGACCGGATGGACTTACACTGAAGAGTGCTGAGGGAATTGGCTGGAGTCTTTGCGGGACCATAGGCAAAGATATTTGGAGACTTGTGGTGCTCAAGAGAGGTCCTAGAGGACTGAAAAAGGGCCAATGTGGTGCCAATCTTTAAGAAAGGAAGGAGGGAGGATCTGGAAAACTATGGGCCAGTGAGTTTGACTTCAATATCAGGTAAAATTTTGGAAAAAATTATCAAGAAGTCCATTTGTGAAAGACTGGCAGAAGGCATGATGCTGAAGGATAGCCAACATGGTTTAGTTGTGGGCATGTCATGTCTGACCAACCTTGTTTCCTTCTATGATCAAGTAATAAACTGCTTAGATGTAGGGGATACAGCTCTTGTCATATACTTGGATTTTTAAAAGGCATTCAATATGGCCCCCCATGATGCTCTTATAAAAAAACTAGGGGATTGTGGGATGGCAGAGTCCACAGTCAGGTGGGTTGTGAACTGGCAAGGGGTCAAACCCAGAGAGTGTTAATGGATGGGTCTGTATCATCTTGGTGAGAGGTAGCAAGTAGTGTCCCACAGGGTTCGGTTCTTGGCCCTGTGCCGTTCAACATTTTACCAACAATTTAGATGAGGATCTGAAATGCACACTGGGCAAGTTTGTGGATGATACTAAGTTATGGGGAAAAGCGGTCACACTAGGGGATAGGATACAGATCCAAGCGGACCTGGACAAACTGGAAAGGTGGGTGGAGCAGAACTGGATGTACTTCAATAAGGATAAATGCAAAGTGCTTCATCAGGGGAGAAGTAACCAGTAACATGAATATAGGTCAGGACGAGATGTTCTGGCCAGCATGAATGGCTGAAAGGAACTTGAGGGTTATGGTTGATCACAGGATGAACATGAGCCACTAGTGTGACACTGTAGTCAATAGAGCTAAAAGCATACTGGGACACATTAGCTGAAATGTTGCGAGCGAGGCTAAGGAAGTGATACCTCCTCTCTACTCAGGATTGGTGAGACCCCAGCTGGAGTACTGTGTCCAGTTCTGGGTGCTGCACTTCAAAAAAGATGTGGAGGATCCTGAAAGGGTCCAGAGAAGGGCCACAAAAATAATTAGGGGCCTGGAGAACAAATCTTATGAGAAAAGACTAAGGGATCTGGGACTGTTCAGTCTGTGGAAGAGAAGACTGAGGGGGGACTTGGTGTCCATCTATAAGTATGTAAAGAGTGATTATTAGAAGCTGGAAGAAAAAATGTTCACTAGGTTGCCCCAGGGGAGGTCAAGGAGTAATGGTCACAAACTGTTAGAGGATGGTTTCAGCTTAGATGTAAGGAAGAACTTCTCTACCATAAAAGTGACCAGAATCTGGAATAGACTTCCCAGGGAGGTGATGCAGTCCCAAACCTTGGAAGTCTTCAAGAGGGGATTCAACAGACCAGCTAGCTGGGATTATTTGATTTCAGCAGTATTCCTGCACAGAGCAAGGGAGTCGGACTCAATGATCTTTTGAGGTCCCTGCCAGCTCTTAATTTCTATTATTTTAGGAATTGTACAGTCAGCCCTTACTTTAGTAGGGATAATGGCAAGGAAATGATACAATTATATCAGTTTCTATCTCAAGATCCTAAGGACAGTTCTACAGAATGACTTTTATTAGTAAATGTTTAGGATTGGGAATCCAAAAAGAAAGAAGACAAAGCCGGTAGGGAAATACAGATTGCCTGAGCGAGGTACTAACAATAGAGGGATGGGGGTGAGGAGGGGAATGCAACTAGGTTACAGGAGATACAATGTTAGCCAACTAAGCCTAGGGGTGGGGGATGGGGAGAAGGGGAGGGAGGGGGTTCGTGATGCTGAGAGAGAAAGGAGATAGATACATACAAACCTGTTACAATGGTTCGCAATGGTGGAGGAAGTGGTTTGAGGGAAGTGTCTCAGTCCATATAGAGTCTCATCGCGGGGGTCCTCTTCAGGTGGAGAGGGGTTGTCCATGGTTGAAGAATCATCTTGAAGTGAAGGTCCATCTGGCGCAAAGGGGGGGCGGTTCAGGCAGTCTCCTCCGGGTCCGGTCTGGCAGCAGCTCATCTGGTGGGGTCGGAGTACTGGTGGTGGCCCATGATGTGTTCCACGTAGATGTCATGGGACAAACGGATGGTGTCGGACATCATGAGGCAGCGCATCAGCTTGGCGTAGCAGCAGGAGACGCAGCAGGCACCCAGGACGCTCTTGTTGCTGGGGTCCCAGGCTCCGAGCATTCCCACGATGAGCGTGTCGACTGTCACATCGTAGCCGTGGCCCCCTCAGGGTGTCAGCATACTTCTTCCACTTGCGAGCCCGGGAGTCGGTGAAGCCTTGGCACCGGTTCTCGAAGGGGATGGTGACGTCCACGATCACGACCTTCTTGGCCTCTTCTTTGGTGATGACTGTCAGGTCCCATCTGGCTCTCCCAGCCTGGGATGGTGCGGTTCACAGAGATCTCCCATGCCGCGGCCGGGATGGCTCTCACCAGGCGGTCCTGGACAGCGTAACATTACTACAAAGGTAACATTGCCCATTGACCACCCCAGCTCTGGCATTGGGCTGTCCCTTGACACTGCCATTTTCTTGGAGACCAGTAGATCATTTTTGGGGATCCTAAGTTCTTGCAGATCTGGCTTGATCCTGTTTCCAGCATTCTGGGTATTGTCCGGTGCTCCACATGTCTCTTGTCACCTCCTTTTTAGCCAGTCATGTTGCTGATCCCATCTCCTTTTCTTGATGCCATCCACAAAGCTCTCAAGGAGTTACTGGCAAGCATTCCACTGCCCGCATTCCTGTGTGCACTATCTCCTCGATTTCTGCCCAGACATCCAGTTCAGGGAAACTGATGCTCATCTCCTGTGCTCAGAGCTACTTCTTAAGGGAGTTAGCCCCATTTCAAAGGGGTCCTGTCCTTAAAAATTTGAACTGGTTTTGGGACCATAGCACCCTTAGAGGATGGCTAGGACTTGCATGGTGTAATCTTGGCAGCTTATCCCCTAGTCAATTTACCCAGCTGCAGTATGCTTCTAGATAAAACAGCCTAGATAACTTCCACTTTTAAGTCTGCCCTGGCAAACGGCTTCTTGCACGTATCAGAATTTCTCTAATTGCAGGTGTTTGCTCGATGTCCTCAGGGTTTCCTGCTCTGCCAAGAAGGCAGATGAGGTCCACTGGCTGCAGTGGCCTTTTTGTAAACAAAAATGCACTGCCACAAGTCTCCAGTCATATCCATCGTCATGTTACAGCTGTATGCTAGGAGCAATCTACAAGGTCTTTTCCACAGGGCTCTCCTTAGAGATATCTCAGTTCCTAGTTTTCGGGAATTTTCTCTCTGGGTATGTCTTCACAGCAAACTGAAGCTGTAGCTATAGCATGGATTAGCATAACCACACCAGAGAGCTGTGAAGACAAGGAAGCCACAGGCTTTAGTAGGTGTTTACAACTTGTGCTTGGGCTCCCTGGAGAATGTGTATTGATGCTAAAGACTGGGATTCTGTGTCTTCAGTGTTGTCCTTACCAGCACCCACTAGATAAAGCTAGCCCACATATGCTAAAGGCTAGAATGCCACCATAAGTTTTCTGGGTAGACATACCCCCACAGCTGGTTTCGTGCCAAGGGAGTTCTTCTGTTGCCAGTAGTGTAAATCAGAGGCAGTTATTTTTTACCTCCCGAGTCTCTTGCAGTGAACAAAAATATGTTTAAAAAATGGGAAATGGTGCTAAAACAACTGTGTGCAAAGCCCAATAAAATGGGCTTTCTGTCCTTGATCGGGTCCTAGACATCAGTTATTTTAGGTGTCCCAAAATTCTGGATTTGTCTGACTTATTTGAGTATGCTGGGGGGGGGGTGCCAATCAAGAATTTCAGCTTTTTAAACTTTTTCTTGGCAAAAATCAACAGAAGCCGCTGTTACTGTGTACATTTAAACCATGCATACCCAGTCAGCAAAGTTCTCCAG
>NW_017728906.1:48571524-48580128 GCF_001723895.1 Crocodylus porosus | reverse complement strand
GTCTGTATCATCTTGGTGAGAGGTAGCAAGTGGTGTCCCACAGGGTTCGGTTCTTGGCCCTGTGCCGTTCAACATTTTACCAACAATTTAGATGAGGATCTGAAATGCACACTGGGCAAGTTTGTGGATGATACTAAGTTATGGGGAAAAGTGGTCACACTAGGGGATAGGATACAGATCCAAGCGGACCTGGACAAACTGGAAAGGTGGGTGGAGCAGAACTGGATGTACTTCAATAAGGATAAATGCAAAGTGCTTCATCAGGGGAGAAGTAACCAGTAACATGAATATAGGTCAGGACGAGATGTTCTGGCCAGCATGAATGGCTGAAAGGAACTTGAGGGTTATGGTTGATCACAGGATGAACATGAGCCACTAGTGTGACACTGTAGTCAATAGAGCTAAAAGCATACTGGGACACATTAGCTGAAATGTTGCGAGCGAGGCTAAGGAAGTGATACCTCCTCTCTACTCAGGATTGGTGAGACCCCAGCTGGAGTACTGTGTCCAGTTCTGGGTGCTGCACTTCAAAAAAGATGTGGAGGATCCTGAAAGGGTCCAGAGAAGGGCCACAAAAATAATTAGGGGCCTGGAGAACAAATCTTATGAGAAAAGACTAAGGGATCTGGGACTGTTCAGTCTGTGGAAGAGAAGACTGAGGGGGGACTTGGTGTCCATCTATAAGTATGTAAAGAGTGATTATTAGAAGCTGGAAGAAAAAATGTTCACTAGGTTGCCCCAGGGGAGGTCAAGGAGTAATGGTCACAAACTGTTAGAGGATGGTTTCAGCTTAGATGTAAGGAAGAACTTCTCTACCATAAAAGTGACCAGAATCTGGAATAGACTTCCCAGGGAGGTGATGCAGTCCCAAACCTTGGAAGTCTTCAAGAGGGGATTCAACAGACCAGCTAGCTGGGATTATTTGATTTCAGCAGTATTCCTGCACAGAGCAAGGGAGTCGGACTCAATGATCTTTTGAGGTCCCTGCCAGCTCTTAATTTCTATTATTTTAGGAATTGTACAGTCAGCCCTTACTTTAGTAGGGATAATGGCAAGGAAATGATACAATTATATCAGTTTCTATCTCAAGATCCTAAGGACAGTTCTACAGAATGACTTTTATTAGTAAATGTTTAGGATTGGGAATCCAAAAAGAAAGAAGACAAAGCCGGTAGGGAAATACAGATTGCCTGAGCGAGGTACTAACAATAGAGGGATGGGGGTGAGGAGGGGAATGCAACTAGGTTACAGGAGATACAATGTTAGCCAACTAAGCCTAGGGGTGGGGGATGGGGAGAAGGGGAGGGAGGGGGTTCGTGATGCTGAGAGAGAAAGGAGATAGATACATACAAACCTGTTACAATGGTTCGCAATGGTGGAGGAAGTGGTTTGAGGGAAGTGTCTCAGTCCATATAGAGTCTCATCGCGGGGGTCCTCTTCAGGTGGAGAGGGGTTGTCCATGGTTGAAGAATCATCTTGAAGTGAAGGTCCATCTGGCGCAAAGGGGGGGCGGTTCAGGCAGTCTCCTCCGGGTCCGGTCTGGCAGCAGCTCATCTGGTGGGGTCGGAGTACTGGTGGTGGCCCATGATGTGTTCCACGTAGATGTCATGGGACAAACGGATGGTGTCGGACATCATGAGGCAGCGCATCAGCTTGGCGTAGCAGCAGGAGACGCAGCAGGCACCCAGGACGCTCTTGTTGCTGGGGTCCCAGGCTCCGAGCATTCCCACGATGAGCGTGTCGACTGTCACATCGTAGCCGTGGCCCCCTCAGGGTGTCAGCATACTTCTTCCACTTGCGAGCCCGGGAGTCGGTGAAGCCTTGGCACCGGTTCTCGAAGGGGATGGTGACGTCCACGATCACGACCTTCTTGGCCTCTTCTTTGGTGATGACTGTCAGGTCCCATCTGGCTCTCCCAGCCTGGGATGGTGCGGTTCACAGAGATCTCCCATGCCGCGGCCGGGATGGCTCTCACCAGGCGGTCCTGGACAGCGTAACATTACTACAAAGGTAACATTGCCCATTGACCACCCCAGCTCTGGCATTGGGCTGTCCCTTGACACTGCCATTTTCTTGGAGACCAGTAGATCATTTTTGGGGATCCTAAGTTCTTGCAGATCTGGCTTGATCCTGTTTCCAGCATTCTGGGTATTGTCCGGTGCTCCACATGTCTCTTGTCACCTCCTTTTTAGCCAGTCATGTTGCTGATCCCATCTCCTTTTCTTGATGCCATCCACAAAGCTCTCAAGGAGTTACTGGCAAGCATTCCACTGCCCGCATTCCTGTGTGCACTATCTCCTCGATTTCTGCCCAGACATCCAGTTCAGGGAAACTGATGCTCATCTCCTGTGCTCAGAGCTACTTCTTAAGGGAGTTAGCCCCATTTCAAAGGGGTCCTGTCCTTAAAAATTTGAACTGGTTTTGGGACCATAGCACCCTTAGAGGATGGCTAGGACTTGCATGGTGTAATCTTGGCAGCTTATCCCCTAGTCAATTTACCCAGCTGCAGTATGCTTCTAGATAAAACAGCCTAGATAACTTCCACTTTTAAGTCTGCCCTGGCAAACGGCTTCTTGCACGTATCAGAATTTCTCTAATTGCAGGTGTTTGCTCGATGTCCTCAGGGTTTCCTGCTCTGCCAAGAAGGCAGATGAGGTCCACTGGCTGCAGTGGCCTTTTTGTAAACAAAAATGCACTGCCACAAGTCTCCAGTCATATCCATCGTCATGTTACAGCTGTATGCTAGGAGCAATCTACAAGGTCTTTTCCACAGGGCTCTCCTTAGAGATATCTCAGTTCCTAGTTTTCGGGAATTTTCTCTCTGGGTATGTCTTCACAGCAAACTGAAGCTGTAGCTATAGCATGGATTAGCATAACCACACCAGAGAGCTGTGAAGACAAGGAAGCCACAGGCTTTAGTAGGTGTTTACAACTTGTGCTTGGGCTCCCTGGAGAATGTGTATTGATGCTAAAGACTGGGATTCTGTGTCTTCAGTGTTGTCCTTACCAGCACCCACTAGATAAAGCTAGCCCACATATGCTAAAGGCTAGAATGCCACCATAAGTTTTCTGGGTAGACATACCCCCACAGCTGGTTTCGTGCCAAGGGAGTTCTTCTGTTGCCAGTAGTGTAAATCAGAGGCAGTTATTTTTTACCTCCCGAGTCTCTTGCAGTGAACAAAAATATGTTTAAAAAATGGGAAATGGTGCTAAAACAACTGTGTGCAAAGCCCAATAAAATGGGCTTTCTGTCCTTGATCGGGTCCTAGACATCAGTTATTTTAGGTGTCCCAAAATTCTGGATTTGTCTGACTTATTTGAGTATGCTGGGGGGGGGTGCCAATCAAGAATTTCAGCTTTTTAAACTTTTTCTTGGCAAAAATCAACAGAAGCCGCTGTTACTGTGTACATTTAAACCATGCATACCCAGTCAGCAAAGTTCTCCAGTGAGATATATTTCTATTTACATTCGGAGAGAGCTTCAAAGGTTTTTATTTTCCTCCCATATTTGTTTTATAGTCTGAAACCAAAGTAAAATACTACCCCTTTCCTAAAAAGTTGACAAGATAAAACAGACATTCCCTGATTATTAACAGCATATTATCTGTGTAAATAGACATGTACACGAGATAAAGGATCTGATACTGTAGTGTGCTGAATGTCTCCTGCTGACTTCAATGGGTTTTGAGGGCATAATATAGGTCTGGTTAATGTCTTGGGGGTGGGGAGCTGTGTCACCAACCTTTCTATGAATAAGATGTAGCTAGAAAACAGAAATGGGACCCAAGAACTTCTGGGTTCTTCCCACTGAAGCATGGCACTTTACCACCCTGCCTTGGTGCTTCCTTTTGTAAAATGGAAATGCTAAAACTTACCTCACAAAAGGCCTGCAAGCGGCACAGAAAACAGCTTAAGAGATTGAAGTGCAGATCCAAAGCAAAGCTGCCTCCCGCACATTCCTGGGAATTTGGGAAAATCCAGGATTCTTGTCTTGTTCAATTTTGCAGAGATCAGCCAGAGCCAGAATGTTTGGATTTCAATTTCCTTAAACTTGGAGATAATTCTTTTGCATGAGACCATATGCTGGCTGGGATTGCTCTTGTTGCATGCTTGTAAAGCCATTAAAATATGAAGCGCTACATAAGTTCTACAGAATATTATTGCTGGAGCTAAAAAGGAGACAACCTGACCTTATTCTCCTATTAGAAAGGTGAGGGAAATCTGGTTAGTTAAGAACTTTCTTAGCCCTAAACTTGTTAGAGGATTTTAGCACTATTTACAAATTTGTTTCCAGACCAAAAAACTTAACTCCACTCTGTATAATACCTTGTCTGTCCTAGAGGAGGGTGCTATCCTCCTTTCAGGATATTAAATCAATGAAATTCATCATTTCCAAATGTCATTTTTATAGCTCTGGTTTGATCCATTTGGAAAAATAATTCTTTAGTATTCAGAATGATAATGGTATGCACAAGAGAAAACCATTTTATTATGTCTTTTTGCTGTCAGAGTTGTTATATGATGCTACAGCATCTCAAAAAGGAAGAAGTAAAAAGTACAAGAGTTTTAAGTTGTGCATTGTAAGGAGAATAATGATGATCAAGCAGTTTCACAATTAGATTGTACAGAGAGACCAGTGAACAAACATCAAGGGAAGTATATGGGGTAAGATGTTAATACCTATTTGTGACTGCTTCTCTATTAAGATACCATAAAAGATTTCATATCTTTAGCTTTTGAATGTCAGTGTGCCACAATGGAGTACAGCCCTACAATGAGTAGCTCACCTATTGATGGCTCGGCACAACTGCAGGCAAAATGACTAATTGCAGGGAACAATGAGAGCGTTGATTACCAACCGTGCAGTGTCACAGAATGAGAAACAACTGGTCACTCAATCTAGGAACAGCACAAGGGAATAGAAAAGAGGTTCACTGGGGGTATTAGCTTCACTGCCTAAGTTATATCTTCATATCCAGGAGGTAGATTGTGTATATTGAGGCCGGTAGGATCTGGTTTACTTTTTGCCTTAGAGCAACAGTGTCAAAGAATTGATGCCTAGGGGACATGCACAAAAGAGTTACTGTAAGTGAGCATGAAAGGCCCTGGTCTGTTGTAGGTATTCAGGGCCATGGGATCAGCCAAAAAGCTTGGAAAGCTTTTGTGTTTTACAAGATTAGAAAGCAATTTGGAGAGTTCCCATTGGTTGTGTGGTACCAAGACATTTATTACATACCTTTCAACCTGAAACAATAACCCCCCTTGAGGTATCTAAAGTTCCCAAACTAATAAATAAAGTTGAAGGATTCATTGAGAAATCCACAGTGAGATACATTGTGAGTCAAAATATGTTCTGAGTGTCAATGGAAAACTGAGTTTAGAAGTAGGGTAATGTTCAGAGGACTGAAAGTTTGAAACTGGTTATGACAGAAATACTATTCCCAGCACCTGACACAAGGCAAGTATGTGAAAATGATAAAAAATTTACCTGTCAGAGAGGCAGCATTATTACTCAAACACACCACTTGAGTGAAAGGGCAGGTGAGGTATGCAGAAGAGAAGGTTTACTATGTTATGCTTAATCTTCTGGGAAAAGAAGCTGCATTACGATACTGATCTATACCCCATGGTGGCTGCCAGGTCATGCCATTTACTCCATTGTTCTATTCTTCGGTAAAACTATCTAAAAATGGCTTTACATTATCTCTGCAGACCTTCATGGTGGAAATTCTGATCACTTAAACCTGATTGAAATTTTGCAAAAGTTACAATTCTTTTTAAAAACAAGTTTTTAATTAATATTTTCATTCTTAAACAAAACACCAAAATAAATATTGCTAGGTCTGATTACAATCCCTTCCGCCTTTTGGGGGTCTCCAACCAGCTATTGAAATGATTAGGTCACTTTTGATTTTCAAAAAAAGTTTGTTTAAAAAAAACACAATAAAAAGAACAACTTAGAACTAATTTTTTTAAAATAGATTATTTGGTATCTCCTTTGGATCAGTGTTTATTCACAGTGGATTCCACTCCAGAAATGCCAATACAGATTAAATTTATTACGATAAAGTCATACTTTTCAGTGATGTAATGCTATTGTTTTTACAAGGGGCTCTGCCAATATGTCCTCATCAGTCTGAGATGAACCTCATTAGCTAGGGAGTTGTATACTGCATGGAGAAGAAGCAGCAATTAAGGAATCTATTCATTTCTTGAAACAAAAGGTGTTCTTATAACAGAAGAGGGAGGGGGCAGTACCAAAGCAAACACATTTATTAGAGCTGTGCAAAACTTCAGCCACCGATTTGATTCAGAGGAGATTCAACCCAATTTGGCAGCCAAATCTCCGAATCAAATCGAATCAAGAGACCCATTAAAAGGTCCAAATCTAATCCGAAGCCTCTGAATCGATTTGGAGAGATTTGGAGATTTGCATTGACTGGGGAGAAGCAGGCACAGCTGGGAGGGTGCAGGTTCTCCTGCAGCTCCTCTGGTTCTCCCTGCCTCTCCCTGGGCTGGGGGAGCTGTGGGAGAAGCCCTCATGGCTGCCCTGCCTGGCCCTATCCCTTACCTGGCCCAAGCCTTCCAGGACAAAAAAAGAAAAAAAAAAACCCCTGCACTCACCGGGTGCAGCAGTGGGCACCAGGGCCTCTGAGGACTCGTGGCAGAGCCCCCCCCCAATGTACTGTGGGGCAGTGGGGATTGCCTGCCGCCTGGCACCTCCGGCAGCTGCCCCATGACATGGGTGCAATGTGGCTCAGCAGGGTGCTGTGTGCTGTCTGAGAGCTGGGGGGGCTTCATGTGTAAGCTGGAGCCAGGCACCACTCAGTGCCAGAGGCCCCAGCTTCCAGGCAGCACACACTGCCCTGCTGAGCCACGCTGCACCTGCATCATGGGCCAGCTGCCACGAGTGCCTGGCGGGGGGGCAATCCCCACTGCCCCACGCTGCATGGTGGGGCTCTGCCATGAGCCCTCAGAGGCCCTGATTGCCATTGCCAGAGCCGGTGACTGTGGGGCTTTTTTTTTTTTTTTAATTGCTGGGGTGATGGAGCCAGGCAGCACAGTGATCAGGGACAGGCTGGGGGGTGATCAGGGAGCAGGGGCTGTGCAGGTGGCTCTGCCACATGACCCCAGATCCTCCACAGCCGTTGCTACTGCCAGTGAGTGCAGGGTGTTTTTGTTTGTTTTTTTGATTCCTGGACTGCTGGGTCTGGGTGGAGGGGCCATCAGGGTGGATCCGGTGGGAGCCATCGGAGGGGGGGCTGCATGGGAGGCCATGCCAGGAGTCCCCACAGCCCCTGCTGCAGCCGGTGAGTGCAGGGCTTAAAAAAAAAAAAGTGCTGGGAGGCTGCGGCTGGGCAGCCGCAGCTCCCCCTGCCCAGGGAGAGGCAGGCACAGCCAGAGGAGTAGCAGGAAAACCTGCAGCTTCCTGGCTGGACCTGCCTTTCCCCAGCTGATCTGAATTTCTGAATCAGCGCTGAATCTCTGATTCTGATTTGACTGAATCAAATAGGGACAGTCGTTTGAATCACCGAATCGAATCACTGTCTTCTGAATCAACCGAATCCTAATTGAATACTTCCCTATTTGCATAGGCCTAACATTTATATTAAATGTGTTTTTTCTCAGAGAGTTGATAGTTTTTTTCTTGAAATGGGAACTGGCTGTGAGACTAGATCCAAAAAGAGACTTAGGCAGACTTTGGGCATTCAAAACTGAGATCCAGAAAAGGTGCTACTCCGCAGACATTTAACCCTGAAGTCACTTAAAACACAATAGACACCTCTGGTTTTGATCGGAAAGTTCCTCAGGTGCCTACCATTCTGCACTGTGTGCATAATTAAAGCTGTCCCCGTCTGAGCAGGCATAGCTGCTGCTTACGTTCCAAACCCTAAGTAAAGCTGCATCTACACTTCTTGAGGGGCATGTTGTGGTAAGTATGCTCAGACTATACCTAAAACATGCTGAGAGGACTGGGCCTCTTCCCTCACAACATGAATTTCTAATTGCTTTCTTCTAAAGATGTAGAGAGAGGGTTACAGGGAGGTGGAAAGGAGGAGGTAGTGGTTACTGCTTTTTATATAATAAGATAGCTGGCAAAAGCTGCTCTGGAATGTGGCCCCCTGCACCTACCTGGCTGCCATCCCAGCTTCAAGCCTGCCCTTGTCCTTGCCTTCTGGAATAGACATTCAAAAAGCCTGAGCCTGAATTGATCCAATCTTTGCAGGTTAGTCTAACCGGGCTAGGCTGAATCAGTTTATAACCACCTAGACATCCCCTGTGGACTGAAAAAATGCAGGCACATGCCTGCAGTGGCTCAGGCTAGAAGCCAGGAGGCACTAGAACAACCTTCTTTTCCCTTCCACCATCCTGACTTGAGGGGAGGGGCATGGCCAAGCCCCAGCAGGACACTCTGATTAGTGGGGGGCTCCCCTCCCCACACTGTTCGGTGAGGGAGCCAGCAGGGATTTACCAACATTTATTGCCCCATTAGCAAAACAAAAGGATCTCTCACTTGTTCAAACTCTTCTTAAACAACTTTTTCCAAGGAAGGAATAGAGTGACATCATCAGCTATCTGTTTCATAGATTCATAGATGCTAGG
>NW_017728906.1:48570031-48571405 GCF_001723895.1 Crocodylus porosus | reverse complement strand
TGAGGATCGCTTACTTGAGAAGCAACCACTCTTCTTGAACTCCCATCTCACAGTGAAGAAGTTTTTCCTGATGTCTGGCTTAAATCTGCTCTCGGTCAGTTTGTGACCATTGCTCCTTGTTACCCCAAGAGGCACCCTGGTGAACAGAGTATCTCCAGTTCTTTGCTGCATTCCCCTAATGAATTTGTAGGTGGCCACAAAATCACCTCTCAGCCTTCTCTTGCGGAGGCTGAAGAGGTCCAGGTCCCTTAGTCTCTCCTCATAGGGCTTTTCCTGTAAACTCTTAACCATACGAGTGGCCCTCCTCTGGACCCTCTTGAGGTTATCCACATCCTTCTTAAAGTATGGTGCCCAGAACTGGACGCAGCACTCCAACTGCAGTCTGACAAATGCAGCATAAAGGTGAAGCATCACCTCTTTGGTTCTATCAGTCATGCATCTGCTGATGCACGATAAAGTGTGGTTAGCTTTGCTGATGATTTTGTCACACTGATGACTTTTCATCTTGGAGTTGACTATGACTCCAAGATCCCTTTCCACTTCTGTGCTGCTGAGAGGGTCATTCCCCAGCCAGTAAAAGGCTGGATACTTTTACACCCTAGGTGCAGCACTCTGCATTTGTCCTTGTTGTACTGCATCCTATTGTGGTCTGCCCACTTATCCAATTTGTCCAGGTCTGCCTGCAGTCATTCTCTACCCTTCAGAGTGTTTACTTTCCTCCACAACTTAGTAGCATTTGCAAACATTTAGACAGAGTACACTTCACGCCCACATCCAAGTCACTGTTGATTAACTCCAAAGAGTCCTGAGCCACTGTGCTGTCTGCCATTGTCCCTTCTGCCACAGCAAGGAGTGTAGCCAGCATGTGGTCTGCTAGCTAATGCTGAGAGGTGTCTGTGAAAGGCGGGGGGGGAGGGATTCCCTTCTTGAGCAGGGAGTGGTGAGGGGGAAGGGATAGCAGGAGGAAGCCAGGCAGATGCCATGTACCTGCAGTCTCTGCTGGAGCTGCAGCTAGGGAGCAGAGGGGAGGAGCCAGCATTGCTGGGATGGAGCAGAGAGCAGAACCCTGCCAAGCAAAGCATCTGGGATGCTGGAGGATTCTGATTTAATTTAAACCAGGAAGGGGTCTGGGACAGATACTGTATAGGCTAGTTAGACCCAAATCAGTTAAGTCTGATACTACATTCAACCAGGTTTATCTCAAACTGGTTTCAGCCATTTTCAAACTGATTCATATCTATTGAACACTGTTCTGTTACAGGTTTAAACCAGTTTCTGATCGCTTAAACTGGTTTATACATAATGTCTGTCCCTAGCCAGGAAGCAGTCTTTTATCCAGGACTTAGGCCAAGTGTAACTCAGGTACACCCTAGG
>NW_017728906.1:48565752-48569456 GCF_001723895.1 Crocodylus porosus | reverse complement strand
GCCTCATACTGGGTGGTTAACCCAAGCAGCCTCTGCTGCTCCGTGGCTCCAAAGGCTCAGGCCCGTGCACAACCCTGTGCACCATGGGACCTGGCTGCTTGCTGGGAGATGGGGCCTGAGCTGCCTCACTGCAGCCCCAAGGCATTTGCCCCATGCGCTACCCCACATGCTGTGTGGCCGCTGGCCCTGCTGGGGTTGCAGGCTCAAGCCGCTGCTTGCGGCTCCCAAAGCCTGGGCTCCGTGCACCGAACCATACACTGTGATGGGCCTGAGCAGTCTCACGCTGCTCCCAGGGCTGCTCCTGCAGTGGCAGCTTCAGGAACCTTAGGCCTATTGCCCACAGTTTACAGTCTTCAGTCAAGTATGGGAAACCTCTTCTCCCCACCCCACTCAGGAAAGGGGCATGACTTTATTTCTCTTGCTGTCTCATGATTGGTGGATGGGCTCCACCAATCTAAACAGCAGGATCTCAAGCCTGGGACTCAACCCAAGCTCTGAAAGGTGAGCCTGCTACACAAGGAAGGAACAAAGCTCTGCATTTGACAGGTGCTGTTTGCACAGGGCCCTGCTACAATGAGGGCCTCGAATCTGCTGTGTCAAGGATGGTTCAGCCCAGTTCAGGACACTGGGTGTGTTGCCAAAGCTGCTGAGCACTGAGGCCAGCAGCTACCATAGAGAGAGAAGGACTCTAAAGCAGGCCTTGGCTGAGGGCACAGCCACAGCAGGGTTTGCTGTCCTTTCTTGGGATGGGAGATGGCCTGGCTTCTAAACATCTCCTCTGCAACCTCAGGTGACAGGAAGCAGTTTCAGCTCCAGGCACTGCTTATGCATGCTTCATATGTTAAAAATTAATGGTTTAAAAAAAAAATAGAAATACTCCTAAGAGCAGGTACCAGAACCCAGCATCCAACACTGAGCACCTGAATTGGTAAGGGTGTAGTTGCACTGTGAAAGAAATGTGATATGGCTGGGACATCCCTGAATGTACCTTGCTCACCTATGCCCAGAGGCACTCTACAAACCTGGAAGTACTCCAGTGAAACCCCACCATGCGGCTAAGTACAGACAGGCAAAAAGCCCAAGGGTGAATCAATTCAATTTTTGCAGGTTAGTCTAAGCTGCATAGATTGAACTGATAAGCAAGTAAACACACATTCACTTTTGATTCTGGAAATGCAGTCACATGCCTGCCATGGTTCCGGCCAGAAGCCAGGGGACGCTAAAGCATGCCTCCTTGCTCAGGTGGAGCGGACAGCTTGGGCCAAAGCTAATCTACCCATCCTGTGAGGTGCAGGGGTGGTTTGCAAGGGAGCTGAAAGCATCCTGGGATGATGAGGGACTGGGTTAACTTGACTCTGGAGGGGATCTGGGACAGAAGTTCAATAAACCAATTTAACCTAAATCAGGCTAAATAAGTCTGATACTATATCCTTCCAGATTTATCTTAAACTGGTTTTGGCCATTTTGAAAGAAGTTTATGTGCACGGAACTTCTGTTGCATTACAGATTTTTGAACTAGTTTCTTTCTGTGCCTAGCCAAGGTATCCCTTCTTTACTATAGGAAAATGAGTCTTTTGTTTTTAACTCCAGGAATTATACTACTTGGTGCTTGTAGAATTCTTTGCATCTTAATAGCCTCAAGAGTATGAAACAAGGACAACCGCAACTAACACCGGATCCCCCCTAGGACACTGGATTCAAAGTTTGAGAAAACTGAGATCACTTTGTGGCTCTAGCTAATCTCTGTGAGACTGAGTCCGTGGCATGCTTGGTATCATCCTTCCCAGGACACACTGGGAACACGGTGTAGCCCAACCCAAATGACCTGTCTCAGATTAGACAGGAAGCTATGCCGAACTAAAATGAAATTCAGATCACACTAGTGCCCATCCAGTGCCTTAGTCACAAACCCACCTTGTTTTAAGTAGCACCTCTGACTATAACTGTATTTGTCTTTGCTATGCCATTAACTAACTTACAGTTCCCATGCAAAATTTCTTTTATTGTCTTGCTGGACAAATTTGGAAAAGGCAGCTCTTCAAACAGCTGGACTCTCAGGGAAACGACAAGAAAGCAAAGCACATTGGTGCTTGCTGTACCGTGTAAGCCCCATGAAATGTGGCTGCATCTCTGACCTTCACCTGGGAGTGACTTCTGATTTGTCACTGAGATGAATGGTTCTCAGTCTGCCCTGCAAGGTTTAAAAAAGTGCCCTTTTGCTCAACTCTGATTTGGTTTGCATAGCTGCTAGCTGCAGTGGCAGGGGAAACTCTTCTCAAAAGTATTTGCATTGGGTGAGTAGTGCTCATAATCTGAGACCCAACATCAAATATTTCTGCAAGGGAAATAAAAATGTCAACAATAGTGAAATGTGGCCTGATTAACAGTAAAACCTCTGACTCTGCCTCACTTCTCACTGATGTGGTGTTTTACAAGCATAATAAACAGCTGATTCTTCTTAATCGAGCGATCCTGATGGAAATATAAATTAAGCAATTAATATGATGCTTGGAGGCTCATAAACATTAATTGTGCCAAAAGATAGCCATATTTATTTTGAATTACTTCAAAAACAAGCATTGTACAAAGCATCGCAGGTGTTTGCTGTTACTGTTGTATTTTTTTTTTTAGTTTAGGGCTTTGGTTCATCTTTTTAAAAACGAAGGTAAATTTGATGCCCTTCTCAGGGCAGCAAGGCAGACAAATATCCACAGGTTGTGGGCAGTTTACAATTTGTGGGCAGTTTGTGGACAGTTGCAATTTGTCATGGGAGTCCTATAGTCCATGATTTTCTTGTGTTGTGTTTTGTTTAAAGCAAAGCAAAAAAAAAAATTGCTGCTTAACATTTATAGTAGCACCAAGAGGCCTTGTTCTTTATTAGGGGCTCTCTGTGCTAACAAAGTTCTGCACAACACATGAGGACAGACAGTCTCTGTTGTAAATTGCTCACTATCTAACACCCCACATTTTTATAAAGCTCTCTAATGGGCATAGGTGAATGAGTTAATAAATGCACAGCCCCTGTTACTGAGAACCTTGGTAACTGCCAGATTGAAATGGAGGCTTCATAGGAAGTTCAGGGATGGAAAAAACTGTTAAGATCAGTGACACTGATGGGGTGCTATGAAATAGTATTTACAAACATTTCTTCTTACTAAACTGCTGTTTGATTCAAGTAATTTTGTGTCCCACACTAGTTGTATTAATGACTTTTCTGCTCCAAGAAATGTTTGGAAAATGTACACTAATGCCACTCCCAAGAATTCAAAAATCATGAACCAGACGCTAAAATATAAAATTGCTGTGTTTTTCATTGGAGCCTATAGATTTCATATTTGCAAGCTCTAGTGTGCACCCAAGAATGCTAGTTAATATTGTTAACAAAAGATGAGATTCTGATGTGATGACTTGATTCCAAGACATCAGGATTTAAGAACAACACCTAGGCTAGGTACATACAGTCAAAAAACGTGAGGCTGAATTGTTTCAATCTTTTCAGGTTAGTCTAAGATGCACAGATTAAATTGAAACATAAGTGAATAGACATTTACCTTTGATTCAGGAGATAGTTTCATAGTAGCTAGAGTCGGAAGGGACCTTGGTAGATCATCTAGTCCGACCCCCTGCCTTGGCAGGAAAGAGCACCGGGGTCAAGGTGCTCATCTAACTTCCTTTTAAAAATCCCCAGGCTAGGAGCCTGCACC
>NW_017728906.1:48548672-48560870 GCF_001723895.1 Crocodylus porosus | reverse complement strand
GATCCTCCTTAGCTTGTTGAAGTCAGCCCTCCTAAAGTCTAGGGCTGTTGCCTTGCTGCAGCCTTTTGCCACCGTCTGCAGTAGCTTAGGCCAGACGCCAGGGCGTGGTAGAGCACAGCTCTCTGGCTGCGTGCTCGCTTTCTCTTCCTGCTGCCCCTGAGGTCTCAGGGATTTACAGTCCAGAATTATGGCAGCAGGACTCTACAGAGTTGCTCATCACTTCCTCTTCCTGTTTCCAGGTGCCTCTAGGATGCTGTAGCCCACAGTCACAGCCAGCAGTAGATTTGAGCAGGGAAAGGGGTGTTTAACTTCCATCCCTGGCCCCAGGCCCCAGCAGGGTTTGCATGGAGGGTCAATCCCCCCTGTAGACTGAGGTGCATCCCCAGCTGGGCTTGTACTCCCCCATACCATCAGCCAGCCCTCAGTGCTCTGGCAAGGGAGCAGAGGGGTAGGGCCAGCCCTGCTTTCTGGAACAGACAGTACAACACAGCCCAGCCCAGGGCTGCAATGCATCTTGGGATGCTGGGAGACTGTGATTTAACTTGAACCAGGAAGGGGTCTGGGATGGAAGTTTCATAAACCAGTTTGACCCAAATCAGTTAAGTCTGATACTACATTCAACTAGGTTTATCTTAAACCTGTTTCAGCCATTTTGAAACTGGCTTATGTGCACTGAGCTTCCATTCTGTTACAGGTTTAAACAGTTTCTGATCACTTTAACTAGCGTATGTGTAACTTCTCTCCCTAGCCCTAATGATGGAATATGCACAATTAAATGGTGAGAGCTAGCAACACTGAACCCATTGTGCATACTAATAACATATATGCTCATATGCAGAGAGACAAAGCTATCCATACAAAAGCCTTTATTGTTTGATATTCATTAACTAGTTTAAAAAAGTCACATCTAGCAGAAATGATACTATTTAGCATGCCACAAATGATAACAATTGAATAATGAAGATTGGTGTTCATGAAGAATCCCAGCTTTGAAATTTGTTCTCATAATCTAATAACAGACTAGTACCACAGAGGGAATGAAGCTTGTGTAAAGTTAGGTCTCTTCATAAACAATTACTTTCTTATGATTTCCTTTAAGGCCATGCGTAGATGAAATGAGAGGTGTGTGTGCATGACACTTTAAAGTGGGCTAAATGCTTTTGCACTGCTTTAATGGTGCTGGTGTTTGCACACCTCAGTGGTATATTGCGCATTAATTCCAGCCGCTGTAGGAAACTTGGAGGGGTAATTAACCTTAAATGACTCAGGGTTGAGCAAACTAAAACTCCTTTGAGGAGTTTTAGTTTGCTGCCCCTACGGCCGTGGAGTGAAGCACCGGGCTCTGTGTAGCTCAGGGGCTCTGCAGGAAGCCCTACAGGCATCCTGGTAACAGCTCTGGAAAGCAGGCTTTCCCCAAGAAAAGTGGCGAGCCTGATCTCCCCACCCCCCCAAGACTGCCTGCCTGAGCTGTGCTGGGACGCGGTGCTTCCCTCTGCAGTTGTGGTGGCCCCCCGGGACCACCCGAGCTAGGTGCCTGTGGGCAGGTGCCGCCTGGCGGGGTCTGCCATGAAGAGAAGCACCAGCCCCTCCTCCCCACAGCCCAGGGACTGCTCTGCCTGCTGGCAGCTTGTCCTCCCCTCCCCACCAGAGAGGTAGGTAAGTCAACGGGGTATGTGTATGACATGGGGGTTTAATCAGCCTTAAATTGAAGTTCTGTTTTTTAAAAACTTCAATTTAGGGCCTCCATTTCATCTACACATGCCCTAAAAGTATTTGCAATTAGCATTTGCATCAGTTAAGTAATCAGTAAGGTTGGGAAAATCAGAGGACAGAGCACTCACTGGTCAGCAACTTGAGAGACCTGTGTTCATCACCTGAAACTGCCATAGATTTCTCATATGACCCTGAGCAAGTCATATTGTGTATATTGCACATCTGTAACATGGATATATTGGATGTTGAATGGATTTTTTCACTACAGACCTGTGAGGCACTCAAAGATGCTCGTGCACAGGTTATATATGTCCCTAGGTAGAAATGGAGAGCCGTGTTATTAAGGATAGTTTGTTGTGGGGTTGAAAATAAGTGATTTTGTGATTGCTCAGAATCCTGGGAAAAGTCTCTGGACCTTGAGTAGGTGGCTGGGGTCAGCAGCCACACCAATCTTCCTGGCACTGGGTGTGCACCGCACCCACCGCCAGTCCCAACTGGCAGCAGCAGCTTCCTGGCATCTGACAGGCAGATTGGGGGCCTGTCCACAGCCCCGGGAGGGCTGTGGGGCTCTGCCAGACTCCACCCGGGGGTGCAGGTCCCTGATCTCCCTGCCAGATCACATAAGGCTGCCCCTGCTGCCTGGGACTGGCGCTGGGTGCAGCCTGTACCCAGCACCAGGAAGATTGGTGCTGCCGCTGGCAACAGGAACAGCCTCCTGTGATCCAGCAGGCAGATCAGAGGCCTGCACCTCCAGGAGGAGTCTGGCAGAGCCCCCGCAGCCCTCCTGCTTGTGCAGGCAGGCCCCCAATCTGCCTGCCAGATGACAGGAGGCTGCTGCTGCCAGCTAGGGCCAGCAGCAGCATCAATCTTCCCGGCGCTGGGTGCGGGGTGCACCCAGCGCTGGTCCCAGCTGGAAGCAGCAGCCTTCTGTCATCCGGCAAGGGGATTGGGGCCCACACCCCTGGGAGGAATCTGGCACAGCCCTGCAGCCCTCCCAGGGATGCAGGCCCCTGGATCTGTCTGCTGGATGACAGGAGGCTGCAGCTGCTGGCAACTGACAGGTATTTTGCTTGTCAACACCTTGAAGTGTAATTTCCCAGAAACTTCTCCACCTATCTCCTTGGAACTTGACAAGCTTCATGCCCTCAGAAGGAGCTGTCATCCCTGCACGTTTCATCTGAATCATGCAAGAAATGACAAAGTTATAGGAAGTTTGGTGCTTCCCCATTATAGCCTATGGGAAAAACATTGAAAGAGCGTCGAAACAGCTGAACAGCTTCAACAAAAAGAAACGGGACAGTGCTACGAAACTAAATGAAACTCTAAATGAAATACTGTTTTGTTGAAACATCAAAGTGGAATGGTGCTGTTTCTCACAGCCCTAGTTGTATTGTAACCATAGAGAGAGATCCTCCCTACACACACACACCTTGGTTAATACCTCGTGACTGCAGTAACTAGTCTTGTGAACAGCAGAAGGGTGTCTGAAATATGCTGCCCTGAATCTCTCCCTCTCCCTCCCCCTCTTCTCTCCCCTTCCGCCCTCCTGGCAGTTATTGCAATGAAGGGAGTATGATGATTAGGGAGGTACAGGCTTAGCAGGTTTGACTGTTCTGAGGCTTTGGATACCTGGACATTGAAAGCAACCCCATGTTAGAACTAAATTATAGACTCTATAACAGTTGAGTGTTCAAGGCTTGGTCCCTGGCTGGCCTTGCACAAGACTTAGCACTGCTTCTGTATTGACAGATTGCAAAGTTTAGTTTGTTTGTTTAAGAGATAATATCTCTGCAAAGACATTACTTTTTCATTATTCTAGAGCAGGGGTGTAAAACCCACCTGACCATGAGAGATCCTCCTGGATCTATGGACTCAGCAGCAGCTGTGGTGGGTCCAAGTCTGGGGCCAGCTGTCCAGGTCTGAGGGCGAGCAACAGTGTGGGCTGAGCAGAGGCATAGGTCAGGGAATTGGGCAGCAACATAGCTAGGGGCAATCAGGAGGCAATGTGGGCCAGGGAGTTGGATAGCGACATAGGTAGGGGAGCAGGCTGCAGAGAGGCAAGCGAGGATTGTATCTGAACAGCCCTCACTTACTGCCCTGCTGTCAATAGCAGTGTCCATTAGGGTCCAGAGACTCTGAATGCTGCAGCAAGCCACGCTTCACTGGCCATGCCCCTCAGCTTTCCAAAACCCGTTGGACTACCAATAGGCCAGATGGAATAGTTCCTCAGCTCAGATTTGGCCTGCAGGCCATACGTTTAACATTCCCGATCTAGAGTTTGTACTTAACTACTAATCATGTATATCATTACTATAACTATATTTTTATGATTCATTCACAGTTGCAATATTACTTATCAAAGTACAATGTCAACAGAATATTTTGAGATGCTGAGATGCAGACCTTGTGCTTAGAGTCATGCAGGGTTAGGATCGGGGGGAAGAGGACTCACACGGACAATGGGAACTTAGAGAAAACTGATTTTAAAATGATAAATATTATACAAATTGTTTTAACAAAATAATTAAGGTTGCCAGGTCAAGTACTCAAAAGTTAGAAAATGCCAGACTTAGGGTTGCTTTCTGCAACCTTAACTTGGCTTCCTTGTATATTATTATATAGTATTTTAATTAAAACCATATGCCAAAGTGAAACCACCGGGATGAAGAATTCTGTGCTATACATTTGCCTCAGGCTGAAATCTTTTGGAAAATTTCAGCAAAAGCAGTATGCTGTTTCCAACACTGAGGTTAGGGAAAGGTGCATAATTTCACCTATGTTTAAAAAGTATGACAACTTTTACTGGCACATTCCATTTGTTAGGTACATGGACCACATACTTTATTTCTAGTGTGACACATGTTTTATTCAATGCACAGGACCATGGTGTGGCTTAATGTTTTGTTTTCACCTCTCTGATCAGTGTATGGTCTCAGACTTTATTTACGAACACTGTTCAACTGCTGCGTTGAAAACAGAGCTATCGATTTCCTCAATGGTTTTTCTGAGGCATCCATCACTATAGTATCTGAATACTTAGCAAATGTCACTTTACCGTTGCAAGTGTCTGCAAAATCAGGGGCAATAGACCAATTTTTTCAGATGGAAAATTAAGGCATAGAGAGATTCAGGTAAAAAAAGCTGTGTTCAGTGCTTCTGAAATCAGGTCCCAGAGTATCATGTTGGACACCCAGGCTAGGGACAGACATTACACGTAAACCAGTTTAAGTGATCAGAAACTGGTTTAAACCTGTAACAGAGCATAAGTTCAGTGCATATAAACAAGTTTAAGATAAATCTCGTTGAATGTAGTATCAAACTTACCTGATTTGGGTCAAACTGTTTTATACAATGTCTGTCCCAGACCCCTTCCTGGCTTAAGTTAAACCAGAGTTCTCTGGCATCCCAGATGCTTTGCAGCTCTGGGCTGGGCTCTGCTCCTGGCTGGAGCTCCAGCAGAGACTGCAGGCATAGCAGGGTTTGCATGCCTTCCTCCTGCCCCCATCCTCCCCACCACTCACTGCTCAAAGCAGGGATCCCCCTCCATCCCATCTTCCACAGCATGGACCCCAGCCTCACGGACCCAGTGCTGAATTTAGGCATAAGCTAAGTAAGCTACAGCTTAGGGCCTCACAAAAATACAGTAAAACCTCACATATCTGGCATGCTCAGAATCGAGCATGTGACAGAAATTTGAAAATGACAGTTTTTTTAAACCAGCACTGCAGTTGGTCACGGAGCGGGGGAAGCGGTGGGGTGGGGAGTGGAGGCCAGTCCCAGAGCACCAGCTGAGCAGCAGCAGCCACGTGCAAGCTTCCCCCGGCCCTCCCCACTCCCCTCCCAACCAGAAGTCTTCACCTGCCACAGCTTTCGGGCTACTCCAGCACCACATGGCTGCATCACAAGACTGTGGGACAGGGCAATGCCAGTACCCCAGGGCCAGGAGCGGGGTGGAGTGTGTGAGAGAGACTGTGTGTATGTAAGAGACAGACTGTGTGTGTGTGTGTGACTGTGTGTGTGTGTGTGAGAGAAATGGGGGGGTGAGAGAGATACTGTGTGTGTAAGACTGTGTGTGAGAGAGACTGTGTGAGAGAGACTGTGTGCGCTAATCTGTGTAATTGCTCTTGTGTTGCTGTAGATTAAAAGTTTTCATATATGCTGGTCCCTGGCTCTGGTGTGAGATGCACAGGCAGAAGCCCGCATGAACCCCGGGACCCCCAGGACACCCAATAGGACCCCGGCAGACCCTGACCCTCAGAGCAGATGGGAAGTAGGTGGGGTCCATGGTGGAAGGAGAGTAGCACAGATGCAGGGTAGCTGAGAGGAGCCGAGGAGAGTCATGCCCCCCTTGGCTCCTACTTAGCCCAGCCCCACAGGGAGCCATGCAACTGGAACCACCTGGTGTATGAGGCAGGGCATGGGGGGACACTTATCTGTGCCCTTTTCTGGTGGGTACAGGGACCTCCAAGCCCTGAGAGCAGTGTGGCACCATCGGTGGGGCCTACTGCGCATGTGCAGAATTTAAAAGGACCCACCAATGGCACAAGCCGCAGTTTGTCCTCAGCTCTGGTGCAAGACCCATGGGCAGAAGCCTGTTGAGCCCTCATGAGCCCTGGGACCCCCAGGACTCCCAAGAGGACTCTGGCAGACCTCAGCCCTGGCCCCCAGTGCATCTGGGAGGTAGGTGGGAGTCATGGTGGGAGGGGAGTAGCACAGCTCCCAAGGGAGTCACACAACCAGAGCCTCATCAACAGAATGGGCAAGCAGGTGCACTTCTAGGCCCAGAGCATGAGTTAGCATGGGAGTTTGCTCAGGAGGGTGTGCAGGAGGGGCCTAAAAGTGAGGGTCTGCACAGTAGTAGCCCAGACTACTACAAGGACCATGGTGAGAGGGTTGTGTCCCCCCTGCTCTAGTACCACCAGGGTCTCCAACCAGAAGGAGCCCATGGTTCCAGTCTCTACCCAAACGGAGCCTGCAGTCCCTGCCCCCACCCAGGCAAGACCCACAGCCCTGGCCTCCACTTAGATGGAGCCCGTGGCTTCCTGTGGAGGCTGCCTGGTACAGACATGGGCAGCTGGGTCTGGGAGCACTGACACCTCTCCTTGTGGAATGTGCACAATGGTGGAGGCCCTATAGTGCCAGATAAGGGTACTCCAGGCAATGGTGCAATGGCTGTGTGACATTAGAGATGCAGAGCAGGAACTGGACACCAACTTCCAGGCACTCCACCTGATGGTTAATGATGCCTTAGTGGAAATAAAGAGCTGCCATAAGGTCCAGCCAGGGGTTGCCTGGACTGAGGTAGTCTCCGGCCCTAGGAGGTACTGCACCATGGGAACCATTCCCCTGGAGCTTCACAACTGCTTCGAACCCCTCACACCAGCTGAGCCAGCCAAACTCCCAGCCTCAGCATGTGAGGAAGAAGGGCCACCAACAACTGCGCCAAGAAGAAGATGCAGAATAATCGTGGTGGGCAATTACCTCCTCAGGGGGACAGGGGGCCCAATCTGTCATCCTGACTCCATAGCCCATGAGGTTTGCTGCCTCCCTGGAGCTCATGTCTGTGATATGACTGAGAGTATCCCCAAACTCATCCAGCCCTCGGACCACTATCCCATGCTACTCATCCACGTGGACACGAATGACACAGCTTGGAGCAATCCCAGCCAGGTCATGCATAACCACAGGGCTCTGGGGGCTAGGCTCAGGTAGTTTTTTCCTCGATCCTCCCTGTCACAGGTCATGAGCCCTGGAGGGATAGGTGCATCAGTGAGGTGAACAGAAGACTCTGGCGATGGTGCCATTGCAAGGGGTTTGGCTTCTTTGACCATACTCCACACTTCAGTGAGAGAGGTTGCAGACTGTTGGGAAGGTATGGCCTCCACCTCACCTGGAAAGGGAAGAAGCTCTTCTCAGCCAGAATGGCTGGCCTACTCGACAGGACTTTAAACTAAGATTGCTGGGGAACAGGCGGTCAATCAACAGTTCTAGCCCAGGTCATGCTGATTACAGCAGTAACAGCTTAGGCATGCATGCAGTTCTGGCATGCATCTATCGATTCATCTTGAGCAAAACCAGGGATGTCATACTCCTGCTTTACTCAGCCTTAGTGAGGCCACAGCTGGAGTATTGCATCCAGTTTTGGGCTCCCACTTCAGGAGGGATGTGGATAAGTTCAAGAGAGTCCAGAGGAGAGCCACCCATATGATCGAAGCCCAAGAGAGCAACCCTTACAAGGAGAGGCTGAGGGACATGGCATTTTTCAGCCTGGGGATGGGACTTTTCAGCCAAGGGATAACTAGGTCAAATAGCCATAAACTTCTAGAAGGCCAATTCAGACTCTGTATAAGGAAAACTTCTCTACAATCTGAGTGCCCAAGGTCTGGAACAGATTCCTCCCAGAGGTGGTGCAAGCACCTATTCTGGATTTATTCAAAAGGCATTTGGATGCTTATTGTGCTGGGATCATCTGATCCCTGCAGCCTTCCTGCCTCTGACATTGGGGCTGGACTTGATGATCTCACAAGGTCCCTTCCAGCCCCTAAAGTCTATGAAATTAAGAAATCATGAAGTATTTTAACTTGAAAGTATTTCATAATGCAGATAGGCTTATTGCAAGATATATGTTTTTGTTAGATTATTAGTTTTTTGTTGCACCTTTGCCTATGTATATATGCAAATATAAACCTTTAATATTTCTATTTTCATTGTCCTTTCTGTTCAAATATTATACTTTTTTTAGTAATGCTATGGAGCCTCTTAAGCTTGACATAGTTTAGGGCCCCAGCATGTCATAATCTGGGCCTGCATGGACCCTAGGTATGTGTTATGCTAGCTAATGCTGAGAGGTAGGTGTGTGCATCTCCAGTTTCACTGGGACAGGACAAAGGCAGGCAGGAGAGTGTCCGCTTAGGGCTTTTTGGAGCTAATGAACAGGTTAGCTGGTAATGTCACTCATTCTTTCCTTGGAAAAAGCTGTTTAAGAAGAGCTTGAACTAATGGAGAAGCTTTTGTTTTCTTGATGGGCTGCTAAATGCTGCATTATCAGCTCCCTGCTGGCTTCCTCTCCTGTCAGGTTTGCTGCAGACAGTTTGAAGAAGCAGGGAGAGGGAGATTGACAAGCTCAGTAGATGCATGCACTGCACACTCTCCTGTTGCCTCATAGTGATAGCCAGGGACTCGGGTCTGGCAACACTCCTGCTGCTTGAGCAGCGAGCAGGGAAAAGCATGGGACAGTACAGGTGGGGTAGGGGTTTAAATCCCTCCCTAATCAAGAGTGTCCTGCTGGGGAATGGCCACATCCCTCTTCAGCTCAGCACTGTAAATGGAAGGGAAGGCTGCTTTAGCGCTCCCTGGCTTCTAGCCTGCATGTCCTCAGTCCAGGGGGAATGTCTGCACACTTACAAACCAGTTCAACCTAGGCAGGTTTGACTAACCTGCAAAGATTGAATAAATTCTGGCTTAATCTTTTTGAATGTCTGTCCCTAGCCCCAGAAAATAAGCACATAAACAGTAACTACAGATGAAAAAAATAATGCAAGAGCATCACACAGAAATTCTACATGGGCAGAAGAATCCACATCTTCAACATTAACATTCAGTTACCTTAACCTCAAGACTTTGACGTTCTTTTGCTGTAATACCTTGTGTCATTCACTATATTACTTCTCACTGCCTCACTAACTGAGGCATGGGCCCTATAGGCAAAACCTCTTTCACTACCCACTCCTGACTGATCCTCAGAGAATATTCATGGGCAGAACTATGCATCTTCCCCTTGTCTTGGTTTCAGAAATATCTGAAAAGTTTGGCCTGGATTTTCTGTTCAGTGTAAGGTAAACACCTGCCATGGAAAAAGTCAGCCTCAACAGTTTCTCTTCAGCAAAGTATTAAGCAATTGGAACAGAGTTTTATGATGGGAGGTGTCAGAGAATCTTAATAAGCAATACTGTAATCCCAGTGTATAATGGGAGTTCAGGCCAGGTACACATACCACCCCCAGGGGATCTGGCTGGGCTAATCCTGTTCATAAAATAAGTAGTAGTAGTAATAGAAAGGCTTGCTTTTGGAAGTTTTTGCGTGAATGATATTCTGAGAGGGACTGACCTTTCACATACTTTCTCTCTGTGAAAATATTCTCCTTCATACCTTCCTGTGAAATTATGATAATTCCAAAGTTCACAGACTAATTCCAGATCCTGCACAGAGATAAAGGATCACCATGACAGTTTTATTGCCCTTCTGAGCAGAAAGGCATGGGATTAATTGGGCATATAGAGAATACTTTCTCAGCCCTCAGTGTGATTGCTCTATGTTATGACTGAGGCATATTGGCAGGGCTTGGAAGTGCCACAGTCCTACCTCTCATTGCACAGAGAATTTGAGTTGGTGATGCTCTCAGCCTCACCCCAGTGAGCAGCACTCTAGCATGTGGAGGCACCATCAGAATATTGGTGGTTGCCAACATGAAACAAGGCTGGTCAGGGCCTAATTACTTATCGCTGATGTGTACAGAATGAAAGCACTGGAGGGGAAAGTGCTTTTGCATCTCTTTTCCTTGGTGCTGTAACTGGAGAGATTGTTAAATGATTCAGCAGAGCTCTGCCAGTCTATCTTTTCAGAATTAAAGAGAACATATCAAACTATGTCCCAGTCCTGTGAAGTTCTCTGTTTCCTCAAGGACATAGCTCTGATGCTGATTAGGCAGCGGCTCTGACCAAGGTGTCATTAAGCATCACAACTGCTATTGCTGTCTAATCTGATGCCTATTAGATGGCTCACACTGACACACTCTAACACTATTCCACCTGTTAGACTGCACCCAGTGGCAGCATTTTGCAGGATGTTCTTCTGCTTGCATTGCAGTTCTTAAAATGTTGTTTATAAACAAAGGCAGGTGTCCTAGCTCACAGGCTCTTCCTTTGCAACTGTGGCCTGCAGCTAAATGAGAGGGAGGGATCTCAAAACTAGCCTTTTGCTGTATCATGCAAAAGCCTGATGCTGTGTGATGAGCTAATAGGAAGCTGGTCTACTAGACTACAGGAGCCTTAATGCTGCAGACTCCTAGGTCTTGTCTGTCCTTCCTCGTCTCTGGCACCAGAAGTTCTGATGGCAGACTGCTAAATCACCAGACCATAACTATATCCCCACACTTTCAGGGTGTTTTTACTCTAGCTCAGGGTGGGGGCTTTAGAGTGGCTCCAAGAGCCACTGTAATTAAAGTATCCAGAGCATCTCATGTATCAGCGTCCTTGTGCTTCAAAATGTCAGCTGGGGCACTTTATCTGAAGCTTTTCAAATGAGCTCTAGTTAAAGTGCTCCCACCACCATTTTGAAATGCAGAGACGCAGAAGCTAGCTGGAGCGCGGTACTTACCATGTTCCAGCAGACTCAATTAATTGAGTAATGAGAGCACGTGAGGGCAGCCTCCAGGCCTGTGTACAGGAGCCCTCAGTGGCTTCCTACAGCTTCACTGCAGCAGAATACATTGGGGGAATGCTCCTTATGCTGTGGCAGCCAGCAGAAGGCCCAGGAGTGCCTACACCAGTGATTCTCAACCAGGGTGCAGCAGGGTACCCTGCAGTGGTTAGCACTGTTAGGTGTGCAAGCACCTACATATGATTCACAAGATAATCCTAGAGATTTCAAATAGGAATCCAGAGTGTCAAAAATAGCCTGACCTACTGTGGTCTTTCTAAGTTCTTTGTAACAAAATAATTGGTCTAGTATTTTTCCATGGTCAAAAAATAAGTCAAAACAAAAACCGGTCTTTTCCAAGGGGTTCCTTGAGTATAAAAAGTTTGAGAACTACTGGTCTACATATACCTTCTGATGGCTGCTGAGTGACAACAAGAGCTTCACTTTGCTTATCCCAAGTGGTATACCTTTGCCTGCAAAACTGAAGCATAGCAGTATAGACAAGGCCTCAGGGATCAACACAAATCAGATGCGAAAAAGGAGGGCATGGGTGACTTCCTTGCCTCTGGAAGTCAAAATCTCTTTATATGCTGCTAAGTCATCCATGACAGTGGCGGTGGAGTGTTAAAAGTCCAATCAGCCAATAGACTATTAAAAATACTTTTGAAAAAACTACATTGATTGCTTTGAAGTATAGGAAAGATTATACATTTAAAGAAAAATGTTGTAATAGGATATCACTTATGGTATAGGGATAAGTGAACGGACTCCCTAGTTACTGTCCCCTTTTGTCTGTGAGTTCATGTTTGGGTAGAAGAGAGAATTTGTGTAGGAGTCCCTTGTTAAAAATGTTGTCATAGCTTTACTAAGATGAACTGTAGTTCCTTTATAACATGAGAGTGAATGTCTGCTTTTCAGCATAGAAGAATTTCTAAGTTTCTATTAAATTAATATTTTCTAATTATTCCTACATTAATCACAGGCTAGATCTTCTGTGTAAACATGTTCAGCTTTTCCTAGATGTTCTGTACTGACCTGAGAATGTTTCTTTTTTGAAAATATTTATAT